>NC_134455.1:400181172-400494005 GCF_047948215.1 Lycorma delicatula
AACTAGCAGTTAATGATGTTAAAGAACAATTTAGATTCGGAGTAACAGTACAAGGTGAAAAGATAAAGATGCTACGATTTGCTGATGATATAGTAATTCTAGCCGAGAGTAAAAAGGATTTAGAAGATACAATGAACGGCATAGATGAAGTCCTACGCAAGAACTATCGCATGAAAATAAACAAGAACAAAACAAAAGTAATGAAATGTAGTAGAAATAACAAAGATGGACCGCTGAATGTGAAAATAGGAGGAGAAAAGATTATGGAGGTAGAAGAATTTTGTTATTTGGGAAGTAAAATTACTAAAGATGGACGAAGCAGGAGCGATATAAAATGCCGAATAGCACAAGCTAAACGAGCCTTCAGTAAGAAATATAATTTGTTTACATCAAAAATGAATTTAAATGTCAGGAAAAGATTTTTGAAAGTGTATGTTTGGAGTGTCGCTTTATATGGAAGTGAAACTTGGACAATCGGAGTATCCGAGAAGAAAAGATTAGAAGCTTTTGAAATGTGGTGCTATAGGAGAATGTTAAAAATCAGATGGGTGGATAAAGTGACAAATGAAGAGGTATTGCGGCAAATAGATGAAGAAAGAAGCATTTGGAAAAATATAGTTAAAAGAAGAGACAGACTTATAGGCCACATACTAAGGCATCCTGGAATAGTCGCTTTAATATTGGAAGGACAGGTAGAAGGGAAAAATTGTGTAGGCAGGCCACGTTTGGAGTATGTAAAACAAATTGTTGGGGATGTAGGATGTAGAGGGTATACTGAAATGAAACAACTAGCACTAGATAGGGAATCTTGGAGAGCTGCATCAAACCAGTCAAATGACTGAAGACAAAAAAAAAAAAAAAAAATAGTTTTATACTTATATGCCTGGAGTTATTTGAATTTATTTTACTTGTTAAGTTATGGAATTTGTAAATTATTTACATACAGATTTTCTGATCTGGTTTATGTGTTGAAAGTGTGTTCCATTGAGTAATGGTTGTTTCTAAAGTAAGTCAGACTAAGAAATCCATCAAAACAGAGCCATAAGGCAAATCTAAAACGATTTTGAAACTAAATGAAAGGTAAATTAATATTTTACATTTTCCTTTACTTTTGAACCGAAAGTTAAATTAACTGTCTTCATTTAATCAATTATGATGAATAATATTTTATATATAGCTTGTATTTAATAACTTTTGTGGCCCTTCCTAACAGATGAATTACAAAGTCTGTAAGTAACATACATATTGTATATTTCTTAAATGGATGTAGAAAAATGAAATTCATAAAAGGTGATGACCGAAAAGAAAGATTGCATACAAAAAGTTTTAATTTTATAAAAAAAATATTTATAATACCTTTTAGAAAGTAGTTTATTTAATGTAGATTAATTCCTGTCCTTTTTTGTTAATATTTTATTCAAGTTGTCAGCCTGAACGATTAAGAACTGTATTTTTTTTAAATTGATGAGGTAACATTCAAACCGTGCTTAATCCTTCTTTTCAAACAGATTATTGCTATGTGCAAATTCTTCTTTGTTATTAGAATTTACTGGACACATTTCATCACAACAAAATTGTTCCTAATATAATATCCCTTTGTGTGGCCATAGCTTCTTTCCTGCTGATAGTAGTTTTTCTTGGCAAGGCAGAAAAGATTTTACAGAAAAAAACAATTATCTTGACCACAGAAGAGTATTTTGAATGCTAAAGAACAAGTAAAGTAACTTGATAAAGATTAAGTTTTTTTAAAACTAAAGGATTAAATATATATTACTAAATTATTAACTATCAGTAAGCTTAAAAGAACTTTAAAAGGAAAAAAGATTAATAAGTAACAAAGTCTGTTAGAAATAAAAATTTATTATAGTTAAACGATGTGGGACTATCGACTTGAAGAAAAACAATGTTTCATTAAGGAATAAGGAAACATTAATTTTAAGAAAATTCTGTTAGAAAATGTCTCTATTGATCATACAACCAGTAGTGAGAAGAAAAATCACGTCAACAATCTTCTGATATAACTATTTGATGAAAATTGGGATGGTGAACAACTTGCTGATGAATGATTACAGTGGTAAAAGGAAATAATTTTTGGTCATCCAACATCTGATGAAGAAGAGAGTGACGAAGAGTGTAATTGTCAAAAATATGAAAGATGTGATATGTATATTTAAACCAAAGACTGAGTTTGACTGAATTTTTTTGCCTGTTACTCTAAAACTGAGAATTTTTTATTACCCTTATATTATAAATTGTTTCATTAGCCTGCTTGAAATAATTTTTGTTTTTACAGAATTTTTTGATTACTATTAAAAATGTAGTATCTAATAAACAACTTGTTCAAACTGAGCTTTTTTATCTCAATTTGAAATAAAATAAATTTGTTAAAAATAAACAGTAATCAATTGCTGATAGTTTATCTATGTATTTTATATGAACTAGAAATAGACAATTAGACAATGTGAGGTTGACCAAATATTAGACACACATCTAACTAAAATATCTAAGTTTTTTATTAAACCTTATCTTTATAAGTTTTTTAAAATTTTTTAGCAGTTCATATACAGCGCAATAGAGTATCACACATTCTAAGATTATTACATACAATAGTATTTATTTAAAAATTTATCTAACGCAAATAATGAAAAACTTATTCTAATTACCTAATAATTTGATTTTCTAAAAAAAGATTTATACGTTTAAAAATTCAACATTGACTTACCCCGTGATGTTATGAGAATTAGAAATTTCACCATAAGAAGTTATTGAAATAAATACTGACTAATATTGTTATGAAAATTATGTCTTTACTTAAATCTTTGATTAATGAACAACGTTTTCCATATTATGATATGATAGTTTCAACAATGTTTAATCTTAACGATTACTATGGTAACTTTAACAAATGTATTCATTTTAATGGAAAATTTTTATTTCACGATATAGAATGAAATAAATTATTTTTTCTTTAAGAATTAAATATATTTAAAAATACACTTCTACTTTGCAAAAGCCATATTAACACACAAAAAATTTTTAAGTTTTGTAATTAATTAAAAACTGCAACGGAATCATCATAAGAACCTTCTTGTATACTGAATTATTCCTTTACGAAAACAGTTTATTTGTCTTGTTTTATAAGAGTGGATATTGTTTTCAGCAAAGACTACTTTCTTCTGTGGTCAAGATTATTGGTTTTTCGGTATGATTTATTCTGCGATGCTAAAAATTCTGTCAGCAGGAAGGAAGCTATGGCCACACACTTTGAAGTTCAGAACACTTTGTAGGAAACGTAGAATGCTTCTTAAAACTGTTTTTTTTTTTTTTATTTTGTGATGTACAACCAGGCTTGGAACACTTTTGTTTGTGATGAAATGTGCAATCAGCCGATTGAAAATGAAGTTGGTTAGTTGGAAAAATCACTCTACGAATGAAATCTGGTTATGAACAAAACACGTACTGTTTGAAATTTAACTTTTCTACATTAATTACTATATGAAAAAGCATTATTTGACCGAATGATTCTCACTTTAATTCCAATAACAAAGCAATAATCTTAGTTTTAAAAAAAAATTAGACAAACCAGTTTGATTGTTACCTCCTGAATTACTTGTTTTTAATTCACCATATATTTCTAAAAGTAGAAAAGAAAAATAATAAAAATTATTGTTTTAGTTTGAAGTGCTGTTTTTTTCTCTTTTTTACTTTTAAATTTGATTCATTTCTACATTGAAATTTTTATTATAAAATGGTATTATATTTATTTATTATTCTTTACCTGATGGTTTTCTGGCAGGTAAATTATAGTTTTAATAGTAATAACTAAAAAAAAAATTAGAATGTTATTAATAGTAATTTTTTGTTTAACCATTAACTGGTATCATACATCTCACAGACTGCTGGCATTTTTTGTCTCCCTCCCCTTCCTCAAATATTGGATCAATGGTCGACCCACTTTACCTACCTTCCAGCTGTTATGCGAAGTACTTGCTGTGAAGATCATGTTTTTTTTTGTCATATTATGTGGTGAGTTATTGTGTTTTGTTTTTTGAGGCAGTCTCAAAAAACGCATGACACCAGTTCTGTTACTAACTTAATCATTGCTGTAGTTTTTTATTTTAATTTTACATTTTTCGTAGTGCTTTCAGTGGTTGATTTGAATAGTTTCTATGCTAATACTTTTTTCTTTCAGTTAATTTTTTATACTGTTTATTTATTTTATCCTATATTTTATTTCTTTTTATTCATTTTAATAGTTCGTTTCTAGTTCTGTAAAATATTTCTTAATAATAATTTTTTTAACAATGAATGATATAAGTGAAATAAGCTGTAATGATACCATTGATCTACAAACAGGTCCTTTGTGTCGTGTTTTACAAGGTACCTGATTAAATTTTGAAAAGGATTTAGAAGAAATGGTTTCAAATGTCCTAGAAGAATTTGATGGGGATGATGATAGCGAAAATGATCCAGATTATCTAAGCGAAAGTGATCACAATACAGAATCAGAACAAGAAGCACAAAAATAATGAAGTTGATGTACCAAATAGGGCTGAAAATGATACAAACCAAGAATTAGAGGGACAGGAAAAAATCGAGGAAGAAGCTGAAGGTAAAAATTTGACTGCACCAAGACGTAATATCTACTCCTGTTTCTATGGGAAAGAGAATTTTTTTTTGTGGAGTAAAGAACAACCATCTGTTAATGTACGAACAAGACTGCATAACATTATTTTGCAACTACCTAGATTGAAACCAAAGGCAAAATTATTAGGAGCAAAACCACATAGAAGACATTTGGAATCTTCTTTTTACTCTAGAAATATTAGAGGAAATTCTTATGCGAACAAATAACATAAACTAAGAGAAAAGTACAAAAGAAAAACTTATCGTTCATTTAGGATCTAGATATGATTGAACTGAAAACTTTCATCGGTTTGCTACGCTATACTGCTACTTTCAAATCTAGTAATGAATCTATTGACTACTTGAGACAGATGGAACTGGATGAGATGTGTTTCGTTGCACAATGACTAAAAAAAAAGATTTTTGTTTCTTTTGGTGTCTTTACGCTTTAACAATTCAATAGATTGAGAAGAGAGAAAAAAAACGATGATACAGCAGCAATATCTGGAATTTTTAATAAATTTTTGGAGAATTCACAGGTTTATTATAGACTGGGTCCTACAGTCAGCGTGAATGAATGTTACTACCCTTTCAGGGTCGCACGTACATGCCACGAAAACCAGCAAAGTATGATGTGAAATTTTTATGTATGGCAGAGGCCAGGAGCTGTTATTTATATAACGCATATATTTTCTCAGGGAAAAGCAGTGATAGAAAAACTCTTTAACTTTTGAAGAGAAATTCAGCATTCCAACACAATCTATACAATGGCTCGTCAAATCGATTGAAGGAAGACGTCATGAAATGTCACGGTGGACAATTGGTTTAATTCAATCGAAATAGTAAACAAGCTCTTAAAGAGAGTTAAAATATGTTGAAACTTAAAAAAAATAAAAAATAAATTCTTCCTCAATTTTAGCCTAGTAAAATGCAAGCAAACATCATCTCTCTATGGTTATACTGAGAACATTACTCTTCTTTCGTATGTACTGAAAAAGTTGAAAGCTGTTGTATTAGTGTCATCAATGCACCACTCGCAGAATGATGACCCTGACACTGATAAGCCTGAAATAATTTCATTTTACAGCTTAACCAAAGGAGGTGTTGACCGAATTGATCAAAAGTGTGCAAACTACACAACCTGTCGAAAGACACAGAGGTAGACAATGGCAATCTTCTTCACGCTTGTCGACATGGGAAGTGGTGTAAATTCTTGCATTCTTCACCAGTCATTTACCCAATCAGATAAGACGACTCAACATGACTTTATGAAGACTTTGGCAGAGTCACTTACTTACCTGCAAGTGCACTGTACTCATTAAAAATCTTCCACACGAATTGATGTTCACAATCAAAAGGATCCTTAAAATGTTGAACGTGTCAGAAAATTCACAAGAAATACCCAATTTGTTTGAAAAACTGAAGATATGTGCATTTTGCCCTACAAAACTACAAGAAAACCAAATATCCATGTCAGAAATGTACTGCTCCAATTTGTCTGGAAAGTTCTAAAAAAAATTTGTGTCACATGTTATGAAGTGAAATTTATATTTTTTAATCGCTATATTTGTGTACTTTAAGGCTATTTTTTTCTTAGTTATATTTGTACAGTGAATAAATAATTTTTATATAAATTTTACATTAGTAAATAGATTTAGAAGTATATAGTTTAATTTTTTGCAACAATGAAAATGAGTCTGAAAAATAAAAACTGTTAAAATCAAAATCTAAGTTCTATTTTACTTTTTCCTGATTTTACTATTTAATACTTGGTTTATGATTATTTAAAAATACTATGAAAAGCTTAAACGGAAAAAATTATAAAAAAACTGGCATTATAAAGAAATTAAAAGGGTTTTGGCAGGAACACATATTTTAAGATTTTATAGCTATATTTTATTTAATGTAAATTTTTGTTAAATTGAAGTTTGTATAGTCAAGTTTAAACAATCTGTGAGCAACAAATTTCATGAATAAAAAAAAATGTGAAGATAAAAAAATGAAATAGAGGTCTCCTGGACTGACACCAGTTACGTACTTATAGCTCACAATACCAGAGCTCAGATTATTTTTTACTTTTACTTTATTTAAACAAATAATTGAATGGTGTTAGAATGATTTCTGTACAGGCCCTTCTATTTGTAATTGAATGTACAAGTCTCCAAAGCAGTATTTAGTCCAATACTACAGTTTAATTTTTATACCGCTCAGTTGGTATGCTTATTAATAAATGTTTTGTAAATATTTTGTGAGTTTATGTATTTTTTTAAAAATAGCAGTAACATTACCTGAAATTTTTGCACAGCTACTGTTGTTAAATATATTATTGTAACCTAATATTAGCTTTATAATATTATAAGCTATGCCAATTATGGTCTGATTTTTTTCCACATTAATGTCTAAAAACTAAGTGTAAAAATGTTATTAAAATTTATATGTAAACCAAGATTTTGACACATTTGAACAGTAAGAAATTTACAGATGTACCAAATTTGATAACAATATCAAATGCATTTAATACATATTTAAGTGGCTTCCTAATCTTTTAAAGATAAATGCTATAAACAAACTGCTTGTTGTTAAATCTACTAAAGAAGGTACTTTTAACAGAAAAGATTCAATGTTTTTAAAAGTGAATTGCTTTTCATATTTTTATTTTTTTTGTCAAAAGTCACTATATAATGACCGACTGTGAGATCACAAGTCAAAGAAAAGGTGGTCTCATAATGACAAACCCAGTTCTCATAAACAATTATTTGATTATTCTTTTTATGTATTTAAATCCTTTAATCAAACAGCATTATTACTTGAGTACAACAATGAATCTCTCAGTGACTTTAAGCCGCCTAAAAATTTATTTTATAGATGTTTTATGATAAATCTAATTTTTCTTTATTAAATTCTGTATTTTATAATTTATTTATTTAATCGATTAACTATATTATTAATTTATTTATTCGTTTAATTTATTAAATTGTGTATTTTAGATTTTCAAAATTCCTTTTTGCTGTAATTAAATCAATAAATAAATCTTTAATCATTTAAATACAAACATGTGAAATAATGTTAAAGTAAATACATTAAGTAAAAAAAATTACTTCTCGTGTCTGTTATCGATGTTACTTATGAACTATTTATTTAATACACTTTGAAAATATGAATAATTCATAAAATGTTTTAAATCACTTGAACATTCAAAGACACATTTTTAACAGTTTTATGTAATAAGAAATCATATCAATAAAATTTTTCTTTGTAAGGATTTGGTGCGATTAAAAATTTGACAACAGTTGTCCATATTAAAATAATTATAAAGTTGCTTTGACAGAAATACAAAATTAAGATTTTTAAAGTGCACTTTTTTTAGATTTTTTTTTACTATTGATGTGTTCATTTATAAATTATGGTCACAATTAAAGTAACATACATTGCAAATTAATATTGTAACAAAATAAATAATGCAAATATATTACTGTTATTTATTTACTTATAATAAAGTCAACTGACTTTATTATACCTTCCACCGACTAAACTAGAAAAGGGAATGAATAAGGAACATTCCATACACATTTAAAAAAACCTACCTTCCATTAGCATGCTAGGGTTGGTGCTGTGGGAGCGACAGTGCTCTCTCTTCCTTGCAGCCCCCCATCCATTTTCCTATGTGTGCATGCACACAACAGCAAAACACCACACTGCTGGAACTTTGAAGTGCACAGTTCCAAACAAAGATTTTTGTATCTTTTTCATAAACCGGGGGATGGATACTAACACTAAGCTTAAGGATTATGTACTGTACAAGTATAAAAAAAGAATTAGAGAAAAAAGGACTCATTCTATTAAATGTTATCGATAATATCAAGTGGAAACAGGAGGTGCTGCAGTCCTACCCGTCACTGATAATGAAAAAAAAAGAATAAGGAGTATAGGCTGTGTACAAACATACACAATAATAATTAATAGACCATTAAAGATAGAAAAGTTAAAAGATATTGATAAATCAATTTTATCTTTTATTTAAAACCCAACAGGATAACCAATAATTACATGTACTTACAAATAATTTATTTATGTAATGTATTAAAAAATTCAAAACCAACTTGAGATTCAAACCCAAAACCTGGATGTAGACACACAGTCCCACTATGTAAGTTGGATGAAGTGGGTAGCTTTAGTTTTAATCATCATAATTAGTAAAGATAAATAATAAACTTGCATCCGGTTATACAATAATACAATCGATTTGTTTTTACGAAAATGAATGATACATTTTAAATAAAGAAGCAACCTGTTTTCTGTGGAAATTTATTTATTAGATAAAAAAATAAATATCTTAGAATGTCTATTTGAAAATTAATCGATAATACAATTCTTAAAATAGATATAAATATATATAAACTATTGTTTAATCTACTTAATATTTAGGATTTAACTAAAATGTAAGACGTGTGATGAGAAGTAAACTTTCAGGTTTTATAGAATTTTATATTCGTTCATGAGCAGTGTTATTTATCAAAATGCATTTAAAAAAACAATGTTCATGAAAAACATGAAAGTTGTGATTTTTATAACAAGTCTCTCTTGTAAGCTTTATACGCATTTTTTTTACACTGCTTTTTCTGAGCTAGTGGAATTCCTCAGCATCTACTAAATTATCCAATTGGAACTGGTTCTGGGCTTAAAATGTTCATACATCACCCTCATATTATAAACTACAGTAATATATAAATCTGTGTTTGAGGCATACAAGGTACCTCCACACCTAAGTTGTAACATATAAAATGGAGAAAAATGTAATGTTAAATAAATTATATGCATTGGATAAATTTTGTTATACCTGTTTTAAATTATGCACACTTGAAAAAATGCTATTAATTTTTTTCTTAATCAAATTTCTTATATAAGATTTTTGAAGACCATACGGATTCTCTAATAAGGATACAATTAAGATGCCTTTTTAAACTTAACTCTGATTAAAATCTTTTGATAAAAGTACAAAATAATTTTGCTCAGTATGAATATTTAAATATAATTTTTCATTATTACATTACATTAATTACATCAATTTAATTATTACATTGTTTAAATGTAATTACATTTTTCATTAAACGATTTCTAACAAAACTTACAAACATAATTTTTCACTTTTTTATGAATATAAAACAGATTTACTAACAAATGACTTTTGACGGCAATCTTCAGAGAGATTGCCGTGGAATTTGGAATCAGCATGTAAATAAATATATATTTATAGGTTGTATTACAATGTTCTGCTGGACTTTCATAACCTATTCTACTCATGAAAATAATGTAAATACTTCTGATAAATATATGTCCTAAATGCTTTGTTTGCGAGTTATGCTAGTGAAAAATTTTGCTCGGATTTCAGCTATAATGGTGAAATGAGATTGAACTGAAGTTTTAGGATGTTAATTAAGGAGCCAAATCAGTAATTTCTTATAGTTTTTGACATGGAAAATCAAATAAAATAGATCCTAGTACCTTATATGCAGTTGATTTTGAGAAATCTGGGGTGAAAACCAATAAATTATAGTAAAAACTCCTGTTTTTTTTATGTTTGACATACAGTAACTTTTTTAAATGGGTAATACTTTTAAACAAAATTTTTTGACAATTTAATTCTAAACAAAATGGTTTAAGAAATGTTGGATGAAACAAAGAAAAGTTAGAAAAATTAAAATTTTATTTTGAAACAGTCAACTAAACCAAACTGCATTATACATACCGGTTAATAATAAAAGTTGAAAGATGAGACGGCCATTTTCACACATTTCTTGGCCTGCTTCTGTACTGTTTTTGTTGCTGTTTTTAGTTCTTCCAAATGTGCATCCGTAATGTAGACAACTAATTCCTCACGAGAATAAATTTTTGTTTTATGTATAATATTTTTCATCCATAATTGGTGGCTGGGCATGTGGACCTCCATGATCGATCCATTTCTCAGGGAAATGATTTTAGAGAGTGGAAATGGCATAACAGAAGAGCGGAGACTAGAGGAACATCTTCAAGCAGCTGCAGCAATTCTTCTTGAAGAAAGTACAAGTAGACCTTAGCATTTAATTGACCAGGTAATGTGAACAGTACAAACAGCTAATTGTGAAGAAGGCTGCACACCATTCACTGACACTAAATCGCTGTTGAAAATTGTCTTCCACTCTTTCATGAGAATTTCTGCCCATGTATGTTCACTGCTAACTTGTTGATATAATCTTGAAATTTGCCTCGTCGGTAAACAAAACGTGATTGTAGAGTTGTCGATTTGTATTCCACCAGTTGCAGAACTCCAAGCGAAGTGACGAACCGTCTCCTGGGTGTAGATGTTGAATTAGCTGTTTATGATAAGAATAGAACTTGTATTGTTTAAGTGTCTTCCAAACCTTCGAATAGAAAATAAATATTTAGAAACACATCATGTAATGACACCTGGATTGCGCTGAACTGAATCGCTAATAATTTCATCAATAACAGCATCGTGTTGGACAGATCATTGTAGCTGGTACAATTGCTAGATAGTGAACCTGTTTCCTGAAGATTCAAAGTTGCACTAACTGTTTTGGGATCTGAAATCCTGTGATCTGGAAACCATATTTCATATTCTACTGCAGCACCTGTAGCATTACTATTACACACAACCAAAATGAATACCATACCAGCGTACTCCTCTGTTTTAAATAGGAATGTCATTACTTCAATGGCAAACCAATCAAATTCTAACTAAAATTCATAGAAAACTTTTGCTAACAAAGCACGTTCACAGTACCCGATACACTTAATATACCTTACAGAATGATTTAAACTAATACAGTATTGCGCATTGTTGATCAGCTGTTGTTATTTTATTGCCAATTTAGAAATAATAATTTTTCAAAGAATTTATTGTATTTCTGTCATTAATTAAAATATTATATTCTAAGTAATCTTTATTTATTTATTTTTATTTTACAATTGTGTAATTTCCAGTTTTTTTTAATTTTTTTAACAGCAAATTTTGTTTTACAAATTTTTTCACATCACCAAAAAAGAATTTGGTTTTTGTTTACATTAAATAAGTACTTTTCTGACAAATGTAGTAAATAAAACTTGAATTTTCTAACTTTTCTTTATTTATCTTACACCCTTGTAGAGCAATTTGGGGTTTTTTATCCCAATTTCTCAAAAACTACTACAGATTGAAATAATATTCATAATTTTTATATACTCATAGATTTCATCGCTATAAACATTCTGATAAGATGTCATAATAAGATAAAACAAATTTAAATGCATATGTAAATAATCACTCGGTTGATGCAGATAATGGTCTGGACAAAACAGTCTATTATCTTTAATGTTATTCAATCCTAACAATTATAAATTTTGAAGCATACATCTATTTTTGTAACAATAGACGCAGCACTAATTAATAAAGTAATGTGTTTACATTATGAAAACATAAATACTGTTTTATAAAAATGAAATCATAAATACACCATGACCAATTAATTTTCAATTTGTTACAAATAGCAACAAATAAAAATACTCCCGACCAACTTATAAATAATTAATCTGGCAATGAATTCAAAAAAAGGAAAATCTAAACAGAATTCAAAGATATTATTTTTTAGTCTGGTTTTTCAGCAATTTCAGAATGAATAAAAGGTATTTAAAAGAAAGTGGTGAGAAACTTCGATCGTGATAAAAATAAGAAAACGACAGCCAAGAAATAATGTAAAAAGAACTACTACCATGCACGTACCTCTCTGAGATGTTAGAATGGGTAGTATTTTTTTAACGGTCTTAAAAAATAAGGAAAAAGATTACAAAGTAGAAACTAAATCTTTTAGGAATGAGAAAATGTGTTATCTTTAATTTTTATAAAACGTTTTCACTTTTTAATCAGTTTTCTAACTACTTTTCTTCAATTCAATGGGATTAGGCTCATATTTACGGCACAATATCCAATCCTAAGGAAGAATGATTTAAAAACTTTAAATATATACTCAAATCGTCTATGAAAAAAAATTTTTTCATTTAATTATTTGGACAAAATACCTAAGATGGCACCACTAAAGGAACTTAACCAAAAAAACAATCAAAAGAATTATGGAAGTCAATCTACTTAGTGAAGAATGATGCTTAAACATAAAAATAATAATAAAAAAATATATAGGTAAATTTTTTTGAAGTACAATTGATCTTGAATACATAACTGAAAAGAAGTGAAAAAAATAAATTAAATAGTAAAAAATATTTCTGTTTTTTGGATGCAAAAAACTTAATTTTAACAAATGCATAAATCTAGACTGTTTGCATCAGTCTCAGTTTAAGATATTTTATAATAATCATAGATAATAAAGAAAACATTAACCAAAATACGTCTCATACCTAAAAAGTTGCACAAAAAAATTTCTAATTTTAATTATAACATTTTGCAATACTGTGTCAAGTTTTACACTAATTTATTTACAGACTGAAAATAATAAGACTTTTATCACATTCTCCACCTGTTTTTAAATTTGTTTATACAATACATTAAAAGTAAAATAGATATAGTTTAATCGTCTTAATAATTAGAGCTTTGGATTTCTAAATAGTACAAAAACGTACATGCTGTATATTTAAATATTTACAAATACATATTAATATTTAATATAAGTATCGTGTAACATTTTACTTGCATTTAACTTATTACACATTTTCCTTTGTAGTTTATGCATAGTGAGCAATATTATACTATGAATGTATTCATATACACTGAAAATCATATAATTAATGCTTCAGTATCTGCTATCCTATAAATCAGAATGATCACTGGCACTTTTTTACAGAGTATTTTTTTTATACCCAAGAAATTTCAGGAAAAAGAAGAAACATAATTTTCAGCAGATACGTATAAAGTGATTGATTATTTCAGTAATTAAATTTATAAAACAAAGGAAATGAATCATAGGCAATTCAAAAATCTTGTAAACATTCAAATTCATTCCTATAAAGGTGAGATGTTATATGCAATAAATTCAACCGGTACAAATTTTGAAACGAGTAGAAATCTGGCTTGCTTATTAAACTCGATGAAGAGAACAAACATCTAGTTCATTTTTATTATAATGATGAAAACACACTTGCAATGTGATATAACCAAGATCACTGCAAGAAGCAGTGAAAAATGGACAGTATTCAAGTATTTGAAAAAAATGTAATATTTTATCGGGAAAGAAATAATTGTTCCTGATTTACTGAATCACTACTGATTTTTTATCGATTTATAATTATAATTCACTGAATTTTTACTCATAAACATTAAGAACTCGTTACAGTAAAAAAAATTGTAACCATTATTTAATACTTTTCTATACTAATGGAATATCTTATTTGTGTAAATAATTCAAACAATTCTCAGAGGCCAAAGAAAAAAGGAAATTAAAAAACGGGTAATACCCACATACTATGTAGTTTTAGTAACAAAAAAAAAGTCAAATAACTAAAATAAATCAACACACTTACCTATTGATTCACCATCATCCCAATACAGAATTTCATTAGCTTCACCTTTTTCATCAGCTGCCACTATTTTATTTTTTTGACTGTAAAAAGAAACAAAAAATTAATCAGTTTTTATATTTAATTTTAGAATCAATACGTAAGTAGTTTTTTCAAATAGATAAAACTGAATAATTAAATTTAAAGCTGATTATTAATATCAAGCAACGTTAATTGGTCTGAGAAAAAGAAGAAGGGCATTTTATAAATAATGCACAATGTGTTGTTAAAGTTTTGAAGAATCAGGAAGTGTGTTCATCACTCCATAAGTATGCATCATCATTTTTCCAAATTTTAAAAATGGCCTTGGGAATTTTTCAAACATAGCTGCAACTTTTTTTACTTTTAAACAAATTGAATATCTTCACAAATTTTTACCTAAAACATTGATTTTAAAAAGCACAGCTTAAAAGTATTTGTAAAGATGCTTCTTTAAAAAAAACACATATAAATGATTAAATTTTAAAGTATCTAGAGACTTTATTTCAGGCTCTAGACAATTTGGAAAAATCACATTTTATTTAAACCTGGATTGCTAAATTATTGTGCAAAAAATGTAACACCAATTTTGTTGAAATTTGGTGTGTTCCTTTATTATAACAAAAAGTTCTTCGAGGTAAAATCTGAAGGTCTTACGTATAAGTACTCAAAAAAAAATTGTCTTTTTTTCATTATTTTGATAGTTATTGCTATTTTTACATCAATAATAATGTATTTTTTGATTTGCAACTGACGATATTGTGTGTGTTAAAAGTTGGCGCTGATTTCTTTAATAATTTAAGTCTTGATTTCTTATTATAAATATTTTATTGCAATTGAAATATTATTTATATACATAAAACATTAACTGATGGAATATTATTGAAATATAACATTAATTATAACTGTTTCATTGTAACTGTAAATATTTCTGTAAGTAAAATAACTGAATTTTTGAACTGGAAATGAACTAGTGTCGAACTGGACACTGTTGTAGTGAAGAGCTTGTTTATATAATGTCAGTGGAGCTGTTGATTTGTCAGGAGCCAAGTGCATCTGAAAGGAGCTGAGTGAAGTGTAAAGAACCAAGTGAATTTGGTCAAAGTCAAAGATTTTTAAATTTACTAGTCCTATATTTTCCTATATATAAATATATATATAAATTAATATTTGTAAGTTTGTTTGTCTGTCCCGTATGATGCATTCCTATACCATTCATCTGTGATGAAACTTTGGCGAGTTGTTGTGTGCACGCTCGCAAACGTTTCCAAATTAGTTGGAACCTACTAGGTGGCACTGGGGTTAAGATATTTAGGAAAATTGTATTTATGGACTGATATGGCTCATATTCAGAATATATTACTTACGTGAAAAGAAAAATTGGCACCAGTGTCGAGATATTTATGAAACAAGCAAACAAATATACAAAGACTTTCTTCTTCTATATATATATATATATATATATATATATATAAAAGGCAATGTTCATATCTATGTCCACTATTCACTAAAAAACTACTGGATAAAATTACGCACAGGAAAAAAAAGGATAAATTGAAAGGTTAAATTTTGTGAATTCCGTAATGCTCAGTTTTTTGTTTTATCAAACTTTTAATTGCGTTCATTTAATCTATATATACAATCAAATCTAGCAATAGTGAAGCATTCCCAGGTCTGCAAGTATACATATAAAAATAAATGTTTGTTTGTCCCATATTTGTTCTTATATTATTCATCTGATTGCGATTAAACTTTGCGATCAAACAGACTTTCTTATTCTATATATATAAAAGGCAATGTTTGTATGTGTAGAGGGTATAATGGAAAAAGGGAAAAGGAAAAAAGGGATAAAGGTAAAATGGGGAAAAATAAAAAAACAGAAACAGGAAAGGGTGAATGGGGATGGGGGAAATGGGAAAAGGATAAATTTTGTGAAGTTCCATAATTTTCGGTTTTTTAATATTTTATCAAATTTTCAATTGTGTTCATTTAATCTACATATATATATATATTACATATATATTACTCAAATCTAGTAATAGCGAAGCATTGCTGGAACTGCTAGTATTAAATAAAAATTAAAGTTCAACAATTAAACAGGAGTAACAAAAAGTGAATATGAGTATTTAAAAATTAAATGAGTAATTTAAATAACCCTAAGTCTTAACAGTGTAAAATTTATTAAAAAAATTTTTTCTCTCAAATTTTTCTTTAAAATGAAAATTTAATTATCAAAGGAAATAGGAGAAAAAATGGATATTTCTGCGATTTTTTTACATTTTGTGCAAAAAAATCAATGTGCAAATAAATCCTTTCAGTAAATATTTTTGTAAGGTAATGTGACAGGAGCCAACCTGTAAATAAAACCACCAGTAAATTCAAATGAAAAGAACAGGATGTGAATACACCAAGTATGAGAGCGTACCAGTTATGGTAACATAATGAATTACTGTAACAAAAAATTATTAATGTTCTCGAAAACCATCACAAACAAACTTGACAGTTATCTGAAAATTATCATAACCAAATTATGCAATTAACTCATTCACTATTGATTAAGTTCTAGAATACTATCTTGAATTCATTCTATGCATTTCCACAAGATATAGTATAATAAATTTTCTGGAAATGCACGTACAAGAAGTGCTATAACATTTGTACAACGGTTTATGCCCGTACAAACACAATTATATGTTCAGGAATTATATTCTGTGTGCCGAGTGTAATTTCTACTGCAAAGGTTGTTTGTCGATACTGTGTTGTGTGCAGCACACAACTTCGGTTCTGCAAATCAGTCAGGCTCATGACCTTGAGTTACAGTGCAAATACGCATATGCCTCAGCATTCTATGAAGTTACTGCAAGAAATTTTGGTTTTGGAGATTAAATCCCTTCTAAGAACTTGCGGTCACCTCATTCTCTGGACTTAAGCCCACCAGATTTTTACTTCTGGGTTTATACAAAAAGTAATGTTTATCAAGGAAACCCTCAGACTCCCAGGAATTTTAAACTGTTATTCATGACTTCACCAAGAACATACCGCATGAACTTTTGACAACAAGAAAACACACATACCAATATTTCTGGATGATCGTGGGAACAATTTTCAACAACTACTGTAAGGTATTGTTGTACTACAGCAGAGCAGATGTACAGTTACTTTTTAAATGCACTGATAAAGAATATACATATAAAAGGATGTTCTATGAAGAAACGGAGAAACTTTCTGGACATGTTCTACTTGTGAAAATTATGAAAAATGTTCATATAAAGTGGCAGACTGGTATTGAAATGCTTTGTTATTGAGTTATGGCTAGCAAAAGATTTTATCTGAATTTCAACTCTTCTAATAAAAAGAAGCCCTACTGTAATTTTTGGGAACAAAATGAAGGAGTAAAGTTGGTGATTTCTAATATAATTTGAGCAGGGAAATAAGATAAAACAGGTTTTAGAACTGTAATTCCAGTAGTTAAAGATATTCAATGTAAAGCACAAAATTGGTGTCAAAAAACAAGTTTTTTTTCTTTTAGGATTGTAGTACAATAGCTTTGTTTAAATGACTAACAAATGTTAAAGATAAATGAATTTGAAACATAGAAATAAATAATAAAAACAAATTGTTATTCATAATGGATATAGTGACTTATTAATTGATAATATACATAAAAAACAAATTTCAAAAATTAATAGTACAACAGTTCTAAAACCAATAAATAATACGCAGAAAATTTATAACGTGTTTAAAATATTCATATACTGATAGCATTTAGAAAGTATAACTAAAGCTTATGATAATGATAAATATAAATCTGCATATAAAACAAATAACCATATAATAAAATATTTAAAAAAACAATCATAAGATTCATATAATTTATACAATTTATGTGAAATTTATAAAATAAAATGTAATGATTGTGATCACATATATATAGGTAAAATTAATAGATCTTTTAAAGCCAGATTTCTTGAGAATTTTAGACACTATAAAAATAAAAAGTTGGGTTTCTCTAATGCTGCTGACCACTAACTTATGAAAGTTAGTGGTCTAACTTAGTTAAACTAAGTTATGATGGTTTAGGGATGTTAAGGAAATGAAAAAAGAAAGATTACCTTAAAAAAATAGTTACAATTTGAGGATTACAGAAAACTACGTTTGACCAAGAGTCAAACGGATAGAAACAGAAATGTAAAAACTAGACAGATGTGATATTGGGAGCATGATTGATGAAAGATTCATCAAACAGTGAAGTTTATGGACAGAGGACATCGGGGATAGTCACTGAAAGAGAAAAACAGAAAATAATACAAAAATTTCACAGAAACATTAAAAAAAAATTAAAAACAAATTTATATTGATAAAAGTGAATACTTTCATTGAGTTTATCACAAGACAATGAATGTTTTATCAATATGGAAAATTAATGTCGCTAACATTTTTAGAGATTAAAATATTTTTCCCACTTTATAAAAATATCTCTGCAGGATTGAAGGGATCACACTATAAAGTTCAAATAAAATCAAATAGCTAGATAAATGAAAATACCTACTCAAAAAACAAAGGTCGAGCAACATTATCTCCTTTAATATGAGCTTGCCAAAATAATGAATATAAATATGGAAGAAGTTGATAACGAATTGTTAATGCTTTACGAGCTGAATCAATTACTACATCTTTTCCTAATGGTGCTGGATCCTGTGCCTGATAAAGTACAGAAAAAACAATACACACATAAAAATGGAAACAAACAAATTTATACATTAAAATATTAATATGCAGGATGTTCAACTTAAAAGAGCCCCTTCAACTCGACAGTTTATATTATGTATATTTTTCTTAAAATGAATATGTTGGCGAGATAGGTAAAATAATGTGGAAGATGTTGGTATGAGTGGAATTGGAGTGGGAAGGGCTGTTTATTGCCTGTACAGCTGAGTACTCCAAGTCTGTATCAAGCATTGGCTTTTGAAAAAAGTTGTTTCAAACAACAACATGTGTTGTTGTTTGTTAAAATGTGGTTAATTGTTGAAGAACATGTATTCATGATGGAAACTTACTTAGAAATGAAATCTCATGTTGTGCCTCAGTGAAAGTTTAGGGAGAAATTTGAAGGAAGCGCCTGTGAAAAGTATTGTTAAAAAATTTTGTGAAACAGTTTCAGTGTTAGACCGGAAACACGCCTGACATAGGTTAGTTTGAATGACGCAGGTCGTTCAGTACATTAAAGTGACAGTACATTAAGCGGTTACAATATCTCTTCGTAAATCTTTGTAGATATTAATCCAGGAAAAGAACATTTCATTAGATTCAGCCCACACTGAAGTGAGGAGAATGCTGAAATGTTATCCGCATTGAATGAAGGTTTTCCATGAGCTAACTAATGCTGATTATGTTAAAAGGGTTCACTACTGTCAACGATTCAAGAATTCATTAGATGTAAAATTGGTATTTTAGATCGAGTGTTTTTCACAGATAAAGTGTGATTTCACCTTGGTAGATATGTTAATTATCAGAACTACTAGATCTAGGGTACTGAAAAACCCTACATTTCTTTGAATCTCCCCATATAAAATAGAATACAGTGTGCAGTTTCAAGACAACAAATAATATTATTATTTTTTTTTAAAAAGCTGCGGATGCTGCTGTCTACCTAGAAATTATCCAACAGTTCATAGCCTTATGCAAGAGGATAAGTGTAACTGCTGGTTGCAACAGGATAGCACACTTGCTGTCATACAACTCACTCTACTATGATACTACAGAATTTTTTTGGTGGAAGAATCATTTCTAAAGGATTGTAGCAACATAGATCCCCTGATCTAACAAGTCCAGACCTTTTTCTGTGGAGTTTCTTAATAGAAATTGTTTATAGGAGCAATCCACACACCCTGCAGGAATTGAAGACAAACATTACCGATGCCATCCAGAAAATAGACAGGGTACTGCTAAAACGAATAGCTGGGAACATGTCAAGCATGTTGACGAGTGCATAAAAGTGGATGGTCATCATTTTTAACACCTTCTGTAAATTATTAAGTGTTTGTCAATAAAATATTATTTATAAACTAACTACGTGATGGGGTCTCTTTTGAACACTCTGTATATTGAAATATATAAATTTATATATTCATGTTTGTGCATGTATGCGATACAGATATATAAGCATTAACACAACAAAGAAGACAAAATACAAAGTCTCAGATAATATACAAAGAAAGTAGAACGACTATTGAAATGGATATATGTTATACATAAAATAAAAAAATAAGTAAAAATAGTACAAAGATGTGTAGTAATAGGATCATAAAAGCACGAACAATATAAAGATATTAACTCTACTGAAATCAACAAATTATGAGCAGATAAAAGTAATTAACTTGAAATAATTTTACCAGGTTAGGTAAAAGAACTAAATATAAATAGTTTTTTAGAACTAAATATAAAGTTATTTTTAATTCTATAATACCAATTACAAAGTATTTAATTAATTAAACACTCAATATATCAACTAAGGTACACTTACAACACAATCATCAGAATTATGAGTACATGAGAAGGGATAAAATGCACCAAGTTGATACCATCTCTGACAAAGTGCAACTGTAGCATTTTTTGAAAACCACAAATATCTGCTCCAATTAATGGTATACCAAACATATTCATGTTCAGAACATCTGAAAATAAAAATAAAACTCCTTTTAATCAAATCAATTTTATTTAAATAATTTGTAAATAGTGTTTTACAAAATGAAAACAATAAACTTTTAAATATGTATATTATAACATAATTTCATTTTCACACAGTTCTAAACTGTATCGTTTCATTTTTAACGACAAAGTTTAGAACAAGTTATTATGTGTGAGCTTCACAATTAAATTAAATGTGCATACAATACAAATTTTAATCATAATTAACAGGTAAAAAATAAGACTGTATACACTATGACTTTTTTGAGGTGAAAAATGTGCTTTTGCATTTTAATTGCTCAGAACAAAGATATCATAAAATGACATTAAAATCAAAAACACTTGAAAATAGTATCACAACTAACATCTCAAAAACTTACTTAAAACTAATATCACAGAAGGAATCTAACATATATATATGCATACATGAGGTCTGTAAATAAAGTAATGAGACTAGTTTTTTTAGCAGCGAAAGTGGCAGCACTGTAAAGTTACTAGTAAGCATATGGTTATATGAACAACTATATGGTTATATTAGTATGGTTATATTAGGTAGTAATATTTTTAATACTTTTAAAAATTGAAAAGGATATGTGGAGATGACGTTCTGTCATAAGCCCAAGTTTTTAGGTTGTTAAAAGCATTTTCAGATGGTTGGGAATCAGTTGCAGACAATCCACGCTCTGAAAGACTGTTAACGTCAAAAAGTGATAACAATGTTGAGCAAATCAGAGACTTGATACGGTGCACCAGTGATTAACTGTCAGAATGATTGCAGAACAATTGAATTTGAACCATACTACAGTCCATTAAATTTTGACAAACAAATTGGGCATGAAAAGAGTGTGCAAAATTGCTCTAAAATACCTCACTGTTGAACAGAAAAACAGGGTGGAAGTGTGCCGCAAACTTTTAGGGCGAATTGAAACTGATCCTAATTTTCTAAATGTTATTACCGGTGATGAATCTTGGATATTTGAGTATGACCCAGAAACAAAATGCCAAAGCAAGAAGTGGCACACTTCAAACTCACAAAGTCCAAAAAAAACAAAAATGAACAAATCAAAACCACGCTAATTTGTTTCTTCTACAGTAATGGCATTGTCCATGAGGAGATTTTGCCTACAGGACAGAGTGTAAATCAATATGTTTACCGAGAAATTCTTTAAAGACTGTGAAAGAGTTAACCATGTGAGACCAGCCATCAAAGACTGATGCTGCAGCATCATGACAATGCACCTTGTCACACTGCACTCTTAATTAATGAGTTTTTCGCAAAGAAAAACTGTCCTGTAGTTTCTCAACTACCTTATTCACCTGACTTGAGTCCCTGCGACTTTTTCCTGTTCCCGACTTTAAAAAGATACCTCAAAGGAGACCATTTTGGAACAGTAGAAAACATAGAAAAAATTTAACCGACCATCTGAAGGATATTCTGGTTTCTGAGTTCTTCATAGCATTTGACTGCTATGAAGAGTGGGAAAAACTATTTGAAGCATTTCGCGGCTTTCCAAGGGAACTATTTCAAAGGTGATTTCAAGGGAACTATTTCAAAGAGTTCATGTATAATTGGATTGTAAATAAAAAGTTTTTCTGAACCAGTCTCATTACTTTACAGACCTCTTATATATATATATATATATATATATATAAATGTTGAGGATTTAGAATTTAAAACTTCAACCAAGACTGAGAAGAGTGTAAAGGGCCCCTTCACGGATAACTACAAAACAGGTATATAGACTAATAAAACAGTACACAAATAAAAGGAAAAAAATAGAAATAGTTAAAGGATAAAAATAGAAATAACAAAATGAAATAAAAATAAAAGCATCACAACTGATGATATTCAAATGCAATGAATGAAATCACTTTCACTTTATCAATTGTGCTAGCACCGTCACCCAGAAAACACTGTATTATGGTAAGGACTACAATACAAGCAACTATAATACAAAGATGGAAAGTAACTGTATAAACAGTATAAAAAATATCAACATTTTATCTTGTTAAACTAATCAAAGATGAAATCAAAAGAATGGCATATAAAATAAGTCTATATTAGTCAAAATCTTCTTCATCTGGGGTGGCCTTAATTAATAAGTAATAACATGTTTAAAAATAAGTATATTAGACTTGATTTCAAAAATTTAAATAAGAAAAAAATTGTTTATGTTAAATAAGGTAGAGAATTACTTAAAAATAATTTGTCAATTTTAAAATTGATAATTACAATCCTGGATCAATAATTGCAAGAAACATAATGGTTCTTTCAGTAGAGGAACACATTTTTGTCACTGAACATGTCTTTCATAATTGGCAAATACTGATCTAGTGAAGCACAAGTTTTCTGAAAACTTTCCAAATATTCCTGTTCCTCACTGCAATGCAATTCGACCTCTTATCAAAAAATTTAGGGCAACAGGCTCTGTTGAAGATGCTGATTTAAGTGGAAGACCACTTAAACTAAAAAAACAAAAGCTGCTTGATATTTTGGATGTTATGGTAGAAAGTCCATCAAAGTCAATGTGTAAGTTAGCACAGCAGCAAAACATTGGACTTGGTACTGCATGTAAAGCTGTAAGAAAAGAACTGAAATTTTTCCCCTACAAAGTAATGTGTGATCAAGAACTGAAACCTACAGATCATGCCAAAAGACTAAATTATTGTCAACGGTTTAAACATTTTATTGATTAAAATTCTGTTCTCAACATTACGTTTTTTACAAATGAAGCGTGATTTCATCTGGGGAGGGTATATTAATTCACAAAATACATAACTGTGGTCGACAATTAACCCCCATGAATTGCACAACAATCTTTACATGAAGCAAAACCTGGAGTCTGGGTCAATGTAAGTAGAGCATGCATTGTGAGTCCAATCTTTTTTGAAAATTCCGTTAATAGTGATCGTTAATGTACTGTTTTAACAAACTTCAAACTTCATTGTCAATTAAAGTGGAAATCAATCATGGCCGATTCCTAGAAGATGGCCCCACAGTACACACAGCTAATATTGGTGAACGAATCATTTTGAGGGGGTTTGTGGCCTGCATGATCTG
The DNA here is from genome assembly GCF_047948215.1 of Lycorma delicatula. Taxonomy (NCBI): domain Eukaryota; kingdom Metazoa; phylum Arthropoda; class Insecta; order Hemiptera; family Fulgoridae; genus Lycorma; species Lycorma delicatula. The sequence goes on from NC_134455.1 coordinate 400,205,066, forward strand.
ACTCCCCCAGATTACTTTCTATGACAGACAGTAAAACAAGCAGTGTATCACAACAGACCATGTACGATTGAGGAACTAAAAACCACAGTAATGGCATACATACAAGCCATTTCAGTACATCAGCTGGTTAAAGTGTTTGAAATAAAGTGAAATATGTGCAGTATTGAATGCAGTATTGAAGGAGGTCATTTTCAAAACTTTTTATAAACTATTTCAGTTATTGTAAAAATTAAACAAAAATAGTAATAATAAAAAAGTAATAATTAAGAAAGATTCATCATTCCACTTCCATAATTCCAGTACACTTTCCCAATGCACTGTATTTTCAAAAAGAGTCTGTTATTTCAGAGTTTCTATTATTGTTTCTACAATACTGAAAATTTTCTTTTTAACACCTGAATAAGCAAACAGAATTTTTTAGGATAAGGCTAAAAAAAATCAAAAATATAAACTAATAATTTTAAAAAAATTATGTGTAACCAATCTTCTTATACAATTAAATAGAATAAAATATTAAATTAAAAAGAGATTGTTTAATCTCAATAAAAAAAAAATTATTCAATTTTATTTTACCAAAATACTCTTAACTATCCTAACTTTTAATAATTTTCAAACTAAATCAAAATGTATATGAAAATAATACCCCATATATTTTTCATTATAAATCAGTTGGTAATATAAAATATATTAAATTTTACACTGTAAAACAAAATATAATAGTTGTTAATATAAAATACAAAACATGCAAAAATCTATAACTTAATCATGCATTTCATGCAATAAATAATGTTAATATACATAAAATAGCTAATTTTACAGCAACTTAGATGTGATTTTTTTCTAATAAATAAGAATGCTGAATAAATAATACATAGTAACATGAAGATTACAACTGATGATCTAAGATATTTTCAAAATGGCCGTACTTAAAATAAACTTCATTTTAAAATAATATTATACACATAAGTAAATTGTACATAAATTACATTTGTAACCTCTTGATAATACTAAATTTATTAACTTAAATAAAAACTCTGCTGCTATCAATTAATTTACTTTTGCCAAAACAAATACAGGTTATTGCACTTATAAAAAAATATTTGTATGTTAGTCTATTGACTCTTGAAGAAGATTGCCATATATTACAATAAATAAAATTAATAAAACTCATTTTAAATAAATCTTAATTCATCATCATCAATGTTCTACTAATTAGCAGGTCCTTACATAGCACTGGATTTCCATTCTTTTCTACTTTCTGTTAAATTTTTTATATGAACTTAATTTCTTTCTACCTTAATATCATCAAGCAGCTTCTGTCTTTCTCTAACTCTTTCTTTCTTATTAGTCATTGTACCCTCTAAGACAACAAACAGTTCTTCTTCCTTAACACATGTCCCAAACCAATTCCTTTTTTATCTCTCAATGTCTGCATTAGTGATCTACCCTCTCTAACACCTCATCATTACTAATTCTGTCTTTTCACTTTATCTTTTCCATCCTCCTCCAAACTCACATTCCAAAAGCTTCTAATCTTTTCTCATCTTCCTTGCAAGTTCATGTCTAGCCCCACGTAGTGTTACACTCCATATAAAACATTTAACAAGTCTTTTTCTCAGATGTTTATCAAACGACACAACAACTTTCTCTTTCTATTGAAAGCTTCTTTTGACATAGAAGTACTACTTTCTCATGATTATACTGTTTATATAATCTACCTTAATTACTTAATTTTATTCTTCAAAGTTTTCCTAACTACAAATGCAACTCCCAGATTTTCACTCTTCTCCTCTCCAGAATAACACTGATATTCTCCACTTTCAAACTCCTTCACTACCCCATCTTACATAAATATACTAAGAAAGTTCTAACTATTTTTCTTTATCTCTTGCTTTACACTTTCCAATTTCCCTGCCAGTATAAGAGTGTGAACATTCCAAGTTCCAATTCGCATTTAGCTTTCCTTCTCAATGGTTCCATTATCTTTCCCTCTGTTCATTACAACCATGCTTGAATGAATTCCTCTCCCACAGGTCTGATTGAGATATTTTACCTCTGGAATATTTATTCATCAAGCGCCACTGACATGCCTCTTCTAGAAAATCCCAAGGGATCTTTAATGTGGTGCTATCCCACTGCCTTCCATATTCTCAAGCCATGAACCATCTTCGATGGTTCATCTGCCTTTAGGAATGATTTCTCATCCCAAGGACAAGAAACTGCCCTCACTTTCTATCCACTCTTACGCCCTATTGGAGGCCATTGGCAATTGAGAGAGGAAGTCTCCTTAACCCAGGAGTCACTCAGCAGACTGTTTACACTGGGTGATAAGGTTACCTCATCCCTACACCTGAGAATCTTAATAAGTAAAACAATACACATATAAAAGGGAAATTAGAGTCATATTCAGTGATTAATTACCAAAAGTAAAACCATATGCTCAATAAACAAGTTAAATTTATATTGTATTAATAATTTCCATTAACAATTAGATCTAGTCCATTAGTTGCTCTGAATCAAAGGAGTGAAAAAAATGTATATAAAATTACATCAAAGTTAATCAGGTATTTAAAATATAAACCTTTTAATGGATAACTGAACCAAATTTTATAATAGAACATTTTTAATTCAAAACATTATCGGTCTCCAGAGTCAAATGTCTTTAGTCTCTAAAGATGATTACAAAGAAGACTACAACTGTTTTGATAGAAATTATTAAAAACTAATATAAAATTTGATTTGATTTGGTTTGTTTTTAGAAAAGTTTAAATTCTTAAATAACTCTTTTATCATTAACTACCTATGACAAAAAATGCAAGAAAAATTAATTTTTAACAATTTCAATAATGTTGTACTAATAATTTTAATAAATGTTTTTAGCCTAGCAATTTAAAAAAATATATATATTTTTTATTCAACTGTATAATTAATATTTAATATTGTACAACATTTAATATTTGAACAAATATAATAATTTATTTATATGTAAGTTTACAACAAATATAATCTTTTTCTATAATTCAAACAAAGTTTGTGGTTTGTTTAATTCATTATTAGCACTAATAACTGTAAGTAATAAAACAGAACTCTGTGACTAAGAGATATCTTCTAGTTCTTAGGCCATCTTTTTGAATTTTTAATTTTAATTTATGTTTAAAAATTATAAAAAAAAAATTAAAATCATTCTTTCTAAAATAATCCTTATGAAAAAACAAATTATTCTGTCAAATCTTGAGAAGGAATTCATTTTACTTTTGTAAAATTTTATTTTTACCATTTTTATTTCTTATGATGCATAACTAAAAACAATTATAAAAACAAAAACTGAACTCTATACAATTTATCAAAAAATTTTATTTATCAAAATTTTTATCCAAAATATTTCCTGGAATTTTGATTATTGGCTTTATCCCTTTTCTTAGCAAAAGATGATTTTTTTTTTATATATCAATAAGTATTCTAATTTAATTAACAAGAAATTGTAAGAGAAAGTGAATTATAAAAAATAAATCACTAACAAAAATTAAACCTAACATTTTATACATATCAAAATTAATCCTTTAACTTATTTTATTTAGAGTACAATAAAAAAACAGTTTTTCTATTAAAAAAAGTAATCATATGTTGAACACTTACATACTGACGTGAAAATAAGAGAACAACTATAAGTTCATCTCTACTACTATTTATACAGTAGTTATCTGTCCCTTTCCAGGAGTATACTCTAAATTTACTTGTGTAATTTACATTCCTCTCATAATTTATGTGTTATAGTTTTTGACAGATTTTAGAAAAAAATATGTAATTGATTTTATATAATTTGTAAATGTATGGTCCTATAACTTGCTCTATTTTCCATTAAAAAAACAAAATAATAAAATAAATATTTTCTTTATAGACTTCAAAACAATTGAAAGTGAGTTACAGGAGAAATAAAATAACTTTTTGTTACAAAGAAGAATAACTCTCTACCAAAGGCTGCTGAGTGATACATAGATAAGTTGATCTTGTTTTTGACAATACAAAACCAAAATTTCACAAAATAAATCTTGACGCTCTCTCTAAACTCACAAATATCTTGAAGCTTACAAATTAGTAATGCTGCTGGAACACATGTTTTTTCATATGTTATAAAATGTAATAGGGGTACAAAAAAAATTCAAGAGAGAAAAAAATATATTGAAAATGTTCTGTTCTATTAGGTGAAAACAATCTTGACACTGCTGGCTCAGATTGGGAATCAATGATAACAATCTTATTTGTTAAGGATACATCATTACAACTTCTCACTTGCACTGTTCTTGATTACATACATATTATTATTTGAAAAATAATAGTTCTTAATAAAAATCAGAAATAATTTTTTTTTCATTTATTTTAGCCATATCAGAACATAAGTTGAAATTTTTTTTTATATCCAGAAAAAATGTTTGGAACTGAAACTTTTGATTCTCATAATATAAATTATTTAACATAAATCTGTATAATTTAAACATAATCTGTATAAAGCCAGTAGATAAAAATTCTTGCAAAAATTTTCATTATTTCTTAATAGATTGATCATCCAGAATTGTATAAAATTATTACACATAACCTTGTGCACAGGAAATATGAACATTTTGTAGCATGAGAAAAAATACCATGCCTGACCAGGAATTAAATCAAAAACCTTCAGAATGAAAGCCCAAGTTGTAACCTTTCTGATGCAAAGGTCAAGAGAAATTTTTCAATTTGGAAGACAGTTTTTTAAACAGTTTTAATTCAATGTAATTATAAAAGGAACTGAAACAATATTCAATGTAATTATGAAAGGGAAAGGGACTGAAACTGTTGCTACTATTAAACAACAAAGAAAACATAAAAGTCATAACCCAATAAACATACATGTGCGTGCGCTTTCCCCCCCCCCCCCTACACACACACCAATATTAATCATATGTTCAATTTTAAAGAACATCTAAATATTTTGCTAATAAACATTTTACTGTAAAATTTATTATCACATTTAAGATATGGTATTTACACTAAATTTTACATAAAAAATAAATAGGAATTTTAAATGCAATATAATACTATTTAATCAAATAAATTAAAAGCAAGTGTCACAATAAAGCAAGCTTAATTTAGTCAAGGCTATCAATCAGTATCATCATTAAAAAAAAAACACACTCACACTATATTACATGTATATGTACATTAGACATGAAATATATTTATAATATAACAAATGATTAGGAGTATACCTCATCAAGAGATGTATATCTTATTTCTATTAAAACATTATATCATTAAAACATATATACACATGTAATCATATAATCTTTATTCCCAAAATTAGATTTTTTTTCTTTTTAGAATACTAGCATACTATTTTTTTAGAATAATGGCATCCATACCTACTGGTAAACTGGTAACTGTTTCAAATTTTTACAACAAAAATGTATTAAAAATTTTTTTAAGAACATCCAGTAGTTAGTTAATACTCATAAATATATATAAAATCCGCTATAAATGACTACAACAAAATTCAATAAAAATCAGATGGTTTACATTGTTTGTTTTATTTTCACATTTAAAAACCATTTAACTAAACTTATAGTGGTAAATAAAAATCTAAAATTTGGATTTTTTTCAGTAAAGTATTAACAACCTCTTATATGGTAGTAAGACATGGCTATATGGTGGGTGATCAAACACTTCCCAACAAAAACGCTGCAGGAGCTTCTTTTTTACAGCTGCAGTGTGTGGCCAAGTATTGTCATGAAGAAAGACAATGCCTGATGACAACATTCCTCTTCGCTTATTCTGAATTGCCCTTCGTTGATGTTGAAGAGTCACGTAGTATGGGGCTGCAGTGATGGTCATGCCATGTTCCGCGAATTCCACCAAGAGAACTCCATTCCGGTCCCAGAACACAGTAGCCATACACTTTCTGTTGGAGAAGGTTCGCTTGAACTTCTTTGGTTTATTGGGAGAATGAGAATGCATCCACTGTTTGGATTGTTCTTTTGTTTCTTCAGTTTCAAAATGGACCATGTCTCGTCTCCTGTGACAATTTTATCAAAAAATCTTCTCCTTCATTGTGGTAGCGCTGGAGAAACGTTAGGGAGGCGTCCATTCTCATTGTTTTGTGATGGTCGGACAGCATCTTGGGAACCCATCTCGCACACAGTTTGCAGTACTGAAGTCTCTCACTCACAATGGTGTAGAGAGCTGACCTTGAAATTTCAGGAAACGAATCGCTCAGTACAGAAATTGTGAATGTAATATAAAACAGAATTTATTTTCCTATTTATTACATATTTATGTAAGTAAATGAAATATATTTTTTCTCAGGAATAATGGCTTGTTTATAATGCCACAAGTTTTGTCAAAAATATTTACTCAAAAATAAATAACCCACAAATAATTTTTATCTCTAATTTTGATAATTTCCTTTATAATTACCGATAAAGGTTAAACAGGTTTCAGGTTCCCCTAATCAACATCTGCATCTTTTTAATATTTTTAGTTACGAACTTTAAATTTAAAATAGAATGGGAATCCAATTTTCCAATTTTTTCATATTTTAACCACTCCAAAAAAGGGATAACGTATATTTTGCAGTCCTGTATATTATGGAAAGTACTATTTGGCTCTGAAAGTATTAATATCAGGAAAAAAGCTTAAGTCACCTCTATTTGCTCCTAATTTTGTGTACCAAAGGACTTAGATTTACTTATTCCCATGGATATTTCTAATATTAGAAACTTGCACATATTAACTGTGAAGCTTTATGAAAAATTTATATGTTTCTTTTTAAATCAAACTTAGGATAAGGGTTAATTGTAAAAAAAGGTTTTTTTTTAAAGTTTGTGTTAAGTAAACATTTCATTTTGCACTTTTGCAAGGGTTCTAATACATATCTGTTTATAGGATAAGTAAAATGTGTATGAATAATGGCTAGTACATATAATGTCATGTTTTTGTGCCTTAATTTTGCTTTCTATTCCTTACATGCAAAGTTCCCTTTAATTTTTTTAATAGCTGCACACACAAAAATCAATTGCCAAAAAAAATTATTCAAAAATCAATTTGTCCAAATTTTTTTATTATTATTTATATAATACAATGTATTCATATTGAAATATAAGCAATTAAGTAACTTGTTTTATTTTAGATTAACATTTTTTAAACTTTTTCTCGTCTGTCTTTCATAGAAATCCATTGTTTGTAAACTTCATTTGTATTTACTTCTTGACCATTGGCTAAATGTAATATAATTTTCATAAGGTCACCCAAGTGTTCATTTTCAAGTATGTTTTGGTATTTTGTTTTTATGGAGAAAATCCACATTTGCAGTCTGCGCTAGATATTTGAAAAGTTCCTGTGTTAAATAGAAAGTTAAGGTTAGATAATTCAGGGTTAGTTTGGACAAAGGTTAATGTATCACTAAAAGTCTTGAACAATCATAGTTAAGTTTTCTCAAGATTTGTAAATCTTAATTCTGAATATTAATACTTTATCAACATTTTTATTTCATTCCACGCTCCGACTCGTAGAATGTTATTTTTTAATTTTCTGGTGACCCCTTCCTTAGTAGTCCCCACCCGGAGATCCGAACGGGGGACTATTTTACCTCAGGAATATTTTACCAAGGAAGGCGCCTCCATTATTGCTATGTGAAAATGCAGAGAGCCACATTTTCTTGGAAAAAAAGCAGCTGTAGTTTTCCATTGCTTTCAGCTGCGCAGTACTCAGAGGACTGAGTGATGTTGATACGGCCGTTTAAGTCGTCCTGACTCACGCCCCTAACAACTACTGAAAGAGCTGCTGCCCTCTTTCAGGAATCATTCCTTAGTCTGGCTCTCAACAGATACCTCTCCGATATGGTTGCACCTTCGGTCCAGCTACTCTGTATCTCTGAAGACTCAAGCCCCCTCACCAACGGCAAGGTCTCATGATTCATAGAGGAGGGCAGAATTTATTTCTCATAAATTCTGAATATTTTTTTTGAAAGCTGTATTATATTTTGCTTCATGAAATCAAAATTGTTTACTGAATTTATAATAATTTCATTATCAAATTCTTGCCAATCTTTGAACCATTGGACCACCATTAGGGAGAATGACAATTTTGTAGCACGTGAAAATAGCATGTCTGACCAGGATTCGAACCGGGTACCTCCGGATGAAAGGTTGAGATCCTATGAAAGGCTGATTACTATCATAACTACATTTAATAGTTTAAATGATATAACATCATGTTATAACGCTAGAGTTAATTATTCAAAAATTTCTCTTTTTGATGCCAGATCGGTGAAACATTGTGTACACACTTCTAATAAAATTATACATATATCCTGTATACAGATACATTTTTCCACGTGTCACCTAATACTAAATCATCTCTATGAAACTATACATTGTTGTTAAGTTAAACGTGATATTTCTCTTTTAAGAACTGCTGCTAGACCGCTTTTCTTCCCGAGTATAACACTGGCTTCATCACTGAGAAGCATTACAACTTTTGTGTGATGAATTGCCGATAACTGAATACTGTTTTTATTGCGAATAGTTATCAACGCCCGTAAGAAAGTTGCGGTGTATACTACGACGTATTCTCAACGAAACGTGTTATTGAGTATACCTTAAATATTTACTATAGCTGATTGTAGATGCGCGGAAAATAAATTTCTCTGTGAATATTAATAGCAGTGTCTAAAAATATTGCGCGGTCGCGCACCCGCGCAACCTAGAGGAAACTATGCTTATACCTAAGTACATGAAGTACGTAGAGTATGTCAACGGTTATCCGATATGTTTCTTTTCTAATCAACATAAGCAATGTCGACTATCTATAAAAACGAATGATATAAATTAAGTTTGGCTGTGCTACATTTTTAGTTTTATTTATGGAGCAATTTATTTTTAGAAAATTAAAAATATATTAAAAAATACGTTCATTGAAACGAACAAAATTCATATGGTCATAGATATTTTATATCATTTCTTCAGACGTAATTATAGATTAACAATGTTATTTTTGGCATTATAATAAATTAGTTTACTAATAACTTCCCAAAGTAAATATTCTTTTTTTACAATGATTTGTAAGAATAAAATACCTTAACTACTTTTGTTATATATTTTTAAGAAGTAGTAATTTATAACTTTATCTTTTTTTCCATAGCGGCGGCATAGTATTTGTCATTGCTTTATGTGGGTGGATAACCTGCTTTCCGTTCACCAGAGTTGAGTTTCTCGAGCTGTGAGGTTATATTGAAATCGTTACATCGTTTATTGTATAAATAATTTCAGAATGGTAAGCTTAAGTTGAATCATTTTATATTCATCCTTTTTAAATAAAATTATACGCATCTTTTAATCATTATAATTACTTATTTAATGCACTTACGACGAACATTATAAACCGGATGGTTCACATGCTTGTAACTGTAAACTAAACTTAGAAATTTGTAATAGTACACGTGTTTTGTTTTAAAACATTAGTTTGTTTTTCCTTTGTGAATGTATAGTCGGTTCAGTTGTAAAAATCAAAGGTAGTTAATTATTGAGTGAGTAGTTGGTTTTTTATAAATATTTTTCATGATTTCGTACTAAATGGTTCATTTCTTCATTCGGTTTTATTTTGAAGTTAATGTACCTGGACGTTTTTTTTATGATTCGGGGTGGTTCAAAAATTTGAGATTTTGTTAAAGTAAAGAGAATATTAATTGGCTAATCCGTTGTCATTGTTGTGACACTCATTTATAATCAGTTTTAAGAAATGATATAAATACGTGTGAAATATAATGACGCTATTTTCATTTTATATATTTTTTTTTTTTTTTGTCTTCAGTCATTTTACTGGCTTGATGCAGCTCTCCAAGATTCCCTATCTAGTGCTAGTCGTTTCATTTCAGTATACCCTCTACATCCCCAACAATTTGTTTTACATACTCCAAACGTGGCCTGCCTACACAATTTTTCCCTTCTACCTGTCCTCCCAATATTAAAGCGACTATTCCAGGATGCCTTAGTATGTGGCCTATAAGTCTGTCTCTTCTTTTAACTATATTTATCCAAATGTTACTTTCTTCATCTATTTGCCGCAATACCTCTCCATTTGTCACTTTATCCATCCATCTGATTTTTAACATTCTCCTATAGCACCGCATTTCAAAAGCTTCTAATCTTTTCTTCTCAGATACTCCGATTGTCCAAGTTTCACTTCCATATAAAGCGACACTCCAAACATACACTTTCAAAAATCTTTTCCTGACATTTAAATTAATTTTTGATGTAAACAAATTATATTTCTTACTGAAGGCTAGTTTAGCTTGTGCTATTCGGCATTTTATATCGCTCCTGCTTCGTCCATCTTTAGTAATTTTACTTCCCAAATAACAAATTTCTTCTACCTCCATAATCTTTTCTCCTCCTATTTTCACATTCAGTGGTCCATCTTTGTTATTTCTACTACATTTCATTACTTTTGTTTTGTTCTTGTTTATTTTCATGCGATAGTTTTTGCGTAGGACTTCATCTATGCCGTTCATTGTTTCTTCTAAATCCTTTTTACTCTCGGCTAGAATTACTATATCATCAGCAAATCGTAGCATCTTTATCTTTTCACCTTGTACTGTTACTCTGAATCTAAATTGTTCTTTAACATCATTAACTGCTAGTTCCATGTAAAGATTAAAAAGTAACGGCGATAGGGAACATCCTTGTCGGACTCCCTTTCTTATTAGGGCTTCTTTCTTATGTTCTTCAATTGTTATTGTTGCTGTTTGGTTCCTGTACATGTTAGCAATTGTTCTTCTATCTCTGTATTTGAACCCTAATTTTTTTAAAATTCTGAACATTTTATTCCAGTCTACGTTATCGAAAGACTTTTCTAGGTCTATAAACGCCAAGTATGTTGGTTTGTTTTTCTTTAATCTTCCTTCTACTATTAATCTGAGGCCTAAAATTGCTTCCCTTGTCCCTATACTTTTCCTGAAACCAAATTGGTCTTCTCCTAACACTTCTTCCACTCTCCTCTCAATTCTTCTGTATAAAATTCTAGTTAAGATTTTTGATGCATGACTAGTTAAACTAATTGTTCTGTATTCTTCACATTTATCTGCCCCTGCTTTCTTTGGTATCATAACTATAACACTTTTTTTGAAGTCTGATGGAAATTCCCCATTTTCATAAATATTACACACCAGTTTGTATAATCTATCAATCGCTTCCTCACCTGCACTGCGCAGTAATTCTACAGGTATTCCGTCTATTCCAGGAGCCTTTCTGCCATGTAAATCTTTTAATGCTCTCTTAAATTCAGATCTCAGTATTGTTTCTCCCCGCCTTGCCGGTGTACTCGCAACAGTTGGGTATCAGATAAATCGCTGCGTTGCATTTGTCTTATATCTTATTCAATTCATTTTCATAGAATAACTCTTCCAACAAGCTAACCCAGTAAGGAAATGAATAAAAAAATTTTTTTATTACTTATGGTAAAATTTTTATAATTTTTTTTCTTAATTTAATAACGAATCATTATATTATCATTTTACTATTTTTTATAAAAAAATAAATATAAAAAAAATAAATAACGTATAAATTATTGCTTGTTTTAAGTACTCGAGTTACCAGAGATTTTCTTATAACAAAAAACAGAAATTAATTCTGAATCAAATTAAAAAATATAATCTGAGATTAATGTTCATTAAAACGTCGATTATTCGGACCTCCATATCTAAAACATTTTTCGACTTAAAAGCGGTGACAAATCTAAGAGATAAATAAAAATAAATATTAAAATATTGTTTGTTGAACCAAGACTCGGATTTAAGCAACAGTGTATTTGTAACGAAGTTATTAGTTACGTAATTTCACATCCGATGGTAAATAATGACGTAATGCGCTAGCATTTCACTTAATCAATTTTACCTTCTCAATTCATAGATTTAAAGCGTATGAAAAATACCAAATCTTGCCGGGATTAAACCCAGAACTCTCCACTGATTCTACGGCTCTTTCCGTCGTGTGTGTTTCCTCAGTTCATTCAGTAAATGTTATTCTGTTTTATATTTGCGCTAGATATAGGCCGACATTTTTTCATTATATTTTATTCATTTACTAATTATTAACTCGTAACAAAAAATAAAGCTAATTAGCCAACCCGTTAATTTAAATAGTTATCGATTCTTCGACTGTTTTGTTCACAAAAACGTTTTTCTGCAATTACACTCTCAAACTGTTCCTTCATAAAAATAAAGATTATATGAAAGTAATTTGGAAATCGTAAAAGTTTTATAGTCATTTTACTAAAAATTAATTAAACTTACAAAATTAATGATCTTCTCCACCAATAGTATTTTATGGGGACTGGTGCATATAATTTTTTAGCGTCTTAAAAAAATATTATTTATTATTTTCATTTCATTAAAATTAAAAAATAATAAACTGTACTTAAATTGTAATATTTTTTTATTGTTATAATTATCCGAGATATGATTATGCATAAATGTGCCGCAGGGTTGAACATAGAGCAACGCCCGTGCGAAGTTACGTTGGGTAACTAATTGTAGTACTAGACTGCATCTTAAGCGAAAAATAATATTACTGTCTTTTTACCTCATACCGGGCGTGGGAACACATGCACAGGTAAGGAGTATTTCAGACCTTTTTTACTTCCTTGTACGAAGTAAAGGAAGTATTGTGATCGCGAAAAATTTCGCTTTTCAGATTTCAACCAAAATATTCATTTTGACCATCCCTGAATCCATTTAACAGTTTCGGCGTGACCTCTGTACTTATGTATGTATCTCGCATTACTTAAAAACTATTAACCGTAGTATGTTGAAATTTTGGATTTAGGACTGTTGTAACATCTAGTTGTGCACTCCTCCTTTTTATTGCAATCGACTGAACCAAAAGTGTCCAAAAAAAGCCCACTATTTCTTAACTGCAGTAATAAGCCCTGATTGAGAGCTTTTCAACGATATATCATACTTATTTTCATCGGTTCCAGAGTTATAGCCAAGTAAAAGTTTAATGAAATATTTGGATTTTACAAGGAGAAGGCACATCGGTTTGAATCAGACTTCATCTCCTTTTTTTAACTTCTTTTATTTAAATATGTTGATTTATTAATTTATTAAACTCTCATTGTAAAAAAAACTTTTACTATGAATAATAATTCAGTAATAACCAAAAAGAAAAAAATATCATTAATTTTTATGAAATAAAATTACATACTTTTTCATTTTAAAAAAAACGTGTAAATATAATTTAATTTATTAACCTGTGATTGTAAAAAAATTACAATAAATAATAATTCAATAATATGAAGAAAAAAAATCAAAAAATTCTTTATTAAAGAATTAGAGGATCGTATTTCACTTTCAAATGAAATAAGTTTATACCAAATGAAGCAAAAAATGTGTATATGTAATTTAATAGGCATACAAGGAAGTCATGTGGTGTCCCACATCAATTTTTTTTTTTTTAATTATGACAGTGAGGTAGATAAATATTTTCGTACGTAAAAAATTAACGGGATTCGGATCCAGAACCTTTTGGATATAAATCAATTTTGTGATACATTTAATCTGATAAAGTAAAATGAAGTGTACATTGTTTTGTCAACCAGAACGGTAGTAATAAAAAAAACAAAAAAAAACAAGAAAATTGTATCCTGTTACCATTTTAATACGTATTATGTGTTGACTGTTAATTGATTTAATTTCTAATGCAGTAATTTTTTTGTAAAAAAATACTCTTCCCGTACATTTTTTGGGTCAATGAAATCAAAAGAATGAATTTGTGATGTACAAAAAATTTCAAGTTTTAAGTCTGTTGCGTAATTAAAGAATAATGGAGGGCGCGCGCGCTCACACACACACACACACAATGTTTTATTAACTTACTCGTATGTATTGTTAAACCAGTCAGAGTGACGTTGCATCTGAATTAACGTTCTTTTTGTATAGTAAAGAATTCTGGGTTCGATTTCCGGTTACGTTATCTTACATTATTATCAAAATTCATAACATGAAAAATTAAAAATCATAACCTAAATAAAATTGGGTGAATAGTGACTGACGTTTGTCGGCCTCCGTGGCGCGAGTGATAGTGTCTTAGCCTTTTGTCCGGAGGTCCCGGGTTCGAATCCCGGTTAGGCATGGCATTTTTACACGCTACAAAATTATCATTTCATCTCATCTTGTGAAGCAAATACATAACGGATGGCCCGAGGAAAGGAACAAATATATATATATATTTTGTATGTTGTCAATACGATTAAAATAAATTAAAAAAAAAAAAGAAATGGTTATAAATATTCGTTTTTTTTATCGAGAGATAATTTTACAAATTATACTGCGCTATCGTAGACAAAACTGCTCGCCGACGCGCTACTACTCCAGTTGCTATGAGACGTACAACTGTTTCAAGGTTAAACTACACAACTGCCGTCTCGAACGCGCGGCTGCATAAAGCACGTTTAACAATAATAATAATAATAATAACAATTTACAAATGTTTAATACTGTCTAAAGTAAAGCCATTCGGTTTATTTCTTTTTCACACCCTCCGAGATTTTTATTCTACTTTTTATTTTTTTATCATTTTTATTTATTTATTTTATATAGCATATCTCTCGATTTTTTTTTAAATATTGTTTTTTAACATTAATGCATAGTATTTTTAATAAAACTGTTCTGAAGGAAGATCAAGTCTATTCTTTAACGTTACTTAATATTTATTTTTACATTTAGTATGTGATTTTGTGCTGAAACCTAGAATCGAAATCGCGACTTTCAACTTGTCAGTCTTTTTTTAATAGGTAATATCAAAATAAGTATTTTTAAAACCAAGAATCGAACCCGCTTACTTCCAATTACACCAATCTTTTTTCTTTCCTTTTTTAGGTTTTTTAATTAACTTAATTATAGACAAAACCTACATTAGAAAAATTGAACTCTGTGAGAATCAAATTGAGTCTAAATTTACGTACTTATTTTTTTTTATAAGGATTATGCGTGCAATTTATAATAGAATCTTCAATTTATGGTTATTTTTTTAATGCGTAAAACTGATACAGATATTACACATATGGAGTGTTGTCCAAGCTGTAACCGAAGCCTAAAGATTAAATATAAAATTAATACAAAAAATTTAATCTTCTTTAAAAATAATTCCTAAATTCTTTTTTGAACAGAGGAAGGTTAAGAAGTGTAACGATAATAACTGAAAAATATATAACACTTCAACTCGACGAGTACAAAACTTGGCTTACTCGCAGAAATGAATTTACTATTTTAATTCAATAATTTATTATATTAGGTTGGAGGTTGTGTGTGGAAGTATGGTATTGACATTTTGAAGTGAATTAAAATTTCAAGCCTGACCGGTATACGAAACCGGGATCTTTCGGATGAAAGGGAAGATATTACTACTCCACCTCGGCGATTGGCGAGGTGATTAGTTGATACGTGCTGAAGTATTAATTAATTAATTAACTTATAAACTTAAAAGAATTGTAATAAAAAGAACAAAGATAGAAGATAAAAAGTATAAACTTCTATAGGATGTGATTTTTAGTGAAGATCTAACAAAATAATTAAATAATTTTTTTTTTTTTAAGTAACAGTAACAGTACAAGTAAGTAAGTAACGGAGTAACAGTAAAAGGTGAAAAGATAAAGATGCTACGATTTGCTGACGATATAGTAATTCTAGCCGAGAGTAAAAAGGATTTAGAAGAAACAATGAACGGCATAGATGAAGAACTATCGCAAGAAAATAAACAAGAACAAAACGAAAGTAATGAAATGTAGTAGAAATAACAAAGATGGACCGCTGAATGTGAAAATAGGAGGAGAAAAGATTATGGAGGTATAAGAATTTTGTTATTTGGGAAGTAGAATTACTAAAGATGGACGAAGCAGGCGCGATATAAAATGCCGAATAGCACAAGCTAAACGAGCCTTCAGTAAGAAATATAATTTGTTTACATCAAAAATTAATTTAAATGTCAGGAAAAGATTTTTGAAAGTATATGCTTGGAGCGTCGCTTTATATGGAAGTGAAACTTGGACGATCAGAGTATTTGAGAGGAAAAGATTAGAAGCTTTTGAAATGCGGTGCTATAGGAGAATGCTAAAAATCAGACGGGTGGATAAAGTGACATATGAAGAGGTATTGCGGCAAATAGATGAAGAAAGAAGCGTTTGGAAAAATATAGTTCAAAGAAGAGACAAATTTATAGGCCACATACTAAGGCATCTTGGAATAGTCGCTTTAATATTGGAAGGACAGGTAGAAGGAAAAAATTGTGTAGGCAGGCCACGTTTGGAATATGTAAAACAAATTGTTAGGGATGTAGGATGTAGAGGGTATACCGAAATGAAACGACTAGCACTAGATAGGGAATCTTGGGAGAACTGCATCAAAGCAGTCAAATGATGAAGACAAAAAAAAATTCAAAAGAAAATATAGATTTCTCTTTTAATACAGTTTCTAAAATACATTTCCTGTTTCAGTAATAATAATTATTAAAGTATTCAATACATAAAACAGTAAAATTAAGATAGTTCCTGTGAGATGTTCATTGTACTAAGAAATTTGTACTTATTTTCAGTAGGCCACTAATGGTAGCGAAGCGCAACAAAGAACAAATACATATAAATTATATTTACTATTTATACAAATAATGTATCTAGATTTAATATAAAAATTAGGCATTCCTATAAAATTATTTAAAACATTAAAGTCATTTTATAAATTTTACCTTTATAAAATTATTTTAGTTCATTTATAAAACTGATGAATTAATTTTATAAAAATTTCGCGATATTGATGTATCAACATCAAAGAAAAAAAAATTAAAACACCCTTCTTATTTTGAATAAAAAAAATTTGTAAACTGGAAGATTATATAACTAGAATAGATTTTAAATTTAAAAATATCAATAAAACACGAGATTTCATCTAAAAAAAAGTGCATCATATAAATTGTAGCAAGGTACTTTTAAAAATCATGTTGAAATTTTAATTTAGTTTTCATTAAACTATAAATGAAAAAAAAAGAAATGTTTAATTTTAAACCGATATATTAAAAAAAAAAGTTGTATACAATAAATTAAATCAAATGTTCATAAATTTAAAATAATGTCCTAAACCGTGTGGATTTCCTTTCTAGAAAATTCTTCAGTTACCATACAAACGATATGCATAATAGTAACCGATTTTGATGAGACTGAGAAATGTCTCTTAATTGGCACGACATTAGAAGTTTTACAAACAACTTTATTACTTTTCTTTGTTTTTGACTGGTCGACGATATTAAGAGTTTACTCGCTATATTTTATGTTCTCTAAGACGGAAAAGATATTATTATTTCATCAATTAATATAATGAAAATTGGTAAATATAAAATTAATTTGGTTATAAATTATTTTCTTTTTTTTTAATTTAAATTAAATACCTTAGAATAAATAATTCATAAAATCATTTTATTAAAACATTTGCAGTGAAGAAATTCGAAAAATTCAAATTAGCTTAGTATGGTTTTAGCAGTCAACTACTGATTTCTGTTGAAAGAGGAAGTTAAATCCGTGCGTAAATATTTACTTGATTTACTGATAATCTATTTTTATTGTAATCGTACAGTTTTTAGGTGAGATAATATTTAAGTTTATTATTTTATTTATTAATATTATTTAACTACATATGTTTCGTAAAAATCATGTTTGTAACTTTCACGTAGGTTAACAATAAATTTTAATCTATTGTAAGTTTAATATTGGACAAATTTATATTCTCTGAGAAAATAAAAATATAAATTACAACTGTAAGTAAAAGAAATACTAAAGTTTATAAATATTTTTTAAGGTGGATTATCTACGTATTACAGTTTAATTATCATATAATTAAAACACTCAGGCAATTTAATAACCTAATAAAACGATTACGAAAGTTCTTGTTATAACAGTCACCTTTTTCTTTTAAGATAATTAAATCATTACGTTAGTTAGAAGTTTGTGTGTGGGTATATGGGAAGGAAATTTGTAGTTTGTAAAATAAATACTATGCCTAAATGATTTTCGATCCTGGATCTTCTAGGTGAAAGGCTGAGTTTTTACTACTCTACCATAAATATCAGCGAAGCGATAATCCTACTTAAAAAAAAAATTAGAAGTGTAGATTATGTTTGTTTAAAATAATTATCAGTTAAAAATACGTAAAAGTAAACAATTTAATTAAACGCTTACCGTATTGTAAATGCGATGAGTTTTACCAAACGTTAGTATGATTATTTAAAAATAATATTATTTCTGAATTGCTCTTGATTAAACTGAACTAAAATAGAAACACAATTATGTTATTTTTAAATACAACTATTTAGTAGAAAATAATATTTTCCCTTACAATAAAACCACAATTGTTATTTGTGCTTGAAATATAAAAAATAATTTATATGTATACGTGTACTAGGGGTAAACTAACTTTTAAAATAATATAAAACAAGTGTTGATTTATTTCTTCATCGCAAAGCTGAACAATTGCTACTGTAAAACAGTTAAAAAGATTAAACGTGTGTCCAGTTTAGTCACGTCTTTCTATATCCCGCTTATTCTTTTCTCATTTTACTCCCTCGCTCCTTTCAGTATGTTTTTTTTTTATTATAAGCTATAGTGTGTGTATCTTATTTCATGTAGCACGTACTCATTTTTGTCCTTGAAAATTGACTAAACAGCATTTTTTATTTTAAATATTACCATCAAAACAACACAGAGTTTAACTTTATTCTTGACCATATCATTAGACATGTTTTTTATGTACTTATAAAAATAGAATTAACAACTATACTACATCAGCCTTTCTTTTTTTGTTTTTATCCCTCTCACACACACATATATATATATATATATACAGAGAGAGAGAGAGAGAGAGAGAGAGAGCGCGCGCGCGCGATAGCGCAACAGATCAAAAGACTTTGCTTTAAAGGAGACACAGAAGCGACTAATGGTTATAAATAACTGGTAATCTATTCGATAGTTTACAATAGAAAATGAATATAATTTTATGCTACCGTTTTTTTTTTTTGTCTTCAGTCATTTGACTGGTTTGATGCAGCTCTCCAAGATTCCCTATCTTGTGCTAGTCGTTTCATTTCGGTATACCTCCTACATCCTACATCCCTAACAATTTGTTTTACATATTCCAAACGTGGCCTTCAATCGACAAAACCATTTCTCGATCAACGCTCTCGCCTTTTAATTATGAGCAATGAAATTTTGAAAAACGGAAAAATCGCGATAGAAATAAAACGAGTTAAAATTCCCCCGTAGTAACTTTTTTACCTTCAGAATTACACCCAATGACAAACATTATTCGCTAACTAATTAATTAGATTCGCCTAATTAAGGTCATATTTTATTTAGGCACATTTGTTAACGATTAAAAAATAACATTTGAATAACATTAAAATCTGCAGTTAAGCTTCCCTCATCACCCCTAACATATGGAAAAACCATCAATCGGTAGGTAAGGATTTTCAAATAAAAATACAAATTGACTGTAGTAATTCGTTTAACTATCAGAAGAATAAACATGCGCGGAAGAATAAACAAACATGCGCGGGCGCACGCAAACTCACACAAAAATACAAACAAAAATCAACAATAATTTGATGTTTATAAAGGATTAGGACACACACAGAGAGAAAGAAAGAAAGAATGAAAAAGAGAGAGTGTGAGAGAGAGTGACCGAGCGAGAGAGGGGTTTTAAACAAATTATTCAATACTACTTTTTAAAATATAATACAAAAACGTAATACTTTACATTCTATATTAACTATATAATTAAAAAACGAAACATAGGTGACCACTTAAAAATTAAATATATACGTATTTTAATTAAAATCCTTGTTTTAATAATTATGTATTAGATAGAACAAATAAAATATGTAAAAAAAAATACATACCAAGATGTTAAAATAAAGACGTTAATTTTGTCTATACAAAGCAACACACATTGATGATACGTAAATTTAAACCTCAGACTGGATCGGGTGAGTTAGACTGTATACTGTATGTTCGTTCATCTCCGCGTACATTCGGTGATCTTCGGTTATACACGTCTTAACTTGAACAATACAGATTAATGTTACTGTTCTTGTACAGTTTTATATGAATTACGTAACACACGTGCGCGCACCCTCACATATACACTCGAGATCTATTTAAAACAAAATAAATGATTAAAATAAATCTTACAATAAACTGTTAAACATAATTTAAAATTCATTTTATGCGTAAATATTTTTATTTATTAATAACAGTTAAATAGCTAAATAAAGGTTTATTAAAAACAAAAAAAATAGATTAATATAAAAAATTAAATTAAAAAACCATTTAGAAATCGAACCCAGGTTTTAGAAAATATACTGATATAAATTAAGCATACCACTCTTCTGATCACCGTAGCGGAGTGGTAGCCTCTCGGCATTTCATCTGGAGGTCCAAGATTCGAATTGTAATCAAAATATATTTGATTACATATAAAAAATTATTTAAAAAAAAAAACTTAACTAATATTTATATTAACATTAATAAAAAAAAGGAGACATATTATAAAAACCCTGCAAAAAGTAAAAAGTAAGAATTAAAACAAATTGAAAATTTTAAACAAAAAAATATAAAATATTAACAAATATAAAAAATAAAAGAATACCTTGTGATCTGGGGGTGTCCAAGTTAAAAATCGATCCCGAGACCAGTACATTAGTACATTAGTCATTTGCTGTACTATTTCTACTAAGTGTGTTACGATAACAGTATATTATCAAAATGAAAATGAGACACAGTTAAATATTTTGTTCAATGTTAACAGCTAATTACTATATAAGAACGAAGTAAGACAAAATCTGAACAAACATAGATTAAATTTCAAACATTACTTTTTGTTAGATTAATAAAAAATAAATCTCTCTTTGTGTGTGTGTGTGTGTGTGCGCGCGCGCGTAAAGTAGTAATCGGCTACGATAGATAAATTTAGAAATAATGAAATCATATCATTACATCCTTATGTACCACTCGTTAATCTATAATAATTTGTAGTTCAGTTGTTTTTCTTTAAAATAATCAGCTATTGAAGAAGTTACAATCTAATTGTGGAAAATTCTTCACATACTAATCTGGAACCGAACCCAGGACCTTTGGTATGTTATGTAGCAAGGAAGTACGCTTTCTGTGACACGGTCGCGGCGACATTACATTTTTATTGTTAATTATAATATTCTATTTTTTAAATTTCTGCTTTAAATTAAAATAAAACAATGTTTAGTAAAAAAGAAAAATTATAAAAGCACGCACGCGAATGTACTTTTATATATGTGTGCAATAATCACGTTTACGTGCGTGGTTATAATTAATAGAATATTAGGTAAAATTAAATAATTGAAAGCCTCCCACATCATTACTCGTTTATGTACCGTTAGCCATGTTCTTTAGCTAACAGATACAAGTGAATTTAAAAAATTGCTTTCATTTATTCATTAGTCTAGTCTTTTTTTAATAAAAAAAATGAAAAAAAAATGAAAAAGAAATTAGAACAAACATTTTGGCTAAATTTTTGTCGAAAAAAAATTAATAATAAATCTGACCATGTAACATAAAAACCGACCGTTTTGATCTACAGAACATATCAATGTAAATTTCAAGAAAAGTGAGAAAATATTTGTAAAGTATTTCATATGAATAACAAAGGCAATTTATCTTTCTAAAATAGATAACTAATTTATTAATTACCAAATGTAGACACAGGCAAACGGTTTTGTTGTTAAACAGAAATCTAAATTTTTAAAACAAAAAACAGAACTTCAATAGAATATTGAAACCCGAAATAATTAATAAGTAAAGCACATTTAAATAGAAATAATACGTAAATAAAACGTTTAGTCTACAAAAGATTCAGCAAAACCCCTCTTATAGTGTATCGGTACTTACTTGAAAGCAAATTATTTTAGTTACATATTTTTATAAAGTAATCTGTACTTAATTTTAATTAAAATAACAAGAATAAAAATATATTTGGCTAACCTAAAAATAATCATTTTTGCCAAAATAAAATGTTTAGTTCATTAAACTCCCAAATTCCTCCAATATGTTAACCAATATAATCACATTATTTAATTGTGTACTAATTTCTTATTACAAAATATTATAATTTGAAAGAACTTACCTCATTTACACGTAGAATTATTTTCTATACGGTTGTCAGATTCACGTAAAATATATTTAAATATACTGAATTCTCTAAATACAAATAATCAAATAAACAAAATTTGATAACGCTTTTAAAAACAACTACAAATCGTGAAGAAACAAACTTTATTTACTGTATGACAACGTTAATCTTTAATAACACTTTTAATATATTAATCACTTTTAATAGATTAATATCAGAAAGAAAATGTTAGATAATATTATTATGTAAGATTTTTTGATTTTTTTACATCGCTGAATATAATGGAAACAGCTAATAATATTATAATCAATTATAATTTTTCATCAACGTAACACACATTTTGATCTACGTAGTTGTTTTGATGAATTTCGACGCGAACCAAGGAGAGAACGTGAGAGTCAAATGCATTCACATTCTCTCTCCCCCCTCTCTCAGTCAACATACGTACAAACTAACCGCAGTAGTAATATTTTTCCTTCCTTCTATTGTTCAGAAGCCATCTTTTTTTTTATATTGTTAGGTTATTTTTACTTTGAATAAATTGAATCTCGTGTATTAAAAGTGATTAAATACGATGACTGAAGTTTCGAATTTTTTTTTTAAATATTTTTTGCCCAGATAAATTTTTTTTGTGTGTTGTGACAGAGCTTGGGTTATTAATCCTAGGATATCATATTCGAATCCTAATCAGACTCATTAAAATTGTACGAACCACTGTTTTACAATGTTAAATTTATTATGATGTTTGGTCATCATTACTTTCAACGACAGTGTAATATATGTCTATAATGTCAGTTTAAACTTCAAAATCATGAGTTAAAAGTTCTGATCACTTTTAAATTGATAACGATGTTTTGAAAAAAAAATCGGGCAACATTACTTTCAGCGAAATCGGTATGATAGGTGATAAAGGTTGTAAATTGATTTTTTGTTATGATAGCTAATGACGTTATCTTATATATATTATACATAAGAAAGGGTATATCTTATATTAAATAATGATTTCTAAAAAAAGGGCGTATCTCAAAAATGGTCCACACAGACGATTTTTAACGAAATTTTGAAAGGCTTACTCGAAAGTGTGTTTTCCAACTTCCTGGAACGATAGCCGGCAGTTTCATGTGTCTAGGTCCAACCGTTCTCGACATACTAGCGCGAGCGAAATTCGCATATGTCAGTTCACCTATGTAAATGAATGAAAGGTGGTTTTCATGCGATTTTTTAAATTTATAATTTTTTTACGACCATAA
The DNA here is from genome assembly GCF_047948215.1 of Lycorma delicatula. NCBI lineage: Eukaryota > Metazoa > Arthropoda > Insecta > Hemiptera > Fulgoridae > Lycorma > Lycorma delicatula. The sequence goes on from NC_134455.1 coordinate 400,228,544, forward strand.
CGACGCCCGACGTTATGGATCGGGCGTCGTTATTGATTATAATTTTTCATTAATATATATATATTTTTTTAATTGTGGAGAATTATAATTTTTCAGTAGGAAAGAAGCGGAGCTACAATAGAATTTAAGGAAGTTTATAAAAAAAATAAAAAATAAAAAAAAATAGTAAATTTTATCAATTTTTATTTTTGTAATTACAAAGGTTTAGCTAAAACAGATTTTAAGAGAGAAAAAAAAATATATTTATATAGAATAGTATATTTTAGTATTTATATATAATTAAAATTGTGCGCGCGCGTGTGAGTATACAAATAAATAAATAATTTAATATATTATTTAAAGGAGTAAGGAGTATTTCAGACTTTTTTATTGAAGAGAAATGAATTTGTGTAAGTCTCGACATTTTTTTATCTTACACGGTTTTGGAAGCAGGTCGTGTTAAATGTAATTAAAATGTTTAATATTTCCTTTTTTACATATGAATGTAGACAACGGGATGGAGATTCAGGCAATTCCGATTCTCATTTAGTATTTTTGTTTTATTTCACCAATACGTAGCGTTAAATTTTTTTTTTTTGTTAATCGATGCGTTCCCGTAAGCTGCGAGGTATCATTTTTGAAAAAAAGAATGCAACATAGTAAAATTTCTTATGCGAATTTGTTTACTTCCAATAACAAAGGAAGGTTTAATATTAAACTGTCTGTGTTGGTCGGTCGATCGTTATTATGAGAAATGAAACTACAGTGTAGGACATTTTAGATGGTGTGGTTACTTTCATAATTATTTATGAAATTAGTTGTGGAGCGACGGTATTTGCAGTGGTGGGGAGCGACAAAGATATTACATACGTGCAGTATGGAATCCAGCGGCCATCACGGGTTGATTACGCAGTTCATTGACTGCGGTAAGTAATTTTATATTATTTTAATATAGCATAAAATAAGTATCATTATTTTTGTAACTATAGTTTACCTATTGTACCCATACTTATCACGTAATAAATTTTATAATACAATTTGCACTCTTATTTATACAAAATAAATTAACTAATTCGTATAGCCAAACATTTCTAACATTGTTTTCTAATTCTAATACCGGCAAAATAATACCCCAAAAATAAACAAACAGAAATGAAATGACTTATAAATTTTTGGCCTAAGGTTTGATGCCAATTACAATAAGAGTACATTACCCTCCAACAAGTTTTCATTTTTAACCTGTTTTGAACTTTTAACCTTTTTGTATGTGAAACTATACAAAGGTTAGGACTATTGTATGTGGAAATAAAATATAAATCACTTCAGTGATCTATAGTGATCTATAAATATAGATCACTTCATATAGAGTGACTCAGTTATGTATAATGTAATAGTATGTGTGGTTTTATTTGAAAATTTCCGACTATACTTGCATCGATTGCATTTTGTGATGAAGAATATTGAATGTCATGCAGAATATTGAAGGTTATTATTCCCAAGCCTGTTCGGTCAGTCGGCCAAATGTTATGTTGAATACCATGTCCAGTCAGTACCAAATGATTTTTAACCTTGTGTTAGTATTGGTTCCAGTCATGAGGGGATTATAAATTTGAATGACATACTGCATAAAATTTTTTGTGAGTAGTGAATTTGATTACCAACACTTAAAAAGGCTTCTTCAGAATTTTAGAAACTATTCTTTGGGTTGAATGAAGTATTTTGAGTGGCATTATTGTTTGAAGACTGGCAGGTTATCAGTTAAAGACAGTGATCACTCAGGGTAGCAAACTACCAGTAAAATAGTGGAAAATATGGACAAGATTTTGGAACTCATCTATGAATACCTATTAATTTTGTAATCTGGTTTGGGGTTTACCAGAAAAAGATCTTAACCATAGACTTGAGCATCCATCATTCACATGACTGTGAAGTTAATCCCTCAGATACTGCCACCCAAAAGTAGCAATGCGTTGCTGTGCCTATTTAGGAAAAAATTTGCCTGTTTATTTAGTATCATTGGCCCGTTAAACAATTTTTTTTTCCATTTTTAGGAAGTATTTATGAATTAGTCTTTGAGTTATTTTCTGAAACTAGGTATGTTAGATTAAGTCAAACTAAAGTTAAAAATGTTACTAAAACCTAAATTAGATTATAAACCATTTAAAATAAAATATTGTAATTAGAACTTAGCAGTTTTGTATATTTAGTTACTTCATTTTAGTGTTACTGGTTATTTGGTGCTCTGAGTTACCAGTTAAATTAAGTGTTCATGAATACATAGGTTTATAAATGCCCGGTTTATGAACTGAGCATATATAACTTTGTCAGATTTTAAACAACATATGAAGTATTATTTGATTTTAAAGCATTTCTAAGCTATTGCACCTGGAGTATACCTGAAAATATTTGTATAGTGTGGCAATATTTGAATTTTTTTGTTACCTTGTCTGACCAACGTATTTTTAGAAGAAACCTGTAAGACGAACATCTCAAAGGTTTCAAGCTTTTTAATAGATGCCTCATTGAGTGTCCAAGATTCTACCCGATACAAGAGAACAGAGAACATATAACATCTGAGCATTCTTGTACGCAAGCCAATGAAAGGTCTGGTGACGCAAGCACGTTCTTAAGTCAGAAGAAGGCTGATTTAGTCCTTCACAAGTCTGCACTTAATTTCCAGCTTGTGATCCCACCTTCATCAATACTACTTCTAAAATACACATTTTTCATCCTTTATATTAATACGATCAACCCAAGTACAGAATTAATAAAATAAAAAAATAGGATAACACACCTACCGTATTCCATAATCCAAGCAAGAGCACTTTCACGAGTACCTTGCATCATCAGTTGCTGTATAATTGTTCAAATCTTTCGTTGCAAATTGCACATTAAAATTAAAAGTGAGATTTAAAATTGTTCCCTAAGATCCTTTTCCAATTAAATCAAAACAGAAATAAAACTAAAATTTTTTTATATTCAAAATTTTAAATCGTATATACAAAATATGAAATCATTAATAAAAAAATCAAATTAAAAGTAAAAATTAATAACAAAAATAAAATAAAATAAATAGAAATCCATGTAGACTAGTTAGCCAAAGTTATATAACTGTACACAGCTGAAATATTATGAATTACCAATATCTATAGAAGTGCTGCTATCTACAACAGCTTTTCTATGATTGTGTAATCCTCATATTCTATATGTAAGTTGATCAAATTAAATTAATTTTTTTATTTATAAATGTAAAATCTTTTTTAAAATGTCAAAAACCTTATTTATATTAATATTGTATTTTTTAATTTCCAGTGTTTCTAAAATTTGTATGTATATCCGACATTGAATGTGTATTATTAATGATGATCAGAAATGTTAGAAAACCCAATTTTCTACTTTTATAATATCTAAAGTGTTCATCAAATCTAGTTTTAAAGGATCTAGTGTTTACCTATATAAATATGGTCATAATCATTGCATTTTATTTTATAAATACCACACAAATTATGTAAATCGTATGAAGCAATATGTGTATTATTTTTTAGATGTTTTATTAAATGGTTATTTGTCTGGTATGCAGGTTTAACCAGATTTTTATCGTAAACCCTTGTTATGTTTTCAACAATAATATCAGTTTTTTTTTTGTCTTCAGTCATTTGACTGGTTTGATGCAGCTCTCCAAGATTCCCTTTCTAGTGCTAGTCATTTCATTTCAGTATACCCTCTACATCCTACATCCCTAACAATTTGTTTTACATATTCCAAACGTGGCCTGCCTACACAATTTTTTCCTTCTACCTGTCCTTCCAATATTAAAGCGACTATTCCAGGATGCCTTAGTATGTGACCTATAAGTCTGTCTCTTCTTTTAACTATATTTTTCCAAATGCTTCTTTCTTCATCTATTTGCCGCAACACCTCTTCATTTGTCACTTTACCAACCCGTCTGATTTTTAACATTCTCCTATAGCACCGCATTTCAAAAGCTTCTAATCTTTTCTTCTCAGATACTCCGATCGTCCAAGTTTCACTTCCATATAAAGCGACGCTCCAAACATATACTTTCAAAAATCTTTTCCTGACATTTAAATTAATTTTTGATGTAAACAAATTATATTTCTTACTGAAGGCTCGTTTCGCTTGTGCTATTCGGCATTTTATATCGCTCCTGCTTTGTCCATCTTTAGTAATTCTACTTCCCAAATAACAAAATTCTTCTACCTCCGTAATCTTTTCTCCTCCTATTTTCACATTCAGTGGTCCATCTTTGTTATTTCTACTACATTTCATTACTTCTGTTTTGTTCATGTTTATTTTCGTGCGATAGTTCTTGCGTAGGACTTCATGTAAGCCGTTGATTGTTTCTTCTAAATCCTTTTTACTCTCTGCTAGAATTACTATATCATCAGCAAATCGTAGCATCTTTATCTTTTCACCTTGTACTGTTACTCCGAATCTAAATTGTTCTTTAACATCATTAACTGCTAGTTCCATGTAAAGATTAAAAAGTAACGGAGATAGGGAACATCCTTGTCGGACTCCCTATCAGTATATATATATATATATATATATATATATATTTTAAATATACATTGTCATTTTCTGTGTGTTATTTATCGGTATTAAATATGTATAATAGTTCATTTTTGACATTTGTTTTTTGTATATATTATGTACTAAACATTCATTATAACCATTATATTTGGTAATTTGTTTTATAATACCTATTTATTTATTTTATTTATTATATCCATTATACTTTGTGTAATTGATTGTATAATTGATGTTTGTATAAGTATTAATTTTGTGTGACCACAGATGATTTGAATATTTATGTTTGGTGGTTTGGTACTTACGTATTAACGCCACCGCAGCTATAGCTTTATTTAAAAACAAAGTAGTCAATCAGATTTCAGTGGAAAATTGGCCGAAACAGATTCAAAACAGAATATAAATGGTTATTTATTTTATAAATATAATAACCAAACTTAACCTACGCTCGCTTCGCCCGCTAACCTTGACTAATTAACACCGTAATTTTTTGAGTATTTATTTAATAAATTCAGTAATTATTGCAATTTGATTATTTAAATAAATAATCAATTATAAATAATAATAATAATCAATTTATTTAAATAAATTGTAATTACTGAATGTATTAAATAAATACTCAAAAAATTACGGTGTTAATTAGGTCAATTTTGGTTATATTTTATTTATAAAATAAATATTTATTAATTTATGTTAAACTTTATATCGGCCCATTTTCCACCGAAATCCGATAGACTACTTTGTTTTTAAATAAAGCTGTAGCTGCGGTGGTGTTAATACGTAAGTACCAGTGGTTTTGTTGGTTGTGAGTTTCCTATGTACTGAAGTTATGAATTGATTATTTTTATTCCTATTATCTATTTCGATACAGTCATCTACGTGATTTATTCTCTATCAATTTCAAAAGTAAATTTCAATTCATTATGGTAAGAATTTAACTTGTTCAAAATTATTAAATGTTCATTTTATATAATGGTCTTTAGACCACAAAAATATCATCAACTTACCTAGTTCAAAGTGAAATATCATGAACATGATGCTATAAACTAAATGCTATAAACAATTTTACTTTTTGTAAAACAAATCTCAGATATGATGGCTGACAATGGAGAGCCCATTAGTAAGGTATTTTGTTGAGTATAAAATTTATCATCAAACTTAAAATAATTCTGTTGGCAAATATTTCTAATAACGATAATATTATCAATAAATAAAGGGTCTTCATAAAATTCATTTTTTTTTTAAATTTTAAAATAAGTAAAGAATATCTTTAATCAGTAAGATTTTGAAAGTTGTCTGTTGTCTTAAAAATATACATAAAAATGTAATATTCCATTTAACCAACTATAAATGGCCAACCAACTAATATTTTATAAAAAATATTATTGAATGTTTTTAAAAAATAAAATTTTTAAATGTAATATTTTTGAGATAATTTTCAATATCCTTTTTGTAATCTGTGAAAATTATTTACAGGTGCTAAGCAGATGTCCTGAAACTTTTATATCTCATAATACTGACGGCACATATTTTCCAAAAATACTTTCTTATTCGGTTTAGTCTCATTTCATTATTCTAGATAAAATCCCTCCTGTACTGTGAAAAGACAGGATTCTGTATATTTCATTCTAAAAATTAAATGTGAATGCTAGTTTACATGTACTGTAGAGAACCATTTCTCCACTGATTTTAAATGGTGTACAAAATTGATTGTTTTACAACAAAACATACTGTATTAATCTGTTATATCATTTTTGTTTTGTTTTATCAGGCTATCTGTTTCAGCTCTCTATTCTGGCTCTGTTGAACTGTTAAGCACCAGATTTATCAGAGGTAACATACAGAGTTGCTTTCTTTGAAAATAGTGGAGTTCACTACTTCACTACACTGTCAGTTCCTGTAATTATGGATTTGGAAGAAAAGGTTTAACCGATAATGAGGGAAAACTATGAAAGTTCTATTAGAAAAAAAATAATAAGCATAAGGTAAGAAGCATTATCAAATTCGGTACTCTTGTTGGTAAACGGTTTTTATACTTTTCATATTAAGATTCATATTATTTTTCTGTAGTGTTAAATTTTATTTTAAATTCTAATAACATAAAACGCATCTAGTACAGAATATTGAGGTAAGACATACCTTAATCTTATCATGAAAGTAACTTTTTAGGATTCTCTATCCTCAGTCAGTTGAATTCATTTAATTAAACTGCATATTAAATAAAGATATTAAAAATTAGAAGTACTAAAATAAACCATATAATAACAAAGAAATGTTAAGTAACAAAATAAACATAAAACATATAGCGATTGAAAATGAATATGTTACTACTTTAATTAATAACATTATATTATTATAACTACCTTATAAACAATACATAACAAGACACAAAAAAGTGAAATCATATACATAAAGTGTTTATATATTAATTATATCATTGAAAACATTACTAAAACTTACAGTAAAGAAGTATTTAAACCAGCACGCAAACCTAATAACCATATAATTAGATATTTAAAAAACCCAAAATAATAATAATAAAATCAACAACTTGTGTGGAATTAATAAAATTAAATGTAAATGATTGTGATATTCATAAAGGAAAAACAAAAGATCCTTTAAAACTAATAAATTAGTTTTTTCTAATATGGCAAACCATGTGATAACAATAAACATAATATTTCCGATGTAAATACAAATTTTGAAATATTAGAAATTAATAAAAATGACATAAAATTAATTATATACCAACCCTCTGTTCATAGCCATGATGGGCTTTACTGGAGATTGTCTTTTAGACCCTCTTAGCTTGATAACACAACACAGTCATCAATTCAGTCTCTGCCAGTATGCCATCGCTGGAAATACCTCAGCAGATATTTTCAACAGCTACAAGATTAGGAGAATAATTAATAGATTCGCAGAAGCACATTCCCCGCACCTTCTTCTAACACTGAAGGTTTTTGTCTACAGTTTGCCGGAGTTGAAAAAATGATAGCTGGGGGTCAGCTTGGAGTTTAACATCAAAGGGGGCATTAAAAAGCTGTTTTGGTTTGCTAGCAGATGATAAAAATCCCTCTAGTGATTGGTCACAAACATATTGAAACATTATGACTTCATTGAAACTATTTTGGAGGATGAAGAGCATCCTGGCAATCATATTTTACAGTGGTCTCCATTATCTATATTTTTGTCTCTCTCTCTCTCTCTCTCTCGTACACACACACACACACACACACACACACACACACATACATATATATATATATTACACACACACATATATTATAAAATCTTTTTAATGATATTTGGTGTGATATCAGGTTCTGATTTTTACCTGTTTGTAACAGAACGCAAGCTTAGTGAGAGTTTATTATTTCACTACTAATTGCAGAACCTGGACAAGTATCCCTTGCTGGTGTGTCATTCTTTTATCGGGTGGTCATTATTTATTTAGTGTGCGGTTATAGATTTTATGTATTTTATTTATGGACGGATTTTGTATTTGCGTTCTGGTTCTTTAAACCGATGAGAAATAATTGACTGGGGCTGATTGTGGGAGACTAGGTGTATATGAGCTTCGTACTCCCTGCATAATTACCTTTAATTCTGTCCTCTGGAGTCCTTTCGGTGCTAGCGCCTTTCAGCCTAACAGGAATTTGCCTTCTGGAGACCCTAGTGTTTGGAGGAAGCAATGTGTGCTCCCCTTTATTACCAGTTTGTATATAAAGTCCTAAAACTAAATACAAGTAAGATCTCATTTACAGAAATACTTTGGTCTGATTCTGCAGTTTATTAATGGTTAAACAGTTTTAGAAAATATAAAATACACAATCTTTTCGGTGTATCCCTTTGTCGGATCGAAACAAAATTTAACCCTGTGTACAAGTAAAACATATTGGGGGAATAGTATATGTTAAAACTTATTTTTTTTAAATATAAGACTAACAGTTACAACTTGTCATGAGTTTACAACATATGAGTAATGTTTAGCATAATATTTTAACCCCGATAGTTATTTACAACCCCTGACGTAGGAGTGAAATGGTAAAAATGTGATTTGCTTGAGAATTCATAACGTCATTGGTATTGAACCTATAACAGCAAAACTAGTGTCATTAAAAGGCCTAACTTAGTTTTATGAATTCTAAGAATAGATTAAAATTATACAGTTTACAGGGAACTATTTAATGTTTTTTTTTGTTTATAATGAAGAGTCAAGTTCATTGTTATAATTAATTTTTTAAAAAATACCTTATACCAAAAACATTATTTGGTTCTATCATATCGTAAATGAATAAATTTTCAACATTTGGAAAAAATTATTATGTTTGTACATAGTGTAGAACAACAGATATAATTGATCTAGTTCATGAAAGCATGGAAAAAATAAATATGTGGAAAACAACAAAATAAAATTAACTGAACAGCATTTAAACAATAAAGTTCTCTCTGGATCAGAACTGCCCTACTCCATTTGTTACATCTTCCTGCTCTCGTTATGATGTTTCACATCAAAACTTTTTTTTTTTAATGTGTTCCACTTTATGTTTCAGAGGTATATATACTTACACCAGAAAACATAAAATGTGTTTACATAAAACCATAATTATGTATAACAGCCGTACATAACAAATGCGTACGAATAAATAAAAAAATAAGATGCTAACAGTATTACTATTTTCCAGTGATTCCTGTAATTCTGTGCTGTGAGTCTAACTTCTGCTCAGCACCATTACTGGTAATGGCTGTCCAGGGACAGCAGCAGGTCGGTTGAGGGTCAGCCATTGTAGGGATCCTAAGTAATATCCTGATTGCAGTAGCTTAGCTTTCTATCTTGTCAACAGGACATCTGGGGATTTTGATCCAGGTTAGGAGGTTGGATGGCTGTGTGAATTGCCAGCCCACACTGCTTTAATGGTATTGGCTCCTAGAATTATGGAATTAAAAATTAATTAATTATATTTAATTATTTAATTAAAAATCGTAGGCAGTTCTGATTTTTTAATATAATACACATATTACTATTTTTATTCACTTAATTTATTGTATAATATTTAGAAAATTGTTTTTAATTCTCATTTTGCAAGGTTTACATTAATACAAAACATGAGAATTTTTATTAACGAATTTCAATAAATATTAGTTGCACATACAAGTTGGAAATTGAAGATGATAGGCCTACTGTATCATTAGTTCAAAGTTACATTTTTAGGAATGTTCTTTATATTTCTTATTTACTGGTGCTACAGCGAAAAAGATAATGTAGTTAAATTTTCATAATCGGTTATCTGGTGAGTGTCTAGATAACTTACTGTTTCCTTCCAGCCTATCAAAGCAAATACATTGAAAGTGATACAATATAGTACATTTGTTTAAAATTCTTTTTTTATATATTAGGTATTACAATAGCCCGATGCAATACCCAAACATCTGGGCTGCAGCCAACATTTAAGTCTATGGCCAAAAATACAACAGAAATCACCTATTACTTTACAAAAAAAATCCAAAAAAAAACATATTTTTAGTATTTTATTTGTGTTTTACATAATTTATCTGTATTGAAAATAATTTACCCTCCCACCACTCATAGGCGATTATATAAAAGCCAAATGGCACAGCGACTGATTATGCAGGGCTCTGGGGACCATCACCACAGATTCCCTGACTACCTCCCGCCAGGCAGAGCCGACTTCATCGAAGACCTGCTTACAGACCTGACAGCCCTTTTAAGGGCTACCCCACCAAACATACACTAACGGTCCTTTTTAGGGCCACCACTCCAAAAATCTGAAGAGCTCTTTTCAGGGCGACCATGACATTCTAAGGTGCCATGTGCCTTCAAAATCATTCGGCGATAATATGAAAGGTATTTTGGATGAATATAGCAAGATTCTTAAATTTAAACCACAACCAGTCCTACTTAAGTGTTAATTGACATAACTAGCTTTACAGTAACTCTATACTAAATGTAGGAAATTTATTAGAAACCATAATATCAGTGGAATTTAAGTAAAAGCTCTGAAAACATTTATAAATGATATATACTGGCTTCAAAAAGATTGGTTTGTCATTGTCATCAGGGTTTACCATAGTAATGTTAACCATTAACATAATGTTAACCATAAGGTAAGGTAACCTTACCTTATGTGAAGTGGTAAAAGAATGTTGAAGTAAATAAAGGTGGGTGATGACCTATTATAAACAATGCATTTTGTTAAGTATGAGGACAAAGTAAATTATAATCTTAAGAAAGTTATGATCAGCACAAAAAAGATTGGAATATTTCGTCATCAACGGAACAGGGATTTGTTGATTAAGGAGGATGGATCTTAGGTTAAATTTATTAAAATGAAGAAGAGGAATATTTTAGTACAGTAATTTCAAACAATACATTTTGAGTAAAAGGATATCAGGACTGGCAATATAACATAAGCAAGTTTAAAGAGTCAGTACAGATTAGAAAATGTATAAGAGCCTACTTACTTACACTGAAATTTTAGGATGCTGGCTGTAATACAGAGTGGAAAAAAGATTAACAGGGTTTTAAAGCTACTTAATATATCTAATCTTAACTTACAATAATAAATCACAGGTAAAATGAAAGGTAACTCTTTAAGTTTTTTGTAAGTATTCAATGCGAGCACGTTTTATCATGCAGCCCACATATTACTACTGATAGGAGAGTTTGTTCCATACTTTAATCAGCGTGTCTGAAGTGATAAGGATCTTGTATATGTGCCTCTGCTACCTAATAAACCCATCCGACTTGGAATTCAGGTTGAAGCAGATGTCGTTTCTATTACTCCAGACATGCTGATTAAAGTATGGAACAAACTCTTCTATCGGTATTATGTGGGCCATGTGATAAAAAGTGCTCGCATTGAATATTTCAAAAAAACTAAATTGGATGGGTTTATTAGGTAGCAGAGGCACATATACAACATCCTTATTAAAACCCCAAAGAAAAAAATTAAATGGGTGGAGGTCTGCACGTCTTGGAGACCACTGAAAACAAGCTCTTTTATTGGGTCCATGCTGACCAATCCAGCAGTTGGGGAAAATATCATTCGACTGATCCCAGACAGGGATACATCTGATCCCAGATAACTAAAGAATATATGGAACTTGCAAGTGTGCTTCAAGTTATATAAGCAACATAACTGAAAAAAATTTTTAATAATATTGCTACATATTTTTATTGATATTGTCTTAGAAAAATTTTGTGAGATTTTTATAAACCTTAAAATATTTTTAAAGCAAAAGCTCTAGAAATGATAAAGTACCAGTGGCTATAGTTGTATTTATTTAGTAACTTTGTGTAGTGAAACACTGGATGTAGTTTTCATGTCACAATAAAACTGTTAGTTTTATGGAAAAGTAAAATAATTACTAAACACAGCTGAGTAATGATTTAATTGGTGTAATCATTTTTATTTATTAACTTCATTCACTAATTTTTTTTGTTTATGTTTTTATCAAAGTTATCAGAGATAACTTGCTGTTCAAAGAGTGTAGTTCTACTATTTCTTTTAAAGTAGTAATAGTATTAATTTTATCATTATATTTTTTTTTACCATTAACTGATATGTTATGTAATAGTCTTTGATTTCATTTTATGAAATTTTTGATTTGAGAATGGCAGTAACTCTTACCAAAATGTAGGACTTTTTTTTCCACCGCATACTCGACAAAGTTCTCAAGTATGTGTCGGAAAAAACTCTTATTCTGAAAACAGAAATGAAAATGGATTTGTAAATTCACGTGGATGTGTAAGTCTCTCGTAACATTTGTATTAAAAAGATTAATAATACCCTAATTCACATATGTAAAAACTGTTATTTCACGTTAAGCAGCATTTTGAAAGATATATAGATACATAATTTTTCGGACAGGATTTTAATTGTAATCTTTTATGTAATATTTTATAATTAAATTAGATTTTCTGTCGTACCTTTAAGCGAATGAATATAGTTTTTCTAAATTTTTATTACGATCGATATAAATATTTGACGGTGGGTTTTTATAATTTCATTTAATTTTTTTTCTTTTAATTTCATTCTGGCTTTTCAGAAATTATTTTTAGAAAATGGATAGGAAAAGATGCGGTGTGTTTAAAAAAAGAGATAATAGTAATTACTGTAATTTTATTAATTTCCCTTCATAACAATTTTGATTAAATTAACAACAAAATAAATAGTTATTTTTTGTGATATTTTTTTTTTTTTAATTCTTCATTTCAAGATCGGCTTCAAAAAATTTAAAAAAATCAACATTTCCCTTAACGTTCAAAACCTTTTTTACATGTCTTACGGTACTACTGGATGGTAGTACTGTCCAGTATTCTGGAAGTACTACTGTCAAAATCGGTTGATCTAGAAATTTCTCTATTTTGACGATATATTGTGGCATAAATATACATTGTGCCAGTCATACTTGTCGACAGAAAACTATCATAATATGCTGTAAATTATAACAAAAGTTGATAAGTAAATTTTAATGTAAAATATAAATACATATAAGCATAATGATTTTTAAAAAATTGATATCATCATATTATATATATATATACATATTACCTGGAAATAACATAGGACTAGAATGTTTCAATGGTTGCGGTAACAACCAGATTTTTACTTTCTGATGTGTTTTATAATGATTTGTATGTGATATGTATTTTATATACTGGTCATTTTAAACATTCTCCATATTAACATATTAAAAATATAAGCATAATAAATATAATCAACCAAACTTAACCTACGCTCGCTTGACTCGCTAAACTCGACTAATTAACAATAATGTTTTGTTTATTTGAATAATAAATAATTGCAATAATTACTAAATTTATTATTTAAATATTTCAATAATATATATTATTGAATAAGATGTAAGTATATTCAATAAACTTGCGTAAAAGTTTATTTTTTTTGATTATATTGTCGTAGGAGAATCCTTTTTTCAGTAGATCGATCTGAAAAAAAATATTTATAACCAGTAAAAATAATATGAAACGTGAAAATGTATGTATTTTAATCGACAAAGAGTTACAGTAACGATAATTGCGACCGCTATAATTTTTCGATTACATAAACAAGGAACTAAAATACAAAAAAACGGTGTCTATATCTTGATCATCAAATTACAAAACGTGAACCACAAAGACTGTAGGTTATTACACCATTTTCCAGCTAGCGTCTTTCTCCACAAAATTGGCGTTTACGTATGCGATAACTCCTCATCAGATGAAAATCTCGTTCTTCCAAGCGAAACTGTAAGGTTAGGAACAGATCTAGTGAATACGGGTAGTAGTCGACCGATTCAAAATGCAATTTGTGAATCTTAGCCACGGCGAATGTCGAAGTGTGAGCTGATGAAAAATCACTTATTTCTTCAAATGCGGTCTTTTTTTAGCAATTTCTGCCTTCAGCTTGTCAATATGCGTAATACTGTCCCGTTATTGGTTTACCTTTCTGAAGATAATCGATAAACAAAATTCCGTTACTATCCCAAAAAAACAGTCGCCATCACCTTCCCGGCCGATGGAACGGTCTTCGCCTTTTTCGGAGCAAATTCACCCTTTGGAGTCCACCGTTTTTACTGTCGTTTCGTCTCAGGAGTGTAGCGGTGGAACCACGTTTCATCTACAGTTCTGAGTTGAAGGAAAAAATCCGACAAAGTTTTGCCGAAACCGTTCCGGCAGAGCCTTAGAAATGTTCATTCGTTTGCGTTTTTGGCCCAAAGCGAGCAAACGCGCACGTAGTTTCGCATATTCAATTCTTCAGTTAATATATGACAAAATTCGTCCTTTAGATATGCCCATACCCTCTGCTACCTCTCTAACCCCGGTCGTCCAGTACGATTTGGTGAACGTTTTAGATTGTATCGATGGTGGCTGCAGTTTTTGGGCAGAGGAAGTCATCTCCATACGCCCTTTTCAATTTTGGAAACGTTTCAGTAGCGACACCAAACTTGATTGCACAACGTTGTTCGTAACTAGTATCGCTCATTTTTTGTAACGCACAATAAAAACTCGTTTCACGAAAAGTTTGTTTTCCTCTCGCGTGGCAACAATAGACTAAAATTATTAATATATAATATAAATCGAGCGATAAAACTTTAAACATTTCATAGAAATGTACTGGATTCTATATTTACTTATTTAATCTAGTTTTACGCGTAATTTAATAATTCGAATATAAATCTAAATTAACGCTGTGATTGTAGAAAGATTTTATTATAAAAGTACAGAATGACATTACATACTTGCGTTTAAATTCACTAAAGAACAAACTTTATAACATATTCTATTTAGGGCCTTGATCCGTAAATTTAACATGAATAGATTAGTTTTTCGTTTCTGAAAGCGGAAGCGAACAAAAGATTTTATGAAACGATTCCATTTCAGTAAAAATCATATCGTAAATTATACAGTTTAGATTCAAAATTGAATGTCAATACATCAGAGGCTCGTTTGAAATATAACAAAATAAAAAAATGCGATTGAGAGCACCACATCTTCCTTGTACGCCTATTAAATTACATAATACATATTTTTTTTTAAAATGAAAAGTATATAAAATTTTATTTAATTAATAATTAATTATATTTTTTCATATTTTTTTAATTATTATTTATCGTACAGGTTTTTTACAATCACAGGTTAATAATTATTAATATATCAATATATTTAATAATTTAAAACAAAGTCGGATTCGAACCGATTACCTCCCTTGTAAGAGTAAATATTTCATTAATTAAAATTTTATTTGCCTATAACTCTGGAACCGATGAAAGTAAGTACCACTTATGATATATCGTTGAAAAACTCTCAATGAGGGCTTATTACTGAAATTAAGAAATCCAAAATTCACATAATTTTTTTTATTTTGGGAATTTTTTGTTACGTTTGAGATGTTACACCAGTCCTAAATTCAAAATTTCAAGATCCTACGGCTAATCGTTTTTGAGTTATGCTAGATACGTAGTTCGTACGTAGAGACGTCACGCCAAAATTAGTCAAAATAGATTCAGGGTCGTCATAATGGATATTTCCGTTGAAATCTGAAAACCTAAATTTTTCGCGATCACAATATATCTTTTAATTTATACAAGGAAGTAAAAATCCTTTAAAAAGTATCAGAATGGAAATTCTTGAGGCCAAATATCAGTAGAAAATTTGCTTATATATTTTTTGACAAGATTTTTAAAAAAATATAGAAAAAATCTTATGATTTAGCCCGTCCAGTTATATATTTATTTCAAATTAATTCCTGCAACGCACTTGAAAAATTATGCTAATGCTCAGTTTCTCGGCAACGCCTGGCAGTCATACAACCGCGTACACAGTTTTTATTACGTTATATTATTATGTATTATCTAAATATACATTAATCTATATATAAAACTATTCAAGATTGTTTATTGTTCTGCATGTTATACGTATATATTGTAATAGATTTGAGCGTTGTATTCTGCGCGTCCTAGCATTATCATTCTAACACTGGTAGTCGACACGATTCCGAGTATCTCCATTCTCAAAACTACTATGATAATCGGAGAAGAAATATAAAAAATCTGATGTGGGCACAACATGACTTCTTTGTACGCCTATTAAATTACATATACACATTTTTTGCTGCACTTCATTTAAACTTATTTAATTTGAAAGTGAGATACGATCCTCCAATTCTGAAATAAAAGTGGACAGTTAAACGATTGCTGAAATTATTAATTTAACAATTTTAAATGAAAGTTTAGTTAGAGTAAAAATCCCTTGGTTTCTCTTTAAATAAATTTTTTTTTTTCCAAATAATCCGTTAATAAAAATTGGTTATTCTACACCATAAGGTCAAAAATTAATATTTGTAACCGTATAGAGTATAAGAGTTCACTAAACAGAATAGTTCAATTATTATTTTTTTTTTGTCTTCAGTCATTTGACTGGTTTGATGCAGCTCTCCAAGATTCCCTATCTAGTGCTAGTCGTTTCTTTTCAGTATACCCTCTACATCCTACATCCCTAACAATTTGTTTTACATATTCCAAAGGTGGCCTGCCTACACAAATTTTTCCTTCTACCTGTCTTTCCAATATTAAAGCGACTATTCCAGAATGCCTTAGTATGTGGCCTATAAGGCTGTCTCTTCTTTGAACTATATTTTTCCAAACGCTTCTTTCTTCATCTATTTGCCGCAATACCTCTTCATTTGTCGCTTTATCCACCCGTCTGATTTTTAACATTCTCCTATAGCACCGCATCTCAAAAGCTTCTAATCTTTTCTTCTCTGATACTTCGATCGTCCAAGTTTCACTTCCATATAAAGCGACGCTCCAAACATACGCTTTCAAAAATCTTCTCCTGACGTTTAAATTAATTTATGATGTAAACAAATTATATTTCTTACTGAAGGCTCGTTTCGCTTGTGCTATTCGGCATTTTATATCGCGCCTGCTTCGTCCATCTTTAGTAATTCTACTTCCCAAATAACAAAATTCTTCTACCTCCGTAATCTTTTCTCCTCCTATTTTCACATTCAGCGGTCCATCTTTGTTATTTCTACTACATTTCATTACTTTTGTTTTCTTCTTGTTTATTTTCACGCTATAGTTCTTGCGTAGGACTTCATCTATGCCGTTCATTGTTTCTTCTGAATCCTTTTAGTATCAGCTAGAATTATTATATCGTCAGCAAATCGTAGCATCCTTATCTTTTCACCTTGTACTGTTACTCCGAATCTAAATTGTTCTTTAACATCATTAACCGCTAATTCCATTTAAAGATTAAAAAGTAACGGAGATAGGGAACATCCTTGTCGGACTCCCTTTCTTATTACGGCTTAGTCAATTATTATTAACTTTTATTTATACGGAAATCTTGGAAAAAGACCGGAAATCTCGTGCATATTAAAAATGTTCAACAATAACTTTAAATTGAATAAAATTCAAAAATTTTATAAGAATTTGCTAAGAAAAAAAATACAAAAACAATACAATTCTTAATTATAATTTTCATTTAATATAAAATAATCAGATGTTTCACCAAATTGATTACATATACACGCATGCAATGCCTATTAAATATTTTTTTAGTAAATCAATATTTAAAAAATAAAAACAACAAACCCTTTAAGATCCAAATATTTCATTGATTAAATTTTAATTTTAATTTCGATTGCAATCTAAAAGGGAGGTGCGCAACTAGATGTTACAAAAGTGTTATAAATCCATAATTTTAACATCCTACTGCTAACCGTTTTTGAGTTCAAAATGGATATCTCCGTTGAAATCTGAAGACCAAAATTTTTCGCGATTACATTACTTACCTGTACGAAGTAAAAATCGTGACAATATGTCTCGCTTATATATATATATATTGTATGTAAGAAATTGGCTTTAATAAAGTTTTTTTAAAATGCATCAAAGATGATCGAAATTCGTTTTTTGCAAAATCCCCCATCCACTTCCAAATTTAAAAAAAAAAAAATTATAGGATGAATGACCCATATATAGAAATATTTGAGCCAAATTTGAAGAAAATCTGTTTTATCAATGCTGAGATATAAGGTCAAAAGCAGTGCGACACACATAGGTACGTACATATTTTGTTGAACTAGATGAACTATGAGAGGTTATCTGACCGATTCATTGTAAAAAAATTAATTCTGAAAACTTTATAAATATTTTTTATTTATCTTAGCGATTTACAGCATATAAATAGCTGAATATTTTTTTAAAAATATATATTTATTTAAAATATTTTAACTGAAATATATTAATAGATTTTTCTTTTAATTATCTTCTAAACGTATTTATTTTTTAATTTAATAAAAATAATTTCGATAAATTTTGTTAAAAAAAAAATATATATATATATATATATATCTACCTTATAAGCAGCGTCTATATCGGGACTAATGAATTCAATATAAGTGAGGGGTTTTTCTGGTGCATAAGCAGGCATTATTTGACCTTCACCGTATTTAAAGTCCTCGTAAATTTTGTTAAAACCACTGATACTGAATGTTAAAGTTATTTCATTTACTCTTGCACAATTTAACAGATATTTAATGAATTTATTTTCACAAAAGTAAAACAAATGACAATAATTTTTTGTAGTTTTAAAATAATCTCTTTTCTTGCCTCACGAGTTTACGTAAACAATATAGAATATCGAAAAATAATTAAATGTATAATTACGCGAAAATTTTCTTAAATATAATATTATTATTTTTTTCAAAAATCCGCTATCGCAATTTGTAGGAGTATATATGTATCGTAAGCTTATTTTTGCTAGAAACAGCAAAATTCGTTACTGTAGTAACGAATCGGCACTTTTCAGAAGTTTTGACGTCATAGTCGATTTAATATGCAAAATTTGTTTTCTTGGTAACTTAAGTTGCATTTTTTTAAATTAACCTGCTACTCTCGCATAGCAGATTAATTAATTCAATGACGCAACATCCAGTACATACATCGAGTGGTTACAATTTTATTTTCTCGGCGAATAAAGATATATTAAAGAGGAAGCACGGTGGATCATGTAATGAGTATCAGATATTTTTTTAAATCTTTACGTTTTAGGTCAAACTAGTTCATTTAGACAAAAAAAAAAATACTTTTACGCAATTTTTTTCGGTCTTATTTTTCGATATTCACCGAACTGATTTTCTTCAAATTTGACTAACATATTTCTATCTTTGGGACATTCATCCGATTACTGTTTTTTACTTACTTGTACGAAGTAAAGGAAATAATGTGATCGTCAAAAACTTCGGTTTTCAGATTTCAACGGAAATATCCATTTTTGATAATCTCTGAATCCATTTTGACTAGCTTCGGCGTGAGGTCTGTACGTACGAATATATCTCGCGTAAATCAAAAACTATTAGCAGTAGGATGTTGAAATTCTGGATTTAGGGCTGTTGTAAAATCTAGTTGTGCACCTCCCCTTTTGATTGCGATCGACTTGGCCAAAAATGTTCAAAAAAGCCCAAATCCAAAAAATTGGATTTTTGACTTTTTCTTAACTGCAGTAATAAGCCCTCATCGAGAGCTTTTCAACAATATATCATAAGTGGTGCTTATTTTCATCGGTTCCAGTTACGACCGAATAAAATTTTAATTAATCAAATATTTTAATCTTACAAGGGGAAGGCACATCGGTTCAAATCCGACTTCATCTTCTTTTTTTTAAACTTTTTTTTTAATTTAAATATATCGATTTATTTACAATTGTCAACTTGTAAATTGTCAATTGGTAAAAAAAGGTTTACGAGAAATAATAATTCAATAAAATGATACAAAAATATATTTGATTACATATAAAAAATTAGTTTTTAAAAAAAGCTTTTATCGAACTAAAAAAAGGAAACAAATTAGAAAAACCCTCTAAAAAGTAAAAAATTAGAATAAAATCAAACTGGGAATTTTAAACAAAAAAAAAATATAAGCAATCCGCATCTAAATCTAAACCACACAATTCTAAAGATTGACCTTGAGCTTTATCGATTGCGATTGCAAATGCTAATTTCTTTTAAATTAAAATGGTGTATCGGTCGGGATTATTATATATATATTATATAATATATACTCCGATCGTCCCAAGTTTCACTTCCATATAGAGCGACGGTCCAAACATACACTTTCAAAAATCTTTTCCTGACATTTAAATTAATTTTTGATGTAAACAAATTATATTTCTTACTGAAGGCTCGTTTAGCTTGTGCTATTCGGCATTTTATATCGCTCCTGCTTCGTCCATCTTTAGTAATTTTACTTCCCAAATAACAAAATTCTTCTACCTCCATAATCTTTTCTCCTCCTATTTTCACATTCAGCGGTCCATCTTTGTTATTTCTACTACATTTCATTACTTTTGTTTTGTTCTTGTTTATTTTCACGCGATAGTTCTTGCGTAGGACTTCATCTATGCCGTTCGTTGTTTCTTCTAAATCCTTTTTACTCTCGGCTAAAATTACTATTTCTTCAGCAAATCGTAGCATCTTTATCTTTTCACCTTGTACTGTTACTC
Source organism: Lycorma delicatula (assembly GCF_047948215.1). NCBI lineage: Eukaryota > Metazoa > Arthropoda > Insecta > Hemiptera > Fulgoridae > Lycorma > Lycorma delicatula. The sequence continues at coordinate 400,249,107 of NC_134455.1, forward strand.
CGAATCTAAATTGTTCTTTAACATCATTAACCGCTAATTCCATTTAAAGATTAAAAAGTAACGGAGATAGGGAACATCCTTGTCGGATTCCCTTTCTTATTACGGCTTTTTTCTTATGTTCTTCAATTGTTACTGTTGCCGTTTGGTTCCTGTACATGTTAGCAATTGTTCTTCTATCTCTGTATTTGAACCCTAATTTTTCTAAAATGCTGAACATTTTATTCCAGTCTACGTTATCGAATGCCTTTTCTAGGTCTATAAACGCCAAGTATGTCGGTTTGTTTTTCTTTAATCTTCCTTCTACTATTAATCTGAGGCCTAAAATTGCTTCCCTTGTCCCTATACTTTTCCTGAAACCAAATCGGTCTTCTCCTAACACTTCCTCCACTCTCCTCTCAATTCTTCACACAGTATATACAAACTATAATTCAGCGGGTTAGTGTAGTGGTGAACACGTCTTCCTAAATCAGCTGATTTGGAAGTCGAGAGTTCCAGCGTTCAAGTCCTAGTAGTCGGTTATTTTTACACGGATTTGAATATTAGATCGTGGATACCGGTGTTCTTTGGTGGTTGGGCTTCAATTAACCACACACCTCAGGAGTAGTCGAACTGTACAAGGCTACACTTCATTTACACTCGTACATATCATCCTCTGAAGCATTATCTGAAAGATAATTACCAGAGGCTAAACAGGAAAAAGAAATAAGTATACAAACTGTAATTAAACAATTCCCGGTGATAAAAGGTATAGGATAAGGCCAAGTACACTTTTGAATATAATATTCACACACCATTATCATAGTTACCATAATACTGAAAAATAAACATACAATAAAGACTAACAATATAAGATAAAGAATTATTTTACACGTTTGTTAATTAAAATCTTCATAATTGAAATTATTTGTACATGTTAAACGATTTCAGAATATTCTTAATTTATATAATTCAGAAATTTAACACTATAAAAAGAATGTTGTTTAATTCTATTTTAATAGTCAGTAACAGTAAAAGTGGCATGGAAGCATCATAATTAGGGTGTTTCGCTGGTACAAACTCATATGGAATGCTAATAAATCCGTCCATAAAATATAATAAAACATTAAAACTTGACCCGTCATTAAAAATAAACTCTTAAACACGCCCGATTACAGAATCATACAGCAGCAAGGGACACTATCCAGGCTCTGCGATTCGAAGGGAGAATTTGTGAAACTCCCGCTACCTTTACGTTCCATTCCATAGGGTCTTAAGTATTTATTATAACTTACGTAAAACTTAATTCTGCTTTCTGGTATGATAGAAGATTTGTCGTAGATTATTACAAAGAAATTGTCTGATATGATCTCTTTTCACTGTAATGACCATTGTTAAACATTAATTTCCTACTGTTAAAATACGATCTAAACTTGTTATTAGCTGTAATATCTATTTTCACAATTTTTTTTTTGGAGAATGTCACGGAAATTTATTGTTTCGAAGCAGCGATCAAAATTAAATAATAAAATTGGATCGTTAAAAGATTTCTTTTCTAGTCATTTATGTATTAATGTTGTATACAGCAGGCTTCTAGTGACGTAAAATATCTCCATACATAGATACATAAACATCTTTTTAATACATTAATTTTAATTATTATAACTTATAAAATAATTCTTCCATTTGGGTTTCGTTTTAATGCAATCATTATCCTCATTCAATTTTTTTAATATTATGGATTAAAACACATTAAGAGCTTTTAAAGGTTTAACTACTATATGAACCTGTTTACTCCTTCCTATGTAGTAAACAATAATTATTGATAATAGCAATAATTTATTGATTGTTTTTGGCAGAATATTAAAAGTGCTCCTTAAATAGAAGATTCTTATCGAGGATAACACCTAGATAGAGATCGGCTGTTCGTTAGTAGGTATTTAATTTTAGTTTCAAATATCAGGAAAACATAATTTTTACCTATTTTTAATCAGCCATCGCCTTCCTAGACCGCTTGAACGCCCCCCAATTTCGAATTGCATAAACTGTATCGACACAGTATACAAACTGTAACCCACCGGGTTGGTCTAGTGGTGAATACGTCTTCCCAAATAAGCTGATTTGGAAGTCGAGAGTTCCAGCGTTCAAGTCCTAGTAAAAACAGTTACTTTTATACGGATTTGAATACTAGATCGTGGATGCCTGTATTCTTTGGAGGTTGGGTTTCAATTAACCGCACATCTCAGGAACGGTCGAAATGAGATTGTACAAGACTTCACTTCATTTACATGCATACATATCATCTTTATCCTCTGAAGTAAAACCTGAACGGTAATTTCCGGAGGCTAAACAGAAAAAAGAAAGAAAGAAAGAAAAGTAATAAAAGCGCGTACGCATTTTATTTCGTAACTGGGTTTGCGCTATCAACGTCAGCACAAGAAGTCAGACGCAAATTACCGTGTAATTATGTTTATATTGTGTATTTTATAACATGTATTATCTTTATATAAAATTGAAAATACGCCCCCTAAAATTCGTGCAACCGGAGAAGCACTTTTAAATAATTATGACCACGACTGTATCGTCTCTGCAGCTGACTGAATTTTGTCCTTGGTGAATACGCATGCGTACTCCTAGTTTTGGAGGGGGTAATTTTACGATTTACACAGCAACTTGTACTTTGATTTACAATTCTATTTCTGTAGCAGGACATATCAATATGCAGAACTTGAAAGATTTCTTGGAACGTTAAACGTTTTTATTTACCAGACTTTTATCCCCGTATTTGTATTGTTCATGCGATTTTATTTCAATTATGCGATTTTTATTGTTTGTTATTTATACTAGAAAAAAGGGAGCCTGTAGCCTGCCGTGAAAATATTACACGGTTTGTTTCATTACGCAAGATTTTGTTAAGTGTTTTTGCCAACTGTAACTACGAGTAAGTAACGTTCATGAATTCAGCCTACTAACAACAAACAGCTTGAAAATCCTAAATATTTTTAGCTGTTTCTTGAATTCACTTTTTAATACGGCTCTTACCCCAATGTTTTCCTTTTTCATCCTCGAACACAAATATAATTTTAGATAAACTGTTCGAACGAATAAATCGTTCGTGAAGTATGAATCGTTCGTTTTATCCAGTAACATCTAAATTTCTAACGAACTTTGAACTATAGTTATATCCACGTATGAAATTTAGATAAAATTTTCATATTTTAAAATTGTTTTCATTCGGCAAAATCAAATCGTTTATTCTTCAGTACAGAGTAGTTCTTAATAGTGTAAAAAACAAATATACAATTCCCAGTCTAATAGAGCATAGGGAAAAATTTCAGGTTCTCCCAGTCGTTAAAATATTCAAATTGCAATTGAAAATTCATTTACTTTGTGATATCGTACAGCGAGATGCTCTGTTTTAATTTTTTTATAATAAAAGCTGAGAAAATTTAACTGGAAGATCATATTTCATTTTATTTCAGATAGAGTATGTAGTAAATTCCTGATGTAAACTTACTGGGAGAGTACAGTAAATTCCTGATGTAAACTTGCTGGGAGAGTACAGTAAATTCCTGATGTAAACTTACTGGGAGAGTATAGTAAATTCCTGATGTAAACTTGCTGGGAGAGTACAGTAAATTCCTGATGTAAACTTGCTGGGAGAGTACAGTAAATTCCTGATGTAAACTTGCTGGGAAAGAAATAGGTTTTTTATTCAGTTAAATTTGAGGTAATAAAGAAACTAAAAATAATTATGGTAACAAAAAAGTTGTTTCTGTTTCATTTTAAGATGTATTTACAAAATTTCTTATACAACAGATCATATCTATTTCTTTTTAAGCTACACTAAAAATTGTATTTTTTTTCAAGTTAATATGTTCTCAGTATGTGTTTTTAATTGCGGTTAGTGAATGATACTAACTAACATTGGCGTAGCCAGAATGTTCTCCAAGCGCCGAGGGGGGGGGGGGAGGATAAAAGTAAGAAACGAAACAATTAATTGCAATACTGTTCAAACCTGTCTAAATCTTATTTCAGCAATAGCCTTTCAGGTTTCTGGCTATATCTTGACAAAATTTCTTTCTCAAATTTATTTTTTGGTTTTTTTACGGACATATCATTCAAATATGGAAAAGCCGATATTCCGTTATCGATTGTAACCAAGTTTTTACCCCGCGTAAGGTGCTGACGGATCTTTCGATATTGCACGTTATGTAGGACTATGCAAGAGAGATAAGTAGAGAACGTTATATGATCGGGTAGAACAATCGGGTTTATTTAACTAGCGAGCTAGTTCTATCTCCTTCAGTTCGGTATTTGGTACATATTTTCCTTTCTATTGGTTGTACTAAACATATCAAGCGTTACCGATGAGAATGCGGGCAAGTTCATCTCAGAAAAACGCTGTTCGAGAGATTTTATTAATGTATGTATGCATGTACGGAATAGTTAGAAATTTTCTGCAAAACTCGCTAGCAGTCTGGGTTGGGAGATTCGCACGATGTTTCTGCTGATTTTTTACCCGCCGCATATTGAAATCTGTTCAAAGATGCTTGGCGATCGTTGCAGTCTTTGCTTTAACACATCCACTTTCAACATCTAAGGTGTTTTCTCATGATGTCTGTGATTTTTTTATGTGATTTGCACATCGAAATAAGTTCACACTTTTTAACCGAAGAGTGTTTGCCACCGGTTTAAGAGCGTCGAATATTCTGCTATGAGACAAACACTTGCAATGAATTCTGATTTCTTAGCAGCATAATACATTCGAAAAGCAGCTTTTCTCGTAGCATTGTTACCGTCTGTTGATAGTTTTTCAAGCGCTATAACGATTAGCACATAATTTTTATCGAATATGGCGAAATTTTTATTTTTTTGATACTAACGGGTTTCACAGAGCATATTCGATGTTGTGTGTTTTCGAAGAAGAGCCGATTCTCGGAAGAATCTTTTTATTTCTTTTATTGTGGAAACCGTATTTCGTATCGCTGCTATCTATTTCATTTAAGCCGTTTACAACTAAGTCCAGTTGTTACTAGCACAGTTAAAGTATAACGCTCTCGTATACTTTTCTCGAATAATTATCTGGACACCACCATCCTTTCCTGCCATACTGGAACACCCATCGTATCCTTGTCCGACGCACGTTTTGTCCTACCTTTTTCTACAAAGTTGATAATTACAGATGCTGCCGATTTTGCATCTATGTCGGTCGACTCTACAAAACCTAGAAATTCCTCACGATCGTCTTTTCTTCGTCAAAAAATCTAATCCCGATGGAAAGTTGTTCTTTCCCTGATATTTCACTGTTCTCGTCCGTCAGGATACTGTAAGCACATGCTTTCTTTACGTCAGTAGTGATTTCCTCTCTAACGAGGTCGCCACACAGGCAGATTATTTCATTTTGAATCCGTGTTGACAAGGGGGCTTTTTCTATGTGCTATTTATATATTGCGGCCACCAGCGTCAATTTTGAATTTGATTAAGTCTTCAAAAACACCTTCATGATTTTCTTTGCCCCATAAAGGTAGGTCACGTGTACAAAAAAACGTCACAGTCGAAATTATTGATGCGACAATTTTCTTGTTTGCTTCTATTTCATGTCGGTGGACAGAAATCAGGTGTACATCAACGGCTATATTTTCAATAAAACAATTTTGTGCTGTGGCCGCCGATTTCTATCACTGAGATGTATGAAATTCCACGAATTCGTGCATGTCTTTATAGCGAATAATGGGCCTCGCTATGAAATGACTCGAAACATCAATCGCATTAGTCGGTGGAAACAACACACAGTAAATGCAAAAGATGCCCTTTAATTTTTTGGAGTTCGCCAGCTGAGGAGCATAATCCTCCGACCAGCTGTATTTGAATTTTATTTTTAATCGCCCAGCATCCGTAGCAAAGTTATAACTTTGATAACATGGATATCAAAATACGTTTGATTCTGTACAACATAACCAGATGGTAGCGAAGTTCCACATGATTTTTCACCAAAATTCTGTTTCGATTTTTCTTCTCCGCCGCTATCGTTGTTTCCTCTTCTGTCTCCGTAAAAGGAAATTACTACTACTACTATACTTCCCCAAAAAATTAAAGCGATTAAGAATTTAAGATTCTGAACGGAATCTCTACTAGAAACTTCAACCTTAAAAATGTTGTTTTTTATCGTCTCCATATAATAACTTTTCACAAAATTACAGCGTTTTGAAAATCAGTAAAAATTCGTTTTTTGTTCGTGAAAAATATTCTTAACCTAAATACGGGTTTATTGGGTTTCAAAACCATCTAACATGCCATTTTTTTTTTCAATTTGTACAAAAGTGTACAAGTAAATATGTAGAAAAAACACAAACAAAATGGTAGAATGGTCAAATCTAGCAGAATGTTAGCCGTGCACAGAATGAAATTAATCTGAACCGATTTGGTTTTGATTTAAAGTTAAAAATTTCTATATCAAGATTGCGTTTTGAAAACCTTAGTTTTTGTAGTAATTGAAGTTGATAACAACAAAAATGTGGATTATTATGAATTTTGAACCGTTCATTATTAGTTATCGAACTTTAATGTTTTTTATTATTTTGGATTTTTTTTCTTCAATAACAGTTATAATTAAAATCAGCTCTCCTCCGGAGACATAAGTAAGTCTCCTGACAAAAGCATGTGAAAGAGGGTCATTAAAGGAACCCCCAAAATAAGAAATACACAATAAATTGTTGCAAGTAAACTTAGTCCGATATGAAATTTCAAACTCGGTCGTAAATCACAAAACAATAATTTCAGCATCACATCGTCCACAAAAACAAACATTAATAACAAAGAGTAAAAAGAAAAAAAAGAACAAAAGAAACTGCAAAAACAAAGAAATTAAATACCGTACTACTAAACCTGTCAGACTCCAGACTGTTACGCAGATCCTAATTCGAGTGCATGGACACATCCCAACCGTTGGACGTCCTTGCTGTTATCGAGTAGATTAATTGCAAAGTGGTTTGCATGATTTTTAAGTCTCTGCAGGTATTTGGCACTGCGTTGCCGCAGGGCTGTTACTGAACGACGGTATTTTTTTAATAAAACTAAACGGTACGGTAACTGTAAAATGGTATTTCATTATTTGCATTTAGCAGATGTAGCTATTTGTAAAATCAAACGTTTCAAAATTCGAAATCATCTAATTAGGAGAACTGAAAAAATAGCTGATTACAATTTTCAATCGTTACTAAAAATTATTAGAGCGGGTATATTGTTATTATTTCCTTATTTAGTATCGTATGATTTTTCTTAAAATTTCAATAATAAAGACGACATATGTAAATCACTATTATTACAAACCAAAAAACAGACTTGGCGTTTCCTGAACATTTTAGGTTGCTACAAATTTCCCGCTAAATCCATCCTCGAACATTCTCTATATCTTCAAGACCTTGAACCGCCAATTCCCCACTCGTTCACTAGAGACCGCTCCCGCCACGATTTAAACGTGCTTTCTTACCGCGTTAATACTATTATAACTTATCGATATTAATGTATAATTTTTTGTCAGGGGGTAGAAGAGCACCCTACCTTGCCCCACCGTGGTTATTCCTGTGGTAACCACCACGGTTGTTTCTCCAAAATTAAATAATAAAATACTTATGTAATCCGATATGGTTTTTTTGCTAGTAAAGTTTTACAGACTACTCTGAGTAATAGTAATTTAAATAGCACAACGTGAACTCTTTAAAATTTACTTTTGGTTTAATCCGGTCAAGTTACGTAATTTAAATTTAATCAAAGTAAATAAAGTAATCGATTTTTTAATTTATCGAATTTAATTTTAATCGAGTATAATTTAAAATTTTAAAACAAAGTTTGAACCTAATTGTTAATTTTTCTCTGAAGATCAACATATATTTGTTTTTCAAATATCATGACTTCATAATTATTTTCCCTTTATACATTTATATATACTCGTTCATATTTCACTGCCATGTATTATCCCTCTAATCTCTGTATCAATAGATGTGCTCTTCCTTTCTCTCTTTCTCACTCTAACGAAAAATTTAGTCCAAGACATGATAATAAACTACCTTGAGGGGTAGATTACCCGTTTTTATTAAATATTCCTTTTCTTTAACGTTAAACACTTCTACCTCGTAATCAGTTCTATTAATACAGATCTGATCTTACTCGATTATCCATCATGAATATGCTAACGCCTGAAGACCCAGTATATTATTTGTATTGTTGCAAACCACCTGAAATTATATTTTTGACTGTTTCTTGCTGATAATTGAACAACTAGCTTAATATTTATGGTGTACGTTGAGCGAGTCTGAACATAATAAACCCTTTATTTTTGACTATTAATAAAAGTATATGAAACATTCATACCGCTCTTCAATGACATACATATACTATAAATCAGTGATTATCAAACTTATTTCCTTTACCGCCCCCTTTGAAAATCAATTATTTGTCAGCGCCCCCCCCCCATTTTTTAAACACCCCTAAAACTTAAAAACCACAATTTCATTACTTTAATTAATTTAGTTATATTAGTCGGTTCTGATGTTTAAACTTACATTCTAAACTAAAAATTTTTACCAGTGAGAGCAAATAAAACCCAATATTTTAATCAGATTAAAAGAAACAATATAAATATGTAATCGGTTTTCGTTTTTATACTTATCTAATGAGACGGATGAATTTGATGATATTTAATAAGTTTGTTGATATCAGGTTCGATTTTACTCAAAAACAGTCGTAAGTCGCCGCGTTTGGTAACCTGCAAATGATTTCTCTTTTTAGTAAGCGGCGTTGTCACAGCGCTAAATCCACGTTTACACAAATATGACGATGGGAATGCTATCAAAAATCCTTCAACGATAGACCACAATCCGGGGTACAACTGCGGAATTGACTTTTGTAGCCAAAATTGTCGGTAGCCATTTTTGTATTTGATTTTTATTTCCTCGTTCGCTGTCGGTTCTATAAGTTCTTCTTCCAACCGGGATGATATTGCTATGTTGACATTTGAAAAAGGATCTAACACCCGGTCTGATATTTCCGATTTCAAAATGTCCTGGAATCTTTCGATGAAATCGCTGTGAAAATTTCCAAATGTTGGCAGTAGACGAGGAAGTCGTCGTTGTTGCAGGATACTGATAAATTGGGAAAATTATGGAACTCACGTCTGCCGATATTCTTCTTGTGTAAGAGCAGCTCGGCTACGAAAGCAGCGACGACATTTTTTGTTTTTATTAAGTTCAAGTCATCGCCTTGAAGTCGGAGATTCATATCATTAAGCGATGTATAAAGGTCTGTCAGGATGCGATATCATTCTTTGATGCGATGAGGTTTTCGCGCGATTCTGTGTCTTTGTTTTCCAAGAACTCTATGACAGAGTCAAACAGATTGTAAAAACGAGTCGGACAATTTCCTTTCGATAGCCGACGCACTTCTGTGTGAAAGATCAATCTGTTGAAATCTTCATTATTATCGACACAAAGCTGATTAAATAATCTGTCATTTAAAGAGTTGTTTCGGCTTTTATTGACCGCTCTGATGACATGTTGCAATGATTGAAATAGTCGTTCGCTTAAATTTCTAGCGACTAAATGCTGTCGATGTATAACGCAATGTACAGCAATCGCATCAGGAATTTTGTTTTTTAAGTACGATATAAAGCCTTTTTGACACCCCGTCATAGCTACGAAATCTATGTATCTAAGTATTTTAAGTTTTTATAACATCATACAGGGTAGAAATATAAACTAATTATTCGTTATTGTGTAGCAGGTGGGTTTTAATTTTAGTGAAATTTAAAATACTACAAATTATACATCGCCCCCCTAACCCACATCAACGCCCCCCATTTTTTCTGGGCCCCTTAACGCCCCCCTCTAGGTTTCAAACGCCCCCAATGGGGCGTTATCGCCCACTTTGAGAAAGACTGTTATAAATAAATAAAGTAAATGCAGTGTATTCAGTGTTTACGTGAAGCAAATGTATTCAAAAACTGTAAGCATAATTTCGTACATTTTTTATGGAAATTATTAATTTTTTTTATTATTATGTTAATTAAACAGGATAACCGGGTTAGGATAAATTGTTAATATAACAATGAAGTATCGAGGAGCTGCACATTAAAGTATAAGTAGGTTGTCTATCTGGAAAAATTTAACCTCTTTCACGGGAAAACTAGGATTTTTATCGGTCAACACTTTTTTGTTTTAAAAACAAAACTAAATAGTTTAAAAAGTAATTTATTAAAAGCGGTCTTCTAAAGAAGAATACTGAAAAATATTTTGTATTTATAAATAGGTATACATTTTATGCTGATTGTCACAAAATGATGTATAAATATGCTAAGTTTTATAATAGTGTAAAAATTTAATATCTCACCCAAAACATTCGTCTTTCTAAACAATTTTACATTCGATTTTATTATTGAATTTTCTTTTCGTAAAACACTTAACGGTATAGGATGCCTTCTTACTACTCGATGGATGAATCTTAACGCTTGATAAAAAAAACAATTTGTTACGATTCATTTATAATAAATTCTAAAATTATTATCCCAAATTTATTGGTACTGCTTTATCTAGAATTTAGATTACATCGAGAACTACAATCATAACTCTTTTAATATTGTTTGATTTCTAATTTAATGCGTGTGAAATATAAAAAAAATATTTTTATATTTTTTTTATATTTCAAATGGAAAGATTCTGTTTTGAAATCAACGCCGAGAACACGTTGAAGATCAACCTCGCTTAGGGAGATCTTCGACTTCAAAATCTGACGAAAACGTCGAGCGTGTGAGGGTTCTTGTGAGATCAGACCGTCGTTTAACAATAAGATGATGAGTGAACGGTTAAATTTAAACGCTTTCACCGTAAATTAAATTTTGACAGACGATTTGGACCTGCGAAAGGTTTGTACGAAATCGGTGCCGATAAACCTCACAACGGAACAGAAGGACGATAGAAGAAACGTGTGCGTTGAGGAGTGACAACGACCAAGAATTCTTCAATCGTGTGATCACAGGTGATGAATCCTGGATATTTGAGTACGATCCTGAAACAGAACGGCAAAGCGCCATCTCCTCGACCGAAAAAATGTCGAATGAGCAAATCAAAGATGAAAAACCATGCCGATTTGCTTTTTTGACAGTAGGGGTATCGTGCATAAAGAATTTATTCCTCCATGACAAACTGTTGTCGACCAAGTGTTTTACAAAGGTGTGATTGAAAGGCTCAGGAAAGGAGTGATTGGCGTGAGACCAGACGTTGCAGACAAGCGGATGCTTTATCATGACAATGCCCCGTGTCACACGTCCATTTCCATCAGGGAGTTTTTGACTTCAAAACGCATTTCTTCGGTTCCTCAATCCCTTATTCACCTGATTTGAGTCCTTGTGACTTTATAAAAAAAAAACATCCGAATAGGTTCATTGTAATAGCAAAACTTTCGGAAATACAATAAAGAAAGAAACGAAAAACATTCGAATCAGTCTGACAGAGAACTTTTTATTTTTCTAAGAAATATATATATATATATATATATATATATATATATATATATATATATATATTCTTATATGTTTTAGGTCTATCTTTTTTTTTAGACTACACTCTTGTATTTTCTTAAAGTGAAACCTTTTGAAAATGATGAAATCAATTTTTCTTAAATTCGTTTGTTCAAAAAATTCTTAATTTTTCTACAAAACATCGAAAAAAAAAAATATATATAAGGGTGGGTATTAAATAGATTTTTTTAAGGATATGTGAAATAAACACTTATCCTATTATCAGCATGTATTAAAATGAATATTTCATTCATTTTCTCGTTTAATGGAAGATAACAGTGTTTTGTCATATTTCTGTAAAATTTTTTAAACCTTAACATTTTGAAAATGGAGTAGTGTTTGAATTACCCGTTACAAAATTTATATTAATAAAATGAGTATCCAATTTTGATTTTTAGTTTGTAGAGAAATGATTAGTAATTAAAAAATAAATCGATGAAATACATATCAAATCTAACCGGGATTCAAAACAGAATCTTTCCATTTGAAAAGGAAAAATTTACCACTGTGCCATAAAAGTAGCATTTTTTTCTTCTGTAATTTCGTGTAAAAAAATATAATGAATTAACTAACCTCTTGTTGAACACTCTCATCTAGATGTGATAGCAATACGTTGATGAAGGCTGTAGTCTGAAACACAAGAATAAAATAAAAATTTTCTTTTAAAAAAATAAATGACATAAAAAAAAAGTCAATCTGGATTAAAGATGTACGGTGGCTTTTTCTTTTCAGTTTCTATTATGGCAACAATAAAAATTTAATAAAAAGATTTTCATCTTTAAGTTATAAAAAATTTCAAATTTACTCGATACGACAACGGTTACATGTAAAAAAAAGTTTCAAATTCCTCAGCCTAGAAATTGTAAGAAGCCTCAGCTTCTTACAATTCCAGAAACATTTTGGTTATCCCTTGCCGTAAAGGTTGGTCATATCAAAAATTGTTTCAAACAGAAGTTTTAGGTAATGACCACTTTAAACCGATTCTATACTGTACCTATTAGGGGTGGTATGATTTTTTTGTCTTCAGAACCCCTGGGCCGATGATTGGTGATATCAAAAAAAATTATTTATATAAACTTTCGGCCCTTATCCAAAGAATAGTAGGAATTTTAAACGAATTCGATATTTTACTTTAGGAAAGTTATAGCTTTTTTTTTTCGAAAAAGCCCTCCTATTTCCGTCCCCATCGTCCATTTTTGCCCATTAACGAACTCGACCTAGATTTTGGGTTGTTATGTTTTATGTATAAATTTGAAACCGATTGGCAGAATATAACAACAGTTAGCGCGTCCACAGGAAGGTGAAATATATATACATATACAGAGTGTCCCATATAAAACGCAACCCGTCCGTGAAATTTCAAAAGTCAAGCTTACTCCCCTTACTCGTTACTGAAATGGACTCGTCCAACATCTGAACATCGCGGCGTCGCAGAAGAACACTACCGATAGTAACAATAATGCAATCATAACGTTCAGCGTATCGCTAGAGACAAGATGGTGTTTTCGTTAGATGAACGTGTTTTCATTGTCGAGTCGTACTTCAGTACGAAATCGGCGGTTGCAGTGCAAGATTTGTTTCGCCATAAGTACCCGGATAAACCGGCTCCTAACAAAACATCGGTATTAAGGTCGGTCGCAAAATTTAGAGAGACCGGTTCTGTTAATAACAAGGAACACAAAAGATTTGCGCCGGTGTTGAATACAGATAGTCGCTGAAATCAAAGACCGATTACTCGCCTCGCCAAATAAATCGATCAGACGTTTGTCTGCTGAAATTAATTTGTCTAAATCGACTGTTCATCGGGCGACCGAACGATTACAATTACGACCTTATCGCGTTCAAACGGTTCATCGACTTCTTGAGCCCGACAAAGAAAAACGGCTACAATATTGTCAACGGTTCCGTCGATTTCTGCGCGAGGGAATTAACGTTACGGATCCGTTACTTTTCACAGATGAAGCACGGTTTCATTCGGATGGCTACGTAAACGGTCAAAACAGTAGAATTTGGAGCGCTGAAAATCCCCCGCGTTTATCACGAAAAACAATTACACCCGCAGAAGTCGGGCGTGTGGTGCGCGATATCGCGGAAGAAAATAATCGGTCCTATTTTTTTCGAGTACATCATTAATGCAGAACGATATCAGGATATTTTATTTCAGTTCTTTGCACTCTCGGAAGAGGAAGACAGACACTGCCGGCTACAACATGACGGTGCGACATCGCGCTACGCAGGTTCACCTTCTGATTTCGTCGAGGAATTCTTCGGTAATCGTGTTATCGGTCGAGGCTTGTGGCCACCAAGATATCCAGATTTGACTGCGGCGGATTTTTTTCTACGGGGTTACCTCAAAGAAAAAGCCTACAGCGACAAACCACGAACACTTGAACGATTGAAAGTCGATATTGAACAAGCTGTATTAAATATCCAGCCGCAAACTTTGAAAAAAGTTGCAAGAAACGCTGTAAAAAGAATCGAAGCTTGTATTCAAGAAGATGGCGGCCACTTCCAACAATTACTCTAAATGTAAGGTAATGGATGGTAATAATAAAAATTACATTTACATTTACTCATGCCTTTTTATTATTTCAATACCTACCGATATAAGGTTGGGTTGCGTTTTATAAAGGACACTCTGTATATAAACTTTTGAACTGACTTTGGTTCTGGGGGATGTGAACCGCGAAGATGTCGAAATTTTGCGGAATTCGAATCACGGTACCCACTACAATCGGTAGCTTTCTTATGAAATCTGCCTAAAAATTACGTACCCTTAAATGAGACAGTAGTTTGTTATTTAGGTGGCCAGAAAACGAGTATGTAGACGAATTTTGATCGTACTAACTTTTTTCCATCTGACTAGTACGAATTGAAATAAATACAGTTAACACCATATTTTATATTCGAACCGTATTTTCTTTTATTATGTTATTTGGCATCGTTTTACATCGATTCTAAAGTTAGTTTCTGAAGCAATTTTAAGAAATTGTCTTATATCTGGTTATCATCTGTACGAATTGCCTATTAGGAATTTCCGAGAGACCTTTTTATCCTTTATGTTTGCCTGTGACCTTTGTGATTATGTCCGCCCACCCACCGGGTTGTTCTAGTGGTGGACGCATCTTCCCAAATCAGCTGATTTGGAAGTCGAGAGTTCCAGTTCAAGTTCTAATAACGGAAGTTTCTTTTATACGGATTTGAATACCAGATTGTGGATACCGATGTTCTTTGGTGGTCGGGTTTCAATTAATCCCACAGCTCAGGAACGGTCGAACTGAGACTGTACGAGACTGAACTTCATTTACATTCATACATATCATCCCCTGAAGTAATACCGGAACGGTAATTCCCGGAGGATATACAGGAAAAAAGAGAGGACTGTTTGTCCATTGCGATCAGGAATGGTATCCAGAAACAGCTAATTTGTTGGGCGGTGGAAAAAAGCACAAATCTCACTGTTCATAATAATTGGCCAGTACTACGTTTTTGGGGAGAAAAAAAAACATTTCTGTTTTTACTGTGGAATGATCGCCACATGTTTTCATAGGGTTTTTAGTCACCGATCGGCACAAAGGTACTACAAGAAATTGTTCCGATCGGTGATTGTTTTTATCTTGAATTGGAATTCTGTTTTACAGCAGTCTAAACATCGGTAGATGAATAAAATAACTTTGTTTAATCAAACGTGGCATTCTCAGACCGCGTTACGTTTTTTCATCCGTTTCCTTTATACATGCTTTTTTATTCCAGCGTCCCTTTTTAGGTTATGAAGTAACGACTGATACCAAAGAAAAAAAGATCACTAATTTCTGTAATTTTTTATATTTCGGAATATATTTTACAAATTTTTTGAATAATCGAATTTTAAATAATCCGCAAATTTTCAAATCCCAGAAATTATTGAATGTAAAATTATCTCGATCCACAGCTTTTCGATTAGTAATCTCCTTTACTGTGTCTTTGGATTTCGAAAGTTTCTCGCCTATAGAATTTTTACAAATTTTTTTCTCAAGGACAGACATTTCTTGTAGATACACCTTTATAACACAAGTAACGATAAAATATAATTTTCTTTCAATACAGACGTTGAATTATGTCTTCGTTACAAACGTTTAGAAGTCGTTGGTTTTTCGTCCGATTTATATTCCTTTCTAAATAGACTATGTATTTTTTACTTAATATTTTTAAGTATTCCTATAAATATTGGTCCCTTATCTTTTTTACCTTAAAAAATACAATAATTTAAATACCTTTTATTAGCTTTTTTCGAATCGTTTATTTCTGAACCGCGTGAAAAATTAAATTTTATTTTCGAGGCTTTAATATTTTTCACTCGTTCAGTCATCATTTCCCTTAGTATTTTCTGTGTTGTTTTGCGATTCTCCTATTTTATTTTCTCTTCCGTTTTGAGCCATTTTTTTAAATCCGCGTACATATTCTTGATAATTTCCCCGTTTAATATGTCTTCTTCTCTTATCCCGATCTCTAAAAGTCTTTACTTTTAAAATTATCGAAGAAGTTGAAAATATTTCTTATCGATCTTTCTTCGTTCCTATTTTCTTTTTAATTGTGTCGATTATGTTTTCAAATTTTCTACAAATTTCCTCGTTAATTCATAAACTATTTTTAATATTTTTTTCATCGTAATCTTTCATTATTTTATAAAAATATTCTCTAGACTTCTGCGGTTATATTATATTTTTGCCGCGGAAAGAATTCGCCGTTTTATATCCGTGTTGCGTTGTCTAAATTCTAAGAAATTGATTGTTCCTATGACTTCTGTTAGTTTTAAAATTATTTCCATTTTATTTGCCCGATTTTTTAAAGACATTAAATTTAGTTCTTTTTTCTGTCTTCGCTTAGATATTTAAATTATTCCACCGCTTTAATTTTTACAAATTTGTTTCTGTTTCTCTGGGGTATTCATTTATATTTTCCGTTTTTTTTCAAACGAAATCTTACGTTAAGTTATTCCAGCGATTTTCTTCAAAACTTAGTTTTGTTTTCGGGCTGTGTTTACATTACCGGCGAAGATCGCTAAATCATCTGCCAAAGAAATACGTCCGTCGACATTGATTTGTATTTTTTTACGATTCCTGCGATTAGAAGTTTTAGGTTTTCGATTCCTTTTCGCCATTTACAAATTACTTTATCTAAAAATACAACTAGATAGAAACATCGAGAGCTTGTCCCGTTTCGATTTTGATAGATTTTGAAATACCTCCCGTGAATTTTTCTTTTCAAATTTTTTTTGTTACGGCCTTTTAATTTGATTTAAAATCTTAGAATTTAGTGTTATATCTTTTAAAGTTACGGAGTTTCTGTCTATCGAGACTTAAAAGTTAAGACATCGTACTATCGACATTAAAATAAAGATTTGTTCCGAGCGACAAAAATCTGCTCTTTTCAAACCCCCTTCATATTCACAGAGTTGTTAGTCCGCAAAAGTTTTAATTCTCCTTTGAATAATTTTTCAATGATTCTTGTAATTTACTGGAAGTTGTGAAATGCTATTGTAATTATTTACGATATTTGTCACATAACTATAAAATTTTTATTTTTTTGTAATACGTGACATTTTTTTCACTTAATTTTATTTTCTTTCTCCTCGCAGTTTGGATTTTATATTATATGGATTGTTATTGAACGACAATATTTTATTGTTACAGGTTAAAAAAAAAATGAAAAAAAATTTAAAGGAACATTTTCCCCGATCAACTTAGAAGTGGCATTATCATTAATGAATATTCACAGTACTATCTGATATTCCAAATTCAACAATTTTATTGAATTATAGTTTCTGTATTTCCTTTTTTCTTAATATATATGACGGACTAAATTACAGTTTTACATTTATTTATAATAATTTTTTTTGAGAAAATTTATGAATCGCGAAAAAAACAGCAAAAATGAAAAACAAAAGAAATAATATATCTTATGTATTGTCGCCGAATGGCTTCGATGGCACCTCGCACTTACTAACCTTACGGTAGCCTTTAAAGGGTCGTTTTTTGCGTTAGCTCTGAGAAGAGCTGTCGGGTCCGGAAGCTGGTCTCCGGCAAAGTCGGAGAGTAGCGGCTCGCCCGTTGAAGTCAGACCGGGCTTTCTCTCGGCGGCAGTCGGGTCCCCGATACAGCGTGACAGTGATGGCTGCCAGAGCCCCGCAATGTCGGGTCGGCGTCGGTTGTCCTTCGCCGGCGCGCTACTCCCCGTGCGATCCCACGCTAGACCGGTTACTGTCGCCGAGTCAGCCGGCCAGGGCGATTGAAACCCGGCGAGCTAGAGCCGGAAGGTAGCGTCCGCGCCCAGCGGCTACCTCGGCGGGCCGGCCAGGCATGCTGCTCCGGCGGGGATTTTGGCATCCCCGGGAGGTGCCACGTTGTGCGGCCAGGGAACTTCTTCTGTCTTCCTTCACCTTCTTCTACTTCTTCTTCTTGGTCTTCGACGATGAATTGAAAATTCACCGTCGCGCACGCTCTTTTATCGGAGCCTGAGAGTGGTGGGGCCGCAGCGTCGCTGTTGTGGGAGAACTACGCGGTCATCTGCGCGGCGGTAGTGATGCTTGTACCAGCGCGTACATATACCGTGCTCAAGTTAACATCACAGTTGCTACCGTTGTCGTCTGCAGATATTAAATTAGGCATATATGTGGTAACAAATAAATAAAATAATATATATAATAACCGTTATAAAAGTGAACATTTAACAATAAAAGTACACACACGCGCGCGCGCGCACCAGCATATCAGCGCATCAGTGCGTCCGTATACTGTGCGCCAGTTCACATCTGTGTTGCTATACCGTTTCGTCCGCCGATATTAAATTAGGCATAAATGTGGTAACGGTATATAAAACCCGTTATATCTTATTTTTATTTATAATGACATCAACAATTAAAGTCGTTAACGACTTATCAATGTAAGATAACCGTACCGGTAAATGTGTAATTTTGAAGAAACCCAGACCGACCGTTCCTGAGACGTGTGGTTAATTAAAACCCGACTACCAAAGAACACCGACATCCTAATAAAGGTACCTTTATTAGAATTTGAACTCGAGAACTCTCGTCTTCGAAATCACCTGATTTTTTTTTTACCTCCGGGATCACCGTTAGGTATATCGCTTCAGAGGATGAGATGAATGACTTGTAGCGCGTGTGAAAACGCTATACCTGACCGGGATTCGAACCGGGACCTCCGGATGAAAGGCCGAGACGCTACCACTCGCGCAACGGAGGCAGACATTCCACGATCTAGTTTTTAAATCTGTATAAAAATAACTATCTTTATTAAGATTTGAACCTGAGAACTCACGTCTTCGAAATCAGCTGATATACGAGTTTACCTTTAGACCGGTCCGGTGAGTTAAAGAGATTTAATACGTACTAGAAAATAAAAAAAACAACAAATACCGCTACACAAACATCGATTGTAATTAAACATTTTATAAGTTACTTACATTTTTGCTGACTTTTGTAGCGTAATTATGCGATGAAATTAAATAACATGTCGGGATAAAACAGCGAAAACAGAAACCCAACGTAGAAACTAGGTCGGATAATTCCATCCAGAAATAGAATATCCAAGAAAATAAAACGAAGTAAATTGTACTCAAATAAAAGCATTCGGTTCTAAACGTATCGTTAAGATCGTTAGTAATAACTGCTAGTTTATCTTGTATATATCGATATTTATCGAAATTCAATGCGATCAATACAACATTACATTTAGCGGTTATCAGTTCTTGGAATCTTTTAGATAAGGAGTTTTTTAATAAATCCATTCGAATATTTATTTCGTTGTACAGCAGCAAATGGAATACGCCTTGAAAGTATATTAAACCGACTGATATATCATAACCAAATATAATAGTAAGCATCTCTAAAACCGTTAAATCCGAATTGAATGTATCACCTACGGTCATTATAATAAGATTAATAATGGAGAATAAACCAAAGATGATCCATAAGTGTCGGTAATATTTGAATTTGTTCAACGTACACTTAGGTTTTAATGTTTTACAGTGGTTATCGAAATCGTTCATACGATTTATGAAATCAAGTATTTTAGAACTTCCATTAATACTTTGGACAATTTTATCGGTTATGAACAATAATACCAAGACTTTTTCGAGCAAAGAAAACATTTTCGGTAAGGAGTTGTTATATAGACTGCATATTATATGTATGATACTTTTCAACATCAGAGAGAAGAATGTACGAAAAATCAAAACGTATTTTTTTACCGTTTGAACATCTCTTTTCTTAATGTCAGATATCGGATAAATTCCAAATAATTTACATAAAGCTATACTTGGATGAATGTCTTCTATAAAAAAAACCGAGCCGATCTTCGTTATAATTGCGCTGGAAATTTTCTATAATTTTCCTTATAATCATTTTGTAATTCTAAATCTTTTCAATCGCTCGTAATTTTAGAGTATTTACTTATCTAAAATTTAAAAAAACAAAATTTTCGTTTAACTTATTCTACGAGTCTTAATCTGACAGACGTTATTCATACGAATATTACATACGTATCCTGTTGTATTACAAGTTCCTATAAAATATATATATATATTGATTTTAATGTTGGAATGGAATAGTTAATAATTCATTTGTATTATTATAGTATATGAATTAATTTTTACGTCAATTTACTCGACGTTTCTTTCACGACATAAGAAACATTTTATTATTATTATTTCCAGTCGATTATTTTTTTAATTAACGTAAGCCTTTTCGTAGTACCATGCTGGTAAAAAATTGTACAAATAAAAATACTAAATAAATCAACAATTCTGGGAAAACTACTAAAAAAATTATTATGAAATTTTAATTATAATTAATAATAATAGTTTCTTATGATCCCTGAAATTTTTACCGCGGTTCAAACCTCACCGGTCTCGTAAATAAGTAAATAATTAATTTCAAACTTATTTTACTAACTTTATTTTTTTTTTTCTATATCGAGATTCATGACTGCATCTATCAAAAATATCTGAAAAAAGTCCACCCAAACTCTGTATTTTTTATATAAATAAATAAACATACATTGTCATCGATCGGCTTCGACGGCTCGTAATTTATAACCTTGTGGTAGCCCTGAAAAGGGTTGTTTTTTGGATTAGCTCTGAGAAGAGCTGTCGGGTCTGGAAGCCGGTCTCCGGCCAAGTCCGGGAGTTGCGGTTCGGCCATTGAATTCCGACCGGGCTTTCCCTCGGCGGCAGTCGGGTCCCCGCTACAGCGTAGCAGTGGTGGCCCCAGGAGCCCCGCAGTGTCGGTCGTCTTTTGCCGGCGCGGTTCTACTCGAGCGATTGAAGCTCGGCGAGTCGAGCGGGATGGTAGCGTTCGCGTCCAGCGGCTCCCTCGGCGGGCCGGCCAGGCCTGCTGCTCCGGCAGGGATGTTGTCATCCGCCGGGAGGTCCTACGTTGAGACGGCCAGGGAACTTCTTCTTTCTTCTTGGTCTTCTCCAGGAGGTGGTCGACGTGAATTAAAAATTCACTCTCGTGCACGCTCTTTCATTGGAACCTGAGAGTGGTGGGATCGCTGCGTCGTTTTGGTGGGAGAACTGCGCGGCGGTAGTGATGCTTGTACGAGCGCGTACATATACCGTGCTCAAGTTAACATCAGAGTTGCTACCGTTGTCGTCTACAGATATTAAATTAGGCATATATGTGGTAACAAATAAATAAAATAATGTATATAATAACCGTTATAAATGTGAAAATTTAACAATAAAAGTACACACACACACACACACGCATGTATATACATGGGTTTTTATCAACAATTTTAATGTTTTTATAAACATTATTCAATTAAAGAACAGGTAAATTAATCAATAAAAATTTTATGTACTTAATACGAATTTGTAGACATTATTGAAATTAATAGATATACAAATTTAGTAGTGCTAATAAAAAAAAGGAATGTTTAATAAATAATATTTCTAATAAATTAATAAGTAAAAAAAACTTTTCTTTTCCATTTACCGAGATGTTATGCAAGATGACCATAAAAAAGAAATTTATATTAAAATGAATATGTGTGCACGTGCGTGCGTATTTGCGCGTGAGTGTGCGCGCGTAATGCCAATACGAAGTACAAACTACCGTTTTTTTTTTTAATTAATAGAAAATAATATTTAATGAACTATTTAAAACTTAATATCCAAAATATTTATAAAATACGTTTAAAATATTTATACTATTTAAGTTTTAATAAAATCTACGGAATTAACTAATTATCAAAAATATTATTAAGATTTCAAAAAGATCGCGATGTTACGTTTATAAATTTTATAAAATAATAGACTCCATTATTTTAGTCTTTAAAATTATCGAAAAGAAAAAATTCTGCTTTTTAATCAGAAACAGCACGTTATTAATTTTTTCTTAAATTATCGGGCGTCGATTATCAAGGTCATTAGGCGTTGTCGATTCTTAAAATAAAACTATAACTAAAAGATAATAAATTTACTGATAAAGGTGTAAAGAGCCCCTATCGGCTTGAAAGGACAACACAAGAAGAAAATATAAAATCGCAAAGATCGCACGCATAGAAACCGATACTTAGTCCTTGATAAAAGCTCCTCGACCGCACGGGGTGTTAAAAGTCCCGTTCGGTTCAAAACAGACGTAAAAACAAAATAACTAAATAAATTTTCTCTCCGGATACAGAAACTTATATCCGGAAGAAATGCCGTCTAAAATTAAATTTAAGTACTGTAAAACAGATCCGTTTCATAAAGAAAACACAGCAGGGCTTAATAGCGCATTCTTCGTTTCTCAAAATTTTCTTTATTTCTCCTTACATTTTTTTTAAATTGACGGCGCAGATCTTCATACACCATCTTCCAGACCGTCAACGGTTCTTGACACTCCTCACAAACCGGTCGATTGTCTTCAGTTAATATATAACTCGAAGTTAGGTTCGTGTGTCTTATCGGTAGCCTTGTTATAACAAATTGTTCTCTCCTCTTGATCGTAAAGGGACTCGTTTACTATCGAGGAGAGTCCTTCACGGCGTTGAATTTCGTTGTTAACTCTCTCCAAACTTTGTGCCATTCACGTCTGACACAAGCAGACACGTGTTATCACAGCCGATATCACATGCAGATGAAGGAGTTAAAAGACAGGAAAATATGTTATTGTATTTTTTAAGACGTAAAAATAATTTGCTACCGCCATTGTGGAATAATGTTTTTCATTATTGCTGTAAGGCTCCGAGTTTGAATTTCGGTCAATTTTAACGGTTGTCATAAGCTATCAACATATTAAATATGCATCTATGCAAGTTAATCGATAGTTTTTTTTTTTTTTAATAAAATCGTAATCGTTGATCGTGATTTCGTTTTGTTTTTTGTTACCGATCATTTAATCGCTCTTCGGTTTGATATAATTCTTCTGATCTTAATTTGTGTACTCGTTCTCTAGTTTTCAAATTTTCTCTCTTTATATTCATCATCCTCTCTTAATCTTTTTATTTTTTCTTTGGTTTTAACATTTTCTTCCCGTTCATACTCGTCTTCTTGTCGTTTTTTGAGATATATATCTTTATGTTATCTTTCTTTTTCCTGTATGATTGTTTCTTTTTAATTTTTGATTATTCACCAAATAATCCGATAATAAAAGCTGAATATTTTACCCCGTTAGGTCGAAATTAACATTTTTAACCGGCGTACAAGAGTTCACTAAACGGAATAGTTTAATTATTATTAACTTTTATTTATACGACACACTAGAAATCTAAAATTCTCTAGATGCTTTGCTGTTTTGCTTCAGAATTAAAATAAAAATTTTAAAAAAAGAAACGGTTAAAGGATAGCTAATAAAGCACTTTCTGTTACTTTTGTTTTTATTGTAACAATCAAATTTTAATTCGCTATATATACACTATATACACTTTTAATTAATTTTTTAAAATATTTTTTATAGGATGCTGGATTTAATTTTGTAACAGCTGTAGCATGCTTCTACTATAAACAGAATTACTCATCAGCAGCATTTTCAATGCTTCCCCCGTTAGTCACTTCTGTTTTTAAAAAAAACTGATGTATAAAGTATTCTTCTAAATTTCTTTCCTAAAACACATTTAAAATGAAGTAATATACAATTTAATGAATTATATTGTTCACAATTAAGAGTTATATTTCTAGGAGAATTTTATGGGAAAATAGGTAAAATAGTCATTTGTGAAGGAACAATTCAGTAATTAACTTTTTTGATACTGACAGAACCGATACTTATAAGAAGCATCAAATACAAGTAGCAGAAAATTGAGTATTTTGCAAAATTTTCATAATTGATAATGGTAAGGTAACAATTAGTGCACCTTATGTGAAGTAGTATCATTTGCATTGCCTTTAATGTTATAGCTTTTTAGGAATTTTCAATCGGGTGGTTTTTTTCTGATCGCTTGGAGTTGAAAATTTCCTTGGAGAATATTTATTTCTGTTTAGCCTCTGGAACCACTATAAAGTATTATTTCAGAGAATTGATGGAGATAATATGATTGAATGTAAATGAAGTATATTCTTGTATAGTCTCAGGTCGACCAGTAATAATAATAATAATAATAATTTTTTTTTTTTTGAGGAGTGAAGTGGAAATGCATTTACGCACTGAGTGTCGGGCTCCCGCTGATGGTATTATCCAATCACTATCAGCAGACTACCGACTAAAACCACCCCCTTTCTACCAGGACTCGACCCGGAACCGTTTAACACATTACTTCTGGTCGAGTCCTCCTACACTAGCCTGATTAGGTGCTACCTAATTTTCAGGACTATCCAGGTCGACCTTTTTGGCCCTGAGAATGTTGCCGACGAATCGGGCTACACTTTCCCAGCTACTCAGGTCACGGAGCATCATCGCAACCGCGTTGTGGGGACTCAGTGCTCCGGTATCCGCCTCTAGTGTCCCTCGATCTGCCGCCCACCGAGCGCATTTGAAAAAGGTGTGCTCAGCGTCGTCCCGTACACCGGGGCAATACAGGCAGTCGGGGACGGCGCTTTCCCTATGACATGGAGGTAAGCGCGGAAATACCCGTGACCCGTTAAAAATCGGGTCGTATAGTACTCCACTTCTCCATGCCGTCGCTCCGTCCACGGTCTGACCAGAGGGATAAGCTTTGCGGTCCATCGTCCTCCGGTTTCGTGGTCCCAGGTCTCTTGCCGTGCGAGGAACGTGCGAGTCCGTTCCTCGTTGGCAACGGTCACCCGGTCTTCGCCTGCCCGTCGCCTCCTGTAGATCACCTGGCGCTCCCTTGCTAAAGTAGCAATGGTATGACGCCGGCGACCACAAGTACTGC
Organism: Lycorma delicatula; assembly: GCF_047948215.1. Classification (NCBI taxonomy): domain Eukaryota; kingdom Metazoa; phylum Arthropoda; class Insecta; order Hemiptera; family Fulgoridae; genus Lycorma; species Lycorma delicatula. The sequence continues at coordinate 400,273,971 of NC_134455.1, forward strand.
AGGCTCGGAGACCGTCAGATAGGCGGAAGCGACTCGCAAGGCTGCGGTGCGTTGCACCTGCGCGAGCCGCTTCCGGTTTCTCGCAACTCTTAATGCCTTGGCTCACACTTCCCACCCGTATAACAGGATGGAATGCACCGTGGATATCAGCAATCGCCGTCTGCTGGCCTTCGGTCCGCCGACATTCGCCATAAGCCGGCTGAGAGCAGTTACGACTCTCGCAGCTTTGTCGGCGGCTGTACGAAGCTGCTCAGCAAAGCTGAGTTTCTAGTCGAACATCATATCGAGGTACTTTGTGGCCGGCTTAGTTTTGACAACCTCTACCCCGACCCGCAGAGAGAGAAGGCTGTCGATACGCTTCTTTGTGAGAACCACGATCTCCGTTTTGCTGAGGGCTAGAGACAATCCATGATCGTCCAACCAGGCACCCACTCTTGTGCATGGCTCGACTGAGCCTCAGTTGAGCGCGCTCCACGTCCCGGTCTGCGACAAGTAGCGCAACGTCGTCAGCGTACCCGACCAAGGCAGATTCTTTAGGCATCTCTAGCCTCAGCAAGCCATCGGAGACGGCGTTCCAAAGGTCGGGGCCGAGAATCGACCCCTGCGCCGCCCCTGACGTGATCGTAGTCCTACGCCAGCCTGCTGCGGTCTCGTAAATGAGACCGCGGTTCCTCAGGTATGCGTCTACCATTCTGAGAAGGTATTGAGGCACATGAATTGAATGCTCCAGGGCCCGAATCATTACGCTCCACCGTGCGGAGTTGAATGCGTTTTTTACGTCCAACGTAACGTTACGTCCAACACGTCGCAAAAAATGATTGTGGTCCTCTGCTCGCCGCACTGCCTCAACAACCATCTGAATTGCGTCTAGGGTCGACCGACCCTGCCGGAAACCGTACTGGTTAGGTGACAGGCCACCTGCCTGATTCATCGCCGAAACCGGTCTTTTAACAGCTTCTCCAATACCTTCCCAACTGTGTCAAGCATACACAATGGGCGGTAGGAGGAGGTAGGAGGACGGCGACTCTGGGTTTTGCTTTCCCTTGGGAATTAGCACAAGACGCGCGGTCTTCTACCTGGCGCTAAAAGACTCAGCCTTCAGACATGCATTATAGATATCTAGTAGAAGACGGTGGCTGCAGCGCCCCACTAGTTTGAGTACCTCGGCCGGTATACCGTCGGGACCAGAGGCTTTTTTGCTTTTCAGCGATCGTAGGACTCCTTCCAGTTCCTCCATCGAGAAGAGCGGGAAGTCGCCCATGTCGCTGAAGTCCCGCTCGGCACGGACCGAGTGGGCCGGGAACAACATCTTAAAACGACGTGTTCCGCTTTAGCCTCGTCTAGTGGAGCTGGTGACCGCGAAATCCCCAATTGCCGAGTTACTATCTTGTAACCTAGCCCCCAAGGGTCTGCATCCACGGTCTCCGTCAGTTCGCTCCAGCATCGTGCCTTGCTCACGTTGATGGCTCGACGGAGCCGAACCTTTGGCGTCTTATACTCGGCTGACCTGGGGTTCGCGTCTATGCGATTCCTCGCACGTTGCGCAACTCGTCTTAGTCGAAGACACTCTCGGCGGAACCCCGTAATCTCCGGTGTCCACCAGTACACGGGTCGCTTCTGGTGCTTCGGCCCCCCCGTCACCCCCGTTGGTGAAGTTTTCAGGGGCTACCACCCCTGAGGAGATCTTTCTGTTGAATTTATTCTCGTCGATTTTGTTGACGTTATTATTTTTCACCAGCCGTGGGGGCCCCGGGCGCTCTCGTGTACCATCTAGGGCTCTAAATGAGATATATTGGTGGTTGCTACCGCTATAATCCTCGAGAACTCTCCAGTCCTGAACGAGCGTAACCAGCTCTTCGGAGGCGAGGGAAATATCAGGAATGGTTTCCAAATATCCTGGGCAGCGAAACGTCGTCGTGTTCCCTGTACTGAGAATCACGAGTCCAGTACGTGCCACCATGTCCAGAATGTATTTCCCTCTGGAGTTGGTATGCGCCATACCCCAGTCTACCGCCCTGGAGTTGAATTTCTCAGCTACCACCAACTCACCAGCGGCAGCGAGGATAACATCCCTTTTTTTGGCAGAGTAATAATAATAATAATAATAATAACTCCTGAGTTAGGTAATCCCCACGTCCGGAACACAACATCTACGTTCCACGTCCAGGGCGGCAACAGCTGTACTTATGTACAATACGCATAGCTGGCTAACTGGGTTCCGAGTAAATTCCTCGGTTTTGCTTTTTTACTTTTGACCTGTTTCTAACTTCAGGTCACCAGACGGACTGGATTTTTCGGCCACCTGTAGGACATGGACAAATAAACGATTTGGAAATGGACTCACACCATATTTAGAGCTGGTGATGTGGCGGCCAGGGTCAATGTTATTGCAGGTTTAACGGAGACCCTTCTGTTGTCCACATGCCCCCTGCGATGGCAAGCATGTAGCAATGGTGGCCATGTATGTCGGTGCATGGGAGCTCTGAAAGCTTCGTTGAATAGGAGCCTGGAGTCAGTGCAGAGATTGCGTATTCGCTTTCTGCCAGGACATATGCCGGTTCCACCGGAGTACCGGATCGGACCTCCAAGGTTAGTAGCCCTGGAGTGGGTGTGTACCCCAGCGGCTAGCCTTGCTACAGAAGGGATAATTTCAAATGAATACACTTGAACACAAATCGTGGCAGAGGGTGCACGTAAATACCCTCGTTTAGAAATCTTCGATTCGCCACAAGCAAAGAGGAAAAAGAGTAAGGAGTCAGATAAAATCAAGAAAGATGCTGACAGAATCAGTAGAGAATTGAGAAACTTGTTGTTTGGAAACAATGTTCCCAAACCAAGATTTTTAATTAAAGGAGAATGGAAACTTCCAAAAGGTCAGTCCATTCTTAATCGCTAGAGAGATTGCTAATTGTGCTGATGGTCCCGTTAAAGAAATCCGGAAGACTTTTAATGGATTGCACGTCGAAACTATTAACGACAGTCAACGCCAGAAAGTCCAGGCATTGAAGAAGATCGGTGAATTTGCTGTATCTATGTAACCGCATAGCACCCTTAACACATGCAGAGGAGTTGTTGTTTGCCGCGATCTTCTAAACTGTACAGAAGAAGAAATAGTACAGGAAATGTCGAGTCAAGGAGTGATTCAGTGTCACTAATGACCAAAGTAGTCGATGCCCCTAAAAACCTTAAAAAAAAAAAATAATAATGTAATTAATAACTCTTAAATCGATTACACCTTGAGGAGTTAAATGTAATCGTATTGTATTTCTGTTTATCGCTGCCACTCTCTATGAATGCTGAATCAGTTTCCATGAAATATTTATTAAATTATTCTTACTGTGTTTATGTCACCAATGGGGATCATAATTTGAAACAAAACAAAGTAGCAGTCATTTGGTTGCAAGTTTTCCCTGTTACACGCATCAAAAACTTTATTTTGACATTTGTAGCTTACTTCTATCTTTACTACTTATTTGAACCTATGTTCCTAATTTTTATGTCAAGATCAGTGACTAGTATGATTTACAGGCAGTTAGAAATCTAAAGGCACGTATCTGTGCTTCAACAACTCTTATAAAGAATGTTTGAAATGGCTCATCTTTTGTATTCTTGCCCCTTAAACCTTCTATTTTCTGTAATGACTGTATCCAAATATATGCATTCCTTTTACATTGCACCAATTTGTATACACTATTAGCTTGAATATCTTTGTACTAATTTCTATATTCCAGATGTCCAGTACCCCTTGATTTTCACAGTGTCCATATTATGAAGCCAGTAGCAAGTAATGTTCAAGATGGTATTTCTTCCTTATCTTTTTGCTTCAATCTTTTTCTTATATCATCCATAGCTGTTAAAATAGCAACAAAGTTTACTATTTATAAGGTGTGGAATATTACTCTCCTGGACTAAAGTTTGTGAAATCCAAAACTATTCAGTTTGAAATAAATATTTTCCTGTCTTTATTTTTATATCCATTTAATTATAATTTTTTCCTAATTTTCTTTTTTTGGTCTTTTAAGAATAACATTTACTTGGGCTACAATTATAAACAGCTCCCTCACAAAAGTTAAATTATATTTTTCACAAAACTACAGATGAAATAAAAATTTTTAAATGTTGTAAATTTTGAAAATTTCATCATTTAAGTAACTGAAAATTTTGTCTGATATTGGCAGTCAGAAATTTAAATCTGCAAGTACAATGTCAGTATACAAAAGGAAAAAGGTTAGCTAAAGAACTGTTATACAGGTGTTATTTAAAGGGGCTACTACAGGACAAATTCCTTGCCCTAAGTGGATGTTATAGAACTTATTTACTTTCATTCATTTTAATGTAGCATTTTAAAACCGTAATTGTAATATATCTAAAAATACTTTGTGCAAAATAAAAGCCATTAAATTATTTGTCTGTTGTTAAAACTGTTGCTTAATCTAAAAGTGCCCAATTGTTTATTTTTTAATAAATTCCGTTAGAAATACGATTTATTTGTACTGATTCATCATTGTAAACACAACTGTTATATTTACGTTTGTATGCATAGAAGTGCACAGTGAATTTGATAAACGTTGCATTGGCACTATTTCTTTTTCAGCTTTTCAAATGAAAGGAACGTTACAACATAAAAGAGCATAGCGTTCATTATTCTATTGCTGAATAATTATATGTAAAGTTATATTATAATAATAAAAGACATACATTATTTTCTTTTATTTTAATTAATTCAATGAATCAATGAAGAAAGTATTGTAATGTTCCTTAGACAGATCAGATATACATGTGAGTTAATATGATGAAGAGTAGTTAATTGAATGTAGCCCACCAGGCTGGTCTAGTAACCCACCGGGTTGGTCTATTGGTGAACGCGTCTTCCCAAATCAGCTGATTTGGAAGCCGAGAGTTCCAGCATTCAAGTCCTAGTAAAGCCAGTTATTTTTACACGGATTTGAATACTAGATCGTGGATACCGGTGTTCTTTGGTGGTTGGGTTTCAATTAACCGCACATCTCAGGAATGGTCGAACTGAGAAGGTACAAGACTACACTTCATTTACACTCATACATATCATCCTCATTCATCCTCTGAAGTATTATCTAAACGGTAGTTACCGGAGGCTAAACGGGAAAAGAGAGAGAGGCTGGTCTAGTGGTTAACTTGTCACAAATCAGCTGATTTCAAAGTTAAGAGTGTTAAATTTAAATCCTAGTAAACTCGATTACTTTTGTATAGATTTGAATACTAGATTGTGGATACAAGTGTTCTTTGGTGGTTGGGTTTTAATTAACCACATCTCAGGAAGGGTCGACCTAAGACTGCAAACTACACTTCATTTACATTCATATATATCATCCTGATATAAATGAATCAGGATGATATATCCTGACTCAGGATATATATAGGTGGTTCCACTGTAATAAGGTGGAACCACCTTGCAATGGTTCCAGAGGCTAAACAGAAGAGAAAGAGAGAGTTAATTGAATCTGTGATATAGGTTGTAATCATCTACCTGTAAGGTATAAATCTAGTATGTAAAAAACACAAATGATTCTTTGATTTGAAAAATGACTTGAACTTTTCACCAAGTTAAATGATTATGTCAAGGATGTTGGAAGTTTGTCAATTATGACAAATGAACAAAATATAGCAGAATAAAGTGAATTCTTAAACATAAAAGGGATTAATTTAGTGGTTGTTTTAACCTGTTCTTCAACAGGATGCTAAGTCTGAAAGCTAAACAGATTATTATTTTCACAACTCATCATGATTTTCATACTTGTCTGATATATGGCCCTTGCACCATGCATGATTCTTATTGCTTTATATTTTCAACAAAAAATTTTGGTTCTTTGTAGATCCAACTTCTTTTAATTTTTATCATTCTTGATCTTTTAGGCCTCTCTTCTTTTCACCTTCTGCTGATCCTTCTAGCAATGTTTTAGTCAATCCTTCTCCCCACGATATCTCTTGGACAATTAGGTTTAATAAACAGCTCCCTCACAAAAGTTAAATTATATTTTTCACAAAACTACAGATGAAATAAAAATTTTTAAATGTTGTAAATTTTGAAAATTTCATCATTTAAGTAACTGAAAATTTTGTCTGATATTAGAAGTCAGAAATTTAAATCTGCAAGTACAATGTCAGTATACAAAAGGAAAAAGGTTAGCTAAAGAACTGTTATACAGGTGTTATTTAAAGGGGCTACTGCAGGACAAATTCCTTGCCCTAAGTGGATGTTATAGAACTTATTTACTTTCATTCATTTTATATATGAAGTGGTCAATAATGACCACTATCAACTGTATCTTCAAAAACAATTGAACTCGCAATGCGCATTCTGTTCACATCACACCAGTCTGCAATCTTTGCGTCATATAAAGATTGTTCATGCAATTCATAAGAGGTTAGTAGTCAACCACAGTTGTATATTTTGTAATTTAATATATCCTCCCAGTTGAAACCACTCTTTCTGTAAAAAACCTAACCTTCAGTATACCTATGCAATTTTGGTCAATAAAACGTTTAAACTATTTACAATAATTTAGTCTTTTGGCTACATCTGTTGGTTTCAGTTCTTGAATACACATTACTTTGTAGGAAAAGAGTTTCACATCTTTTCTTACACCTTTATGTGTGTTAGCATGTCTGATATCTTGCTGCTTCGCTAACTTACGCATTAGCTTTGATGGACTTTCTGCCATAGCATCTGAAATATCTGTTTGTTAATTTAGGTGGTCTTCCACTTTGATCAGCATCTTCAGCAGAGCCTGTTGTTCGAAATTTTTCGATAAGAGTTTGAAATGCATTGCATTTAGGAACAGCAAGTATCTGAAAACTTTTCAGAAAAATTGCGCTTCACTAATTCAGTATACTTGTCACCTTCTTGAAAGGCATGTTCAGTGTCTTTCGTGAAAAGCGTATTCCTCTATTAAAAGAATCATTTCTTTTCTCACAACTGTTGATTCTGATAAACGAAACAACACAAAATGAAAAAAAGAATATTCAATAAATCACATCTAATGTCTTAGTTTATCACTGAGCAATACCCAATGAACCACGGGCAACCAACCTAACATAATAAGACCAGAATGCACCACATGATTCTAAAATATAGAGTGACTTTTTGAACGCACTGTTATGATCACTATCAATAAAAGCACCTGGCAATCTACATATCTGATTCATTGCATTTCTCAATTTCTCTTCTGAAAATAAATAGTCAGTTTTTTATCTGTTTTCATCTCCAGCAGATTTCTAAAAAACTACCAAAGAAGTTGGAGATTTTGAAATCTCCAGCCTTCTTTTGTAGGTTTTTTACTAGCCTTATATTATTACCATTATTATTAGTATATTTTGTAGTATTTATTATCCTTCCTCCACTTTCATTACATGTTCTCAGTTGTTTCCTTTCGCTTGTTCATCCCTCCAAAGTACGTTTGGGTGCCTTACAGCACCAGTTTCCATATTATTATTCTATAACAATATTTATATTACTCTTCCATAATTTTCTCTTTCTCTTAATACAGTACTTCAATTGTAACATCTTCATATTGATTAGTTGCCTTATAAACTTTTATTGAAAGCAGGTTCCTGGGTTTATTCTCATTCTGACGGCACTTTTCCTATCATTAGTAAAAACTATCCTAGTAAACTAAATTTCTTTTTTTTAGAATTATTCCTACATCACTTCTACTTTTTTACTTCCTGAATTGTAACATCATCTTCTAATAACTTCATCCTTTCTCATTTCACTTTATTTACTCCAGTTCCATTACTTCTATGTTTACGTTCAACGCTCTTTTAAAATTTTCTAACTTCTTTGTTTGCAAAAATGTTTCTACATTTAATGTACCTGTACGTATTTCCTTTCCATCTTTTTCTGACTTCCAATTGCTGATTACGTAAACCAGGTTGATAAAACATAATATTTATAGTTATTAATTTTAGTTCATTAAAATTCATTATCGCATTTAAAAGTTACACAAAAAAACATCAGGAATAAACATATCATTATTTATAATTTGTTAAAAATTCCTTTTTGCGCTCTATAGTATATGTGATTTCTAATATTCTGGCTCTCACAAAGTGTTATTTTCTTGAAAACGCTGCATAAACCACTCTAAATTATGTTTCACATGTATTAGTGAGTATAAAAATCTTCAATAATTTAAAAAGGGAATTTAATCTTTAACTTTCAGGCAAGTAACACAAAAAGTACATCGTAATATTAAATGCTATCATTGAATATTTATACTTTATACTTCCTTCCTCTTCATCCACCAGTTGACCTTCATTAAATAGTTAATTCCTTTTTGCACGACCACTTTCAGTTCTCTTCAGTATCCTCTTTAAAACCTCCCTTATTTTATACCCTAGCATCCGTTATGACTTATCAGCACTGTCCTTGCCACTTAACTGCAGTTTTAATTTATTGATCAGGCAAACACTTTTCTATTCACTGATAAACAATCACTGACAAAAAACATACTAAACGATCCGTTATCAATACTTTCTTTTGGAGCTATAATTTCTTAATCTCTTCCTACATGTTCTACAAGAAAGACCTTCTTGCAATCTATCTGGATAAAAGTCATTATGGGTTATTTAATTGTTATTTGAATAATTCAAACCACCATCTGAATTGCATATGAGAGATATACTAAATCTGTTACTTTAGCAGCTCCCAAACCATGGACATGGATATCAAGAGCCTCTTAAATTTTTTGACAGGAATTGTGCACAATAGATGTATAAGTAGCATCGTTCATGTTATAGTAAACCTTTTAAATATTAAGTTGCTTACGTGTACTTTTATTTTCGAATTCATTAATGCGATCTTCTTTGAATTGAATTCATTAATGCACTACGCTATTCTGTTATTATCCTGTTCCAGCATATTTACTAATACAACTGGTTTTGTTATTTTTTGTTTCCCATAACAGTTCTGAAGGACTGCGGGAGTTGTTTCTTTTCCCAGAATTTATTTATAATTCATACCGCATAGATAAATCGGTACCTATGTTGTGAGTAAATTGCAATTTACTCACAACATATATTTTATTACAATTCTTAATAGTCACAAATAAAATCAATAATTTTATTGTAATACCACATAAATGGAGGAATGAAAAAGTACTAAACTTTACCGACCAAATTCTAATTGATACGCTACTATATCTACATCAATGTTTATCGAGTGACGATTAAAGAAAATTTGAAAATGTATCGACTGGTTTTTTGAAACAATAGGACACTGTGGTTCAATGTAACTACAAAACGTGATTTAAAGATCACCACAATTACGGCCTGTGAATAGCATTGTAAACTGTCGAACATATGAAAGGTTTGAAGGGAAAAAAGTTGAATTAGCATAAGAAGTACTTATTATTTCATTATTATTTAAGGACTTATACAGTCGGCACAAGTCAACACAACAAGCAGCACCTGAATTAAACATTCCTCGTTCAATTACTCATAATGTGTTAAGGAACCTTTTAAAATTTGTTCTTGTTAAATAGTGCCACCAATCGTTCAACAAGATAGGATTAATTGTAAGAATTCTATTTGATTGTTTGATGATGACAATTATCTTAATTGAAATAACTCGATCTTATGAGGCTACTTTTCATTTACTTTTAAAGGTAAATAAAACATCAGATTCTGGGGTTCAGAAAACCCCCATTGCAATGCTGAGTACATCAGGACAGTTTGAAAATTAATGTGTGACAAGTGACATTGGTGAGATTACTTCATTTTTCTTTTATGAACATTTACCTCGATATATCGGAAAGTTTTTCTTTTCCTCATCTACAACATTTACAACTTATATTCCAGCAATTTGGACCCTGCTACTGCCACGAGTATAACCGTTCAGTAATTAATAAGTGGTCTGGTCAATTTGAAATATTATTTATTTGAATATAGCTTCAAATTTAATAATCTTAAAAATTAATAATGGTTTTTTCCAAAGTAAATAATTTTTATAAAATAAAATAAAAAATTAAAACAGCTGCAGGCTTTAGCTAAAATATTACAGCAGCTTTTTAACTTTATTCAACAAATAAATTTTTGAACTGAACAAATATACATCAGGATAGACAAATGTTAAAGTTATGGAGAAAATAAAAAGGTTTTGTGTTTTTTTTTTTGAATTTTGACCATTTTCATATATAGGTGACTATATAAATAAAATAGTTTAATAAACGGTAAACTCTTTACACACAATATATTTAAATACTTTTACACAAAATATACACTGTAAATCATTACAAGCAAAACTTTTTTTGTAATGCTATTAACCATAAAGAGAAGGCTAATTAGATATTTCAGAACTTACATATGTGTGAATATTTTGATGTTGCAAACAGTACCTAAGACCAATACATTCAGGGTTTGAAGATGTAGGTTCTTTAAACTGATAACCACTGACGGTGAAGTTTAATATTTTGTATTGTAAAATATTTTTGTTTAAAAATACCTACAACCGAATAGTTTTATATATTAGAAATAAATAATTAAAGGATATTTACATAAACATAAATTAAGTTATTAAATAAGGCACCTAAAAAAAATAATGGTCATGGGAATTAATAAAATAAATAAATACATATATTTAAACAATCGGTGCATTTGATGTAATAATTTATGACTGCATACAACAAAGTTGTATATATATATATATATATATATATGTAAGTAATGTGTGTTTAATTAAGGACCCTACAGTCCTAGTTTGAGATACTACAACTACAAAGTATGTTAAAGAGTCACGGGTAGATCCATAGTCAAAGATGTACTGATCAAATCCCAAAAACCAGGATACATCAACTCAAGCTGATCCTCATAGTCTCCTTGGTTTGGATCTAACAGGCATCTGGCTGAACACTAGATTGAGAAGTTCTCACGTTGACCACAATACAAACTCATTCAAAAGTCTTATGCATTATTTATTTAATATTTTGACCGCCTCAAATATATGCTTTTTTTCTAGATACTAAGGAATCGGCTGAGGACTGGTTTGGGCTTCATGAAGAATTTTAGAACTACATAAACTGAATATAAACTACTTAACCAAACGCTAAATGTAGCAGTATGTTTATTAAATACAATTGCGAGATAAAGTTATCAAAGAAAATAGAGAGAGAAAATGAAATCAAACTAGAATTAGTACTATTAAACATTAGTCGGTACTTTGATATTTGAAATTAAAACAGAATAAAATTTGTTCTTAATAAATAAGGGTTTAAAATATTACTTTAATATTACCATAAAATTAGATTTATGTAGTAACTTGTTATATTATTTTCTATCTCATTTAATACACGAATCTTTTCAAGACATCCTCATTCACTGTTTACAAAACATCTGATACTATTACTTTATTTATAAAAAATAAACCTCTGGGAACAGGATGGCAAGTGCAGTTGAATAATAACATAAGCGGTGGCCAGGATTTTCTCCAGGGGGGAAAATATGAAAATGTTTTTTGCTTAAAAATGGTTTTATTTGAACATTTTAAAACACCAAAAGTAATAATTGGAATGCTATTCGAAACTATCTAAATCATAACTCAGCACTACCCTATGAGAGTTCTGTGTTAATCCTGACAAAATTTCTTTCTCAAATTTATTTTTAGCTTCCAGAACACTCTTTTTATGCACACTTATCATGCAAAGACCGACAAGCCGATTTTCTGTCATTGCTGACTGTAACCAAGTTTTTGTCCTGCATAAGGTGCTGAAGGATCATTCGATAGTAAACGTTGTGCAAGTGAGATAAGTAGGGTCCATTGTACGGATGGGTAGAACAATCGGGTTTCTTTAACTACTGCAACTAATACTACCTCCTTCAGTTCGGCATTTGGCACATTTTTTCCTTTCTATTGGTTGTACTAAAGTACAACTTCACCGAGGAAATCATTAGTAACAAAATAAGATCGGTCAGAATACTGACTTTTCCGTGTCAAGTAAATTAACGAATTTCATTCCAAAACTGTCTTCCTTACTAAACTACGTATCATAGATAAAAAAAAAATATATTTCATATGTTGTTCCCGAGTGACCCACTGTCATAATAAAATCACGGTAAACAAATTGAACAGTCGCCGAGCATTACTGATACATTCAACAAAGTGTTATTTTCTATTCAAATATAATGTGATGTTAACATCACATTAATATAGTTATATAAAATGCGTGATTATACTGAAATGATGTGGAGTTTGTTTTTAATAAAATGATATCACTTTTCTTTTCCTGTTTAGCCTCCGGTAACTACCGTTTAGATAATTCTTCAGAGGATGATATGTGTGAGTGTAAATGAAGTGTAGTCTTGTACATTCTCAGTTCGACAATTCCTGAGATGTGTGGTTAATTGAAACCCGACCACCAAAGAACACCGGTATCCACGATCTAGTATTCAAATCCGTTTAAAAATAACTGGCTTTACTAGGACTTGAATGCTGGAACTCTCGGCTTCCAAATCAGCTGATTTGGGAAGACGCGTTAACCACTAGACCAACCCGGTGGGTAAAAAAAAAAAAGCATTGGAGAAGGCAAGGAAGGAAATATAGTGGGTGAATACGGGCTAGGCAAAAGGAATGAAAGAGGGGACCGACTTATAGAGTTTTGCACGAAGTATAATTTAGTAATTGCCAACACCCAATTTAAAAATCATAATAGAAGAATATACACTTGGAAAAAGCCAGGCGATACTGCAAGGTATCAGATAGATTATATCATGGTTAAGCAAAGATTTAGAAATCAACTCGTTGACTGCAAAACTTACCCTGGAGCAGACATTGATAGCGACCATAATTTGGTGATAATGAAATGTAGATTGGGGTTTAAAAACCTGAAGAAAAGGTGTCAGATGAATCGGTGGAATTTAGAGAAGCTTGAGGAAGAGGAGGTAAAGAAGATTTTTGAGGAGGACATCGCAAGAGGTCTGAGTAAAAAAGATAAGGTAGAAAATGTAGAAGAAGAATGGGAGAATGTTAAAAAGGAAATTCTTAAATCAGCAGAAGCAAACTTAGGCGGAATAAAGAGAACCGGTAGAAAACCTTGGGTTTCAGACGATATATTGCAGCTGATGGATGAACGTAGAAAATATAAGAATGCTAGTGATGAAGAAAGTAAAAGGAACTATCGGCAATTAAGAAATGCTATAAACAGGAAGTGCAAACTGGTGAAAGAAGAGTGGATTAAAGAAAAGTGTTCAGAAGTGGAAAGAGAAATGAACATTGGTAAAATAGACGGAGCATACAGGAAAGTTAAGGAAAATTTTGGGGTACATAAATTAAAATGTAATAATGTGTTAAACAAAGATGGTACACCAATATATAATACGAAAGGTAAAGTCGATAGATGGGTGGAATATATTGAAGAGTTATACGGAGGAAATGAATTAGAAAATGGTTTTATAGAGGAAGAAGAGGAAGTTGAGGAGGATGAAATGGGAGAAACAATACTGAGATCTGAATTTAAGAGAGCATTAAAAGTTTTAAATGGCAGAAAGGCTCCTGGAATAGACGGAATACCTGTAGAATTACTGCGCAGTGCAGGTGAGGAAGCGATTGATAGATTATACAACCTGGTGTGTAATATTTATGAAAATGGGGAATTTCCATCAGACTTCAAAAAAAGTGTTATAGTTATGATACCAAAGAAAGCAGGGGCAGATAAATGTGAAGAATACAGAACAATTAGTTTAACTAGTCATGCATCAAAAATCTTAACTAGAATTTTATACAGAAGAATTGAGAGGAGAGTGGAAGAAGTGTTAGGAGAAGACCAATTTGGTTTCAGGAAAAGTATAGGGACAAAGGAAGCAATTTTAGGCCTCAGATTAATAGTAGAAGGAAGATTAAAGAAAAACAAACCAACATACTTGGCGTTTATAGACCTAGAAAAGGCTTTCGATAACGTAGACTGGAATAAAATGTTCAGCATTTTAAAAAAATTAGGGTTCAAATACAGAGATAGAAGAACAATTGCTAACATGTACAGGAACCAAACAGCAACAATAACAATTGAAGAACATAAGAAAGAAGCCCTAATAAGAAAGGGAGTCCAACAAGGATGTTCCCTATCGCCGTTACTTTTTAATCTTTACATGGAACTAGCAGTTAATGATGTTAAAGAACAATTTAGATTCAGAGTAACAGTACAAGGTGAAAAGATAAAGATGCTATGATTTGCTGATGATATAGTAATTCTAGCCGAGAGTAAAAAGGATTTAGAAGAAACAATGAACGACATAGATGAAGTCCTACGCAAAAACTATCGCATGAAAATAAACAAGAACAAAACAAAAGTAATGAAATGTAGTAGAAATAACAAAGATGGACCACTGAATGTGAAAATAGGAGGAGAAAAGATTATGGAGGTAGAAGAATTTTGTTATTTGGGAAGTAAAATTACTAAAGATGGACGAAGCAGGAGCGATATAAAATGCCAAATAGCACAAGCTAAACGAGCCTTCAGTAAGAAATATAATTTGTTTACATCAAAAATGAATTTAAATGTCAGGAAAAGATTTTTGAAAGTGTATGTTTGGAGTGTCGCTTTATATGGAAGTGAAACTTGGACGATCGGAGTATCTGAGAAGAAAAGATTAAAAGCTTTTGAAATGTGGTGCTATAGGAGAATGTTAAAAATCAGATGGATGGATAAAGTGACAAATGAAGATCTATTGCGGCAAATAGATGAAGAAAGTAACATTTGGAAAAATATAGTTAAAAGAAGAGACAGACTTATAGGCCACATACTAAGGCATCCTGGAATAGTCGCTTTAATATTGGAAGGACAGGTAGAAGGGAAAAATTGTGTAGGCAGGCCACGTTTGGAGTATGTAAAACAAATTGTTGGGGATGTAGGATGTAGAGGGTATACTGAAATGAAATGACTAGCACTAGATAGGGAATCTTGGAGAGCTGCATCAAACCAGTCAAATGACTGAAGACAAAAAAAAAAAAATTAATACAAGGGTAAATTATTAATATGAGGGTATATTAAGGAATTTTTGTTCCAAAGTGTCTATGGCTGGTAGGATTGGGCCCGCACTTCTAGTATGCATGGGTGGGATCATTAGGAGTGGGGAGAGCCAGTCATTCCTCACTCCCAACCAATTGGTCAGTAAACCAATTGGTCGGACCAACAGGTGCACCCCTTCACTGTGTAATGCATAATTATAAGATTTCTTGCTCGTGAAGGAGTTAAAGCGATGGAAATTTTCCTGAGATTGACTGCACAGTTTGGGGACCAAACATTGTCCAGGACTAATGTGTTTGACTGGTATAAAGAGTTCAAGGAAAGACGAGAACGAGTGGAAAATCAGGTACGCAATCACCATTCTCAGACCAGCGTTACAGATGAAAAAATTTGTGCAATTCAAAATATTCTTGAAGACAGTCGATGTGTGAGAGTATTCAAAATTGCAGAACAGATTGGAATAAGTTATGAGTGCTGTCAAGCGATCATCACAAACGACCTACAGTTCCGTAAAGTGTGTGCCGGATGGATCCCTTTTTTGACCGCAGATCAGAAGTTGAGATGTTTGGAGTTATGTCAGAGGCTTACACCAAGGTTTGTGAAAGAAGGTTATGCATTTTTTAGTCAGATCATCACCTGCAACGAAACGTGGGTCCACCACTACACTCTCCAGTTGAAACAAGCCAGTGCGGTGTGGTGTTGGAAAGGGCAGGTAGTCCCAGTGAAAGCCAAGACTCGACTGTTAGCTGACAAGGTTCTTTGAACCATTTTTTTCGACCGGCGAAGCATTTTGCTCATTGATTTTTTACATAAGCAATGCACAGTCAATGCTGTTTACTACTGCAATCTGTTGAACGAGATGAGGGCTGCAATAGGCTGATTCGAGAGGCCATCCTCCTCTACGACAATGCCAGGCCCCATACTGCAGCTCTAAAAGAAATTCACTGAACTCAACTTGATCACTCTCCCTACAACCCAGACCTGTCACCCATCACTCTACAATGCTGTGATAAAAAATCTACCTTCTTGCTGGGAAAAATGTATTTCTAAAGCAGGACACAAAGTAGAAAAATAAATTACATTTGCCTTTTATTTTTCTGTAAATAAATTTTTTTAAATATCCTGTTTATATTTGACTTACTCTCATAATTTTCATTACTATTATTATTTTCATTATTTAATTTTTCATTGTTATTGCCTAATTTGTAAATTTTGGATTACATTAACTCATATATATGTATAAAATTAATAATACAATCTAAAATTTAGAAAACAAACCCTAATAACAACAAAACTAACAACAAATGGAATGATTATCATTCCAGTTGGCATTGAGTTATATTGTTCAAGATTTGTCATTATTAGGGTTTATGTTTTCTAAATTTCAGTTTTTATTTATTTAATTTTCTTTTTTTTTGTTTTTGTTTGATGTAATTTTGGAATTTTCTACTGACTGATGATGCGGATCTGACAAAATCTGACGGATCTGACGGATCTGACTTTTGTTATTAGTTTTTTTTTAGATTTCTGCTACTGTGTTTGGTGGTTATTTTTTTATTATTTGTGATATATATATATATATTTTCCACATTGAAGGTCTTTGGTTCAAATCCTAGTAAACGTTAGTTGCTTTTGTATGGATTTAAAATAAAGAGTAGATACTGTGTGCTTTGGTTGTTGGGGTTCAGTCAGCCCCACGTATCGGGAGTGGTCGGCCTGAATCTGTACAAGACAGACTAACCTTTGTTTACATTAATTGAGCCATCGTGAACTGATATGGTGATGACTAAAGGATGTAAATATACATCTGTGTATATTTTTCTCATAATAGAAAAACATATCAAACAACATAAAAAAATTTCTTCAGATTACATTTCATGTGTTTCTGCTAAATTAATAAATCTTATTACTGCAAAATTTATATATAGCAAACTGAAAAAAAAACTTCTTAAAAAAATATGAGTGGATAATGACAAATAATGTATATGAATTACTATTCTAAACGTGTTTTTGTCATCCTGTGCAAATGATAAGCAATTAGTTAATTTTCTATTCCAATCTTAATAATGTTTTGTTTTTTATATAAAATCCTGCAATGGAGCTAATCAAAACTAAGGAAGGCAAACTTATTAAGGTTAAATTTATAATTATAATTATAGTCATAATATTAATACTGAAATTATTTAGCATTTTATTATATTATTTAAGTTGTTACAAAATGTGTAAAATTTACTAATTTACACAATTTACAATTACAATAAATTTGTACAATTACTAATTTGTACTATATACTAAGCATAAAAGTGTGTATAATGTAAAAATTATTACATCTTCATATTTTTTAATCTTCTTCACATTACTAAATCTACAATTTTGAATTTTAATGCAAGAGTATGGGTTTAAAAAATTTTTTAAATGTTCTAGCTAATTAAATGCAAATTGCTATTTTGTATTTTGTAAGGTATAATTACACCGTATTTTGTTTATTAATGTTTTAAAATGTTTGTTTTCATTAATTTTTTTTTTAGAGCCATTTATAAGAAAGCTGATATTTATCTTTTGGATGATCCACTGTCTGCAGTTGATTCTCATGTTGGTAAACATCTGTTTGAAGATTGTATTGTAGGTAAGCATCAAGAAAATTAAAGTTTCTTTGTACCATATCTCAAGTATAAGATAAATACTGAGTGATCAATCTAAAAATTTTTTATATTTAAAATTAAAGAATTCCAATTTCTTTAATATTTGATATTTTTAAATTATGTTGGCTTAAATTGCATTGCTGATGAGATGTGTAGGCCTGTTCAGTATATGACAACATTCAGTAAAGTATGTGTATAAAAAAATGATGCAGTTTACATTGTTAATCTAATGTTTATTTCCTTTTCAATTAAAATAAATTTCACCGACAGTTTTAACTATTATACAGATTTAATGAGTATGTGAAATAAATTAATTAATTGTTATGTGAATTAATGTTAATGAGTTGTTTATGTGATTGAGTAAAAATCTATCATAAATATTTAAAAAGTAATGAATAGATTACCTATTACAAAAAAAAAAAAAAAAAAAAAAATAGGTATCTGCTTACCTATTTGATTTGAGTGCTATTTTTTGCCCTTCCTAGCATTGTCACTAACTTGGCAGTTGACATATTTCAGGTACCTCAATTCTCAAAACTACTGATAGTGCACTATGCTAAAAGTAGTTTTAGCATAGATTGGAGAATGGAGTTTACTCTGAAATGCCTGAACTACGAATTTAGAGTGATAATGCTATGGAGGGCAGAAAATAACACTCAAGTCAGTTATGAGAATCCTAGTGGAAATATGATATTCTGAAAAAATTCTGCTTACTTATATTTTTTGAAATCTCTTTTTTACTTTACGAAAATAGTGCGGTATTGTTTTATAAATTACATTTTACCCCAATGACTATTCAGATGTTCATTGGAATAAAGTAATGAAAGAAATGGTTTAGGTTGAGTTCCTTCATTTTATTTTTGTTATTACGCACACATCTTAAAAATACCAAAAAATCAGAATAAGATGAAACAATTTTATTAATATTTATTTTTGTTGTGTATGTTCGTGTGTCATTAAAGTTATAAAATTATAAAAACATTATGATTTTGCCCTCTGATTGTTCATGCAATTAACCATTAACCTGAATTAGATTTAAACTTAAGAGAAAATTGGAGGTCTGACATTACTTTACCTTTACTTCTGTCTTTATATTTCTAGAAGTTTTAATAATCAAATATGCTATAATAAAGGTGTTGAATAATTTCTGCCTTGCTGAATTACCTCGGTTAGGTTTAATTATTCAGAATATGTTTAATTATTCCCTGGTTCAATTGCATAAAGGAAAAGCCTTGAGTCAATTATCAATATAATTATATTTATTGTAATTCACATTAATGATGAATTATAACAAACACAGTATCAGTCTTTGAATGATGGACAGAGACTTCCTGATTCTAATGCGGTGCCGGCTTATATAACTTATAGGTGATTTAACTTATAACTTCTTGGTCGTGAATTTATTAGTGTTGTTTGTGCATTTTTCTCTGTGTTCATGGACCTATTACCGACAGGTATGACAATTTTTATTCACGTGCATTGCTGGTATCTTTTATCTGGAATAAAACTGTATTTTACACTAAATTTTATGATTATTTATCACTTAACTATTTGTTGTAATTTAACGTCTGCAGGAATGAAATTAATTTTAGAATAGATTGTGATTAAGTAAAAGATTATATATTATTATTTTTTTTTAATATTATTTCTATACTAGTTTTACTTCCCATTACCTACCAAGGAACTTCACTTTCTACTGCTAAAGTAATATAATCGGTCATTAAGAATGAATGTTTAAGAGTTATTTGTATCGGTTAAATTTTAATCTAGTTTCCTGTTAGATAGCATTACAGTTATTTTAATTGTTTTATATTTTACTGAATCCAAAATCTACATCAGAATGTAAAAATGATAAATCACAATGTACGGGATAGAGGTGCTTAAAACATTATTAAGTAAAAGAAAATAACTTTTGACAGGAATGTTAAGAAATTTCTTTTTATACAATTCTTAAGAGGTAGGAAATAAAGAGTCAGTACTGTTGTATCGGTAGAGTTGCCAATTCTCAATACTGAGTCCCAGTTAAGAAGAGGCTGCTAATATGACAATACTGGAGGTTAGGGGGATAGCTGATACAATTCCCATGGAAGATAGAGGAGGAGATGATTGTTAAAACACAGGAACTGCTTCTGTTTTGGTATTTTACGTTTTCCCCTTTAATTAATACGCCTGGGTACTTTATTTTAAGCCTTACATCAGAAGCTTAAAAAAAATTTAAAATAATTTAATTAGAAGTAAGCATATTATATTTTTAAGAATACAATATTGCAGAATGAATTCAAAAGGTATAGTGTTTTTAAAAAAGTAGAATTGCATAATCATCCAGTAAATTTAATTTATTTTGTTTAATTGTGTTAACAAATTTACTTTAATTGTTCGTTGTAGGTTAAGAGAAATAAAATAAGTATAAATGATGTATTTTATTGTTATTATTTTGATATCTTTAAAATTATATTAACTTAATATAAATGATACATTGTAAATATCTGAAAATAAAGGTACTTTCCCATTAATGACTTACCAATTTTAAGTTGTTTTTATACCCACAAATTTTTTTGTTGTAAAATACATACTTAATACTTGGAAAATTTAAGTATTGCATTGTGCTTTTCACCAAAATTATTTAGTAATTTCTTAATTTTTTTGTTGTTTTAAAATGTTCTCTTGTTTTTTTTGTTCACATTCATCAGTTGGCTCAAACTAAATTTTTTACAAATTTTATTGAATATTTATTTATAAGTTTATCAACAATTTGTTCAAGTTTATTTATCAAGATATCAAAAAAGATTGTTTTTTGACAGTTGATGAGATTTATAAATAAAAAATTTATAGTTAATAATACTATATATTATAGATAAAAATAAGGATAATTAGAAATTAAGAGTATTTTTGGTACCAGAAATAAAATCAGAAAAATGAAAAACTCGATCATGTAAACTGCTGTCTTCTTAATATAATTTCATTATTCAAATTTCTGTCCTTACAAAATCAATTGAGTTTTCAATCAACAATTTGAGGTGATTGAGATGATTTGGATTTGAAGATACTTTGTTTTTGACAATTTCCCAAATAAAGAAATGCCTTGTTTGGGAATAACTTTGCAAGTCACTTCATGTGACTTGCAAAGCATCAAGTCATATGAAGTTTGGTGGCCATTGGATGGCTACTTAGCTTCCTATCACACAGGAAAAATTTGATTTATAAAGTCTCTAAATTGAAGAGTACAGTGACGAGGTGCACATTTTTTTTCCAAAAATAGACATCCAATGTAAAACACATTATTATTTAATAGTTCAAAAATAACCAACTTGTTTAATATATTAAAATGCGAGTACTTTCGTTGAAAACATCTAACATCCTTTTTCTGATATATAGAATGTGAACTCCAGGTTCATTAAATCACTTCTCACAATTACACAAGGATTTTTATAGTTCAACCCTTGTGATTATGTTGGAAATGGTTACTACCTTTATTTATTTGTTTATTTTGCTATTGAAAATACTCATATACAGTATATAAAAAGATTATACGAAATATAACATTGTTAACCAGTTAAAAAAATGTTCATTATAATTAACACTCGTAATAGTATATTAAGAATAAACAAAAATCAAATCAATATACTTTAAAAAAAAAAAACAATTTCAAGAAAGAAACTCCACCTAAAAAATAACATCAAGTGATGTCCAATGAAAAAGCGATACTCCTATCACTTAAAATAATTGTTGCAAAAATGACTCAATAAACATGATGTTTACATGTGGTGTAATTTGTCATTAAAAATTATTTGTACTACAAATTTATTATTCTTTGAATGTATTCTGGTAGTGCTGCAGTGCTTTTAAAACTGATGTTTGTATTATGAGTTAGGTGTTGTGAAAAGATTATTTCAGGTAGGGTGCTGATAGACCCAAAATTTATTCTAGTGGTACTATCATATGAGGGTTATTTTTTTCAAGGTCCGATCGGTCACGAAATTAAAACCACAGCGAAAATAAAAAACTTTTTATTTGTAACAAGTACTTACATAGTTATGCTATTTCTCTACATAGTTGCCACTCCGATTTAGACATTTGTCGTAGCGTGGTACCAAATTTCCAATACCCTCATCATAGAACAGAGCCGCCTGTGTTTTCAGCTATGTTTCTACACCGGTCTGCAGCTTGATGTCTGTGCTAAAATGTTGCCCTCCTAGTCAGCGTTTCATGTGTCCCCTGTGACAATTTTGTTCAAAAAATCTTCTCCTTCATTGTGGTAGGGCTGGAGAAACGTTAGGGAGGCATCCATTCTCATTGTTTTGTGATGGTGGGACACAGTTCTGTGATGGGTTCTTGGGAACCCATCTCACACACAGTTTGCGGTTCTGAACCACAATGGTGTAAAGAGCTGTCCTTGAAATTTCAGGAAACGAATCACTCAATACAGAAATTGTGAACCGACGATTTTCTCGAATTGCCTCCATCCACTCGCTCAATGAGATCATCGGTTGACAATCGCTTCCTTCCCTGACCGCCTGCATCATGAACATCTGTACGTCCTGCTTTAAAGTTCCTGCACCATTGTCGCACTTTGGTGTCACTCATTGAAGTTTCACCTTATATTACTTATTTGTCGATGAATGCATTACACCCCTCACCCTGAAGAAATCGAATTACCGCACGCACTTCACACTTGGCAGGAGATGCTATTATTGTAGACATGTTTATGTGCTAGCTGCGTGTTCAGAACTAAACGAAGTGATGCGGCATGATTGAAGGCCATACTAGAGACACTGCACAACACATATGCGCAAAGGTTCATCCGATTTTTGCGCGGGTATCTATTTTGCAACCGATCAGACCTTGAAAAAAAATAACCCTTGTACATAAAAAAGATTGTAAGCCCATATTATTTTTCGACTATGAATTTTGTTAAAAATAATAGTGAATAGTGAATCTCTGTAGCATCAAAATAAATCATTGTAAAATTGAAAGATTGATGTAAATTAAGCAGTACTAATGTGGCAAGAAAATAAGATACCAACAACATGCACTGTTCTCAGGCTACCACACAATACCACATACTAACTGTGTCTGATGTCATGGTCGAGAGATGGTGAATGGAACATGATATGGCCTTGGTAACACCTAGAATGTTTTTATTTGTTGTATAATGTACTTCCTTTTTTAATTTTAATTAAGATTTAACTGCAAGATTAAATCTTTGGCATGATCTACCTGATAAACAATTCCTCTGATCTAAATTCAAATTACAAAAACCCTGGTCAGCTCAGAGCCATGATTTTTCTACTAAATCTATTATGTAAAAAGTGACTTACACTTAAATTTCTCTCTCTCTCTCCCTCTTTCTATGTATATTATATAAGAGAAAAATTTTATTCTGCTTGATGTATTTTCACATCCAATAATCTTCAGTTATTTTTTTTTTATCTACACTTGTGTAGGACAATAAAAGTTGAGGACATTAATTACTATGCTGTACATTGGTATACATAAATAAAGACATGCGAGATCAACTTCCTTCCATAATTATCTATTATTATTTTCCTAAATTAATTACACAAAGCAACAGCAGCTAAAAATATATGTATTTTACTGTGTTAATTCTCAGTAGCTTTTACTGCAACCATATGAGTTCACTTAAGAAAACATATATGCCATCTTATCTTTGTTGTCACTGGTAAATCTAGTAGGCATCTGCTAGATTTACCAGATCCAAATCTGCTAGTTTTGCAGTAACAGGCAACTGTTACTGCACTGTGGAAAGATAAGTGTCCTTATTAATGAAAAATACACCTTCAGGTCACTTTCGTTGATGAATATTTATTCCAATTTTATTCCTCTTAATGACAGGTTGCATACTAGGCCCCTTTTAAAAAATTTGGAGTCATTTTAACACCAAATTTTGGAGATTTCTTCACCCTACCTAAATTAATAATTTGTAAGTTACTCAAGATGAAAACTCCAACTCAAACAATAAGAAGTTTTTATAAGAATAATAAGTATTTTTAACTAATAAAAATTTCATTTTGTCACTTTGAAGAAGATTGGTTAACCTCATTTTGAATGATTTGGATTCTATATCCCCAGGTAAGTTTTTACTTGTGTATTATTTTCATTTTGATATTACTCATATTTTTTAAACATTCACATCTAATCTATTTTAATGGATAAAATGTAATATATTTCTGACTTGAGTTTTTTCGAGTTTTCACCTTGAGTTAGCTTAATACAAATATAACAATACTAGACAACTTACTGTTTAAAAAAGGAAAATTGTTAGTTATTATGTTAAAACTGTCAAATTTGTTTTTTTTTTTGTTTTTTTTTTAATATAAAAATATAAATGTGATAAAAACATGTGATTATTTATTTAAAAAACACAATAAAAATTTATTACAAAAATTAATTTATATTCATCAACATAATCTCTTTGAATATAAAATACTATACTAAAAATTAAAAACAGTAAAAAGCTTTTCAGTCATCTTTGTCAGAGTAATCATCATTTACACATCTTCATTCAGTTTATAAAAACTTTGATGTTCTTTAATCTTACCTGACTGGCATAAACCATCAAATCATTTATTTTATCATTTTGAATCTTCAGTGGTTTATGATATTTACTCGTAGATTGCAGCTGAAACACTGACGAGAAGAGTGACATTTTCTTAGGATTCAAATTTTCTTAAATTTTTCTTTTTTACACTTGAAGTATATGAGATTTTCTTTCAAATTGTGAAGTGTACTATCTGAAACCAATGAATCTGATTACCATCAGTGTCAGTTTTTTTTGTTCTTTAGTCTTTCTTTCTTCATCGACTTAATGTTGATGGATAATAAATATCTACATTCTTTGAACACTTTTCTACACTAGCATGAATCGAGTCATATTCCATTTGTGAATGACCCTATTCAAAAAAACACAGATTAATAGAAGTAATGTTTAAGACAGCATTTTAGGACAGCATGAAGAAGCAGAATGCAGATAATGATATTGTTATTCTGTCCCCAGCAATTATCAGTGAATAGAAATTGGACGTCCATCAGTTTTTTTATATCTTTCCCAAATTTTGTACACAGACAGGTTAGGATAAATCTTATAGATATATACAATATGTTATATATATATAATTTTTTAAAAGAATAAAATGTAGTTAAAAATTTGCACGAAAATGGATCCTTAATAAGTTACTCATACATATCTTGTATGGAGACTTCTCAGACATACTGTAAGCAAGAATAGGCAAAATATAAATTAATCAGGATAATGAATATATATGGCAGTTCAGAAAAATAAGTGAATGTATTAAGGTGTTTCTGATGAATTTCTCCTTGTCAGTTACATCTTAGGTTGGTTACATGGCTGCAAGTATAAAAATTTATTTATATTGCAGTGCATATTTATTTATTTATTTTGTAAAAATAGTGTATCAAGGTTTGAGGTTATAGTTATGTATTATTTTTTATGAGTAACATTATATGATACAGAAAATAGTATCAGATAAATTCTTGATTTTGCATAAATAAATTTAAATTCACCAAAAACAAATTTTTTTATAAAATGGACTATCATAAGATAAAATTGTTTGAATCATATATATAACCTTTCACAAGCCGCCGGTAACTCTCCTGCCTATTAAATCGTCATCCGAAGAATTAATGGAACTAAACTACTCAAAATATATTCTATGAACTTGTTTTATATGACGAATATTTCAATCATTTTTAACAGTATAAAATAAATATTATTCAAATTAAGTGTTATTCAATTAAACTTTTATTCGTGTATTTAATGTCGTCAGTTGATAGTTTGGCTCAAATATGTTTGAACGTGTAAAAACAAGCAAGTTTTTCTTTTAACTTTTTTTGTACACAAATATTACTCCTCGTCGCAACGTTTTATGTCTCTATTTAATTAAAGACACGCGTATTCTAATTATAGAAAAAGATCTATTAATTAAAACATAAATAACAAAGAGAAAAGTGAAAATTGAATAGAATACTAAAAACAGATTTTATTGACTGGCTCCAAAAGTTACATCGATAATCTACGTACATCGATAAATCGAATTATGGGATACAACAAAAACTAAAAAAACGTAGTAATTATTATAACCTATTGAATATATTAGAAAAACAGAAGGTAAGAAAAGTTTAGTTATTTTTTGTGAAATAATGGGTCCGAGTGATAACCGACCTGTTGGAAAATAGGAAATTAGTCATGAACAACAGACAGATATTCAGAATGATATTGAAGTCGAGAGGAACTCATTGGTTTCTCACACGTTTGTTCAGTAGAAGCTTTGAGAATCCATGGTGGTTACTGACTCTGCAACTTATTTCATTATTTTTACATATATTGTGGACTGTGATGTATGATTACAAACACCCCAATAGCACAGTAGTATAAATGATATGCATTCCTTCCATGTGCTGTCACTGTTGATACCCTCGGTTATATATTACGGTTATATATTATATCTATTCTGTGATTGTTTTGGTAGTCATTAAAATTATTTTTACAGAGTGAAAGATGTGTGTATTATTTACGTGTTGTAAGTATATTAATATAACTAAATATAATGATATAGTAATCTGTATAATAACAGATTTAACAGTTAATCATATTTGCATAGCTAGAAGGTAAGAAATCGTTTTTTTACTTTTTGTGAAATTACGGAAGCTCACCTTGGACGGAGTCAGACTCGCAAACAGGAAATTAGTCGTGAACACCAAGAGACAGATATTCAGAATTATTCTGTAGGCGAAATACTTTGAAGTATTCTCAAACAAGTATAATACAAATGTAATCAAAAATATAATTTATATGTAGGATATGATTTCAACTGAAAAAACACAAGCACATCGAAATCCATAAATATGTTATTAAACATATTTATGGAAATAGGCAGATTTTGATGTGCTTGTGTTTTCTCAGTTGAACATATCCTACATATAAATTAAATTTTTGATTAAATTTAATGTACTGATTGTGATTGTTCAATTCTCTATAAGATAGTTGTAGAAGGTTTTCTTAAACATTCTATAAGAAGAGATAATCTTATATTTTTCTGTTAAATTTTTAACTTTTCCACGATGTCTTCTGTGTACCACAGAAAATTAATACAGTCTGGCCTTACCAGAAACACTGTAAGCATTGTTTTTGTAAACATCTGTTTAGCATTGACCATGTCTTACGTGGCAAGTCAAAAGCTTTTGATTAATACATGGGATTTTGTTATTCTGCTTTGTGGCCCATCTTCAATGCCAGGCATCAGTTAGGTTAAATCCTTACTCTGTGGCAGCAATTGCTGTTTGGATAGCCTGGCTTTCTAGATCGAAGGTGACCATGATTGTCATCCTCAATATCCTCATGTATTTGTAGGTTTCGATTGTCCATAATCTTCTTGTTCTCTTTTACAAGAGAGTTCATACGGCGCAGGTTCGGGGGTGGTGGTATGTGCCTCAATACCGGGAGCCATTCCACAGGAGTAGACCTGATAACCCCGCCAATCATTATTATATTGTTATTAAGTTGAGCATCAATTCTACGAACATAAGGGCTGTTATGCCACACTGGCGCACAATATTCAGCAGCCGAGAAGACGATGTTCAAAGCCGATGTGCGCAAAGTGGAAGCCGATGCTCCCCACGTTGTTCCACAGAGCTTATGTATAATGTTGTTTTTGCTTTTAATTTCTGTGTAGTTTTCATTAGGTTCTCCTTAAATGAAAGCGTTCTATGAAGTGTCACGCCTAAGTATTTTGGTATCTTACTGTGAAAAAGCCATGTATTCTCGAATAGAATTTTAAGCTCCCTATTAGCAAACTTGTTACTCAGATGGAAGCAACTTTTAGTAGCATTTGGTTGGAGGCGCCATCTCCGAAAGTACTTTCTCAGTTTCTCCAGGTCAGCCGTCAGGACCTTCTCTGACTCGTCAAATGATCTACATTTTGTTGTTACCACCAGTCATCGGTGTAGCCATGCTTTTTAGATTTTGTCTCTGGCATGTCTGCAACACAGAGCCGTTCTTGAGTTTCCTAGGTGAGCTTATATCGGATCCAATGATAACTTGGACATTCTGTAGTTCACCATGTTACTGAGGAGGCGATCTGTTAGTTTGCATGGGTTTACATGGAGGATCCTACAAATCATGCCTTCTCACCCACATTTAAATGTGTTATTATACACACCGATTTCTGAAGATGGCTATTTCAAACAGTGAATATTGTTGTTCATATTCATAAAACTTTATTTATATTGCAGCGTATATTTATTTATTTATTTTGTGTATCAAGGTTTGAGGTTATATTTATGTATTATTTTTTATGAGTAAAATTATATAACACAGAAAATAGTATCAAATAAATTCTTGATTTTGCATAAATAATTTTAAATTCACCGAAAACAAAATTTTTGATAAAAAAGCTTTTGATAGCTTTGATGAACAGGTTGCATATAAAACCGACACAGTTTAGTGCATTAAAACGCGCTTTTATACAAACATGTCTTAAATTATCTTTAACAATATAGGTAGTTCCAAGCTCTTGACTTCATCAGATGTTACGTTTCAGTAATATTTCATTTAACACGCTTATTTTTAGTCACACTTTTGTAGTAGGATATTAATATATCTTTATATTTTTTTTGCAGAGAATGAATGCATAAACTAACGATTCAGTTTTGGAAGAAAATCCATTATATTTGCCCATTAAAAAAGAAGACATGCATGAAACAGGGCAACAAGAATATGTTTGTACATCTTGCCAAGACTGATGGACTGATGATGAACTGACAATTTTTAAACAAGTAAGCTATTTTCTTCTTTAGTTTTTGTTTAAAAACATAAAAGCTAGTTATGTAAGAATTTTCAATTTTTCTGTTCGTGAAGATATTTTTATTTACTGTTTATAGCCCACATATCATTGAAACATGTCTGACATAAGATATTTTGATTTATAGTGTAAAAAACATTTATTAGTGGTGAATAGGGGGGTTAATACGAGGGTTATTTATTTTTCAAGGTCTGATTCATCATGAAATTAAAGCCATAGTGAAAATAACAAAGTTTTTATTTGTAACACGTACTTACATAGTTACGCTATTTCTCTAAATAATCGCCACTCGGATTTAGACATTTATCGTAGTGTGGTACCAACTTTCCAATACCCTCGTCATAGAATGGAGCCGCTTCTGTTTTCAGCCATGTTTCTATGCTGGTCTGCAGTTTGGTGTCTGTGCCAAAATGTTGTCCTCCTAGCCAGAGTTTCATGTGAGCAAAGAGATGAAAATCGGATGGAGCCAAGTCCGGGCTGTATGGTGGGTGATCAAACACTTCCCAATGAGAACGCTGCAGGAGCTTCCTTGTTACAGCTACAGTGTGCGGCCGAGCATTGTCATGGAGAAAGACAATGCCTGATGACAACATTCCTCTCCGCTTATTCTGTATTGCCCTTTATAGATGTTGAAGAGTCACGCAGTATGAGGCTGCAATGATAGTCGTGCCACGTTCCATGAATTCCACCAAAAGAACTCCATTCCGGTCCCAGAACACAGTAGCCATATACTTTGTGTTGGAGAAGGTTCGCTTGAACTTATTTGGTTTACTGGGAGAATGAGAATGCATACACTGTTTGGATTGTTCTTTGGTTTCAGTTTCGAAGTGGACCCATGTCTCGTCCCCTGTGACAATTTTGTTCAAAAAATCTTTCCTTCACTGTGGTAGCGCTGGAGAAACGTTAGGGAGGCGTCCATTCTCATTGTTTTGTGATGGTCGGATAGCATCTTGGGAACTCATCTCACACACAGTTTGTGGTACTGAAGTTTCTCATTCACAATGGTGTACAGAGCTGACCTTGAAATTTCAGGAAACTAATTATTCAATACAGAAATTGTGAACCGATGATTTTCTCGAATATCCTCATCCACTCGCTCAACAAGATCATCGGTTGACACTCGCTTCCTTCCCTGACCACCTGCGTCATGAACATCTGCACGTCTTGCTTTAAAGTTCCTGCACCATTGTTGCGCTTTGCTGTCACTCATTGAAGTTTCACCATACACATTACTTATTCGTCGATAAATTTCAGCTGCATTACACCCCTCAACCTGAAGAAATCGAATTACCACATGCACTCACTTGGTGGGAGATGCTATTGTTTTAGACATGTTTATGGTCTAGCTGCGTGTTCAGAACTAAACGAAGTGACGCGGCGTGATTGAAGGCCATGCTAGAGATGGTGCGCAACACATATGCGCAAAGGTTCAGCTGATTTTTGTGCGGGTTTTTATTTCGCGACTGATCAGACCTTGAAAAGATAACCCTCGTAGTTTTGTTTAACAGATTGCATCTAACATTTTATGGTAGATAAAAATTTTGTACAATATGTAACAAATAAAATACAGTGAGCAGATGCCTCATGCCTTAAACAGAGATGACTAACATATTCATTTTATGCTCACATTTAACATGGTTTATATAAATGTTTGACTGGGATTCGAAACTAGAACCTTCCCAATGAATATCAGACACGTTACCACTCCGCAACGGAAATCGACTTTGTTGTAATAATAATAACAGTACTAGTAATAATGATAATATAAATATAATTATGAACATTTCATTTAGCTCGCAAATTCCCTCCCGATCCACGGCCCAATCTTACATATTAATCATCTTGTCCATTCACCTTTACGCGAAACCGTCCACCTTATGTGGTACTTCTCTAATAGCTCACAATAAACTTCTTCTTTACTCATATCTTCATTTATCTTCACCCGTAAATCAGCCAACTGCTGCAGCGGAAACACCCTGGCGACCACAAATAAAGCCTCTGTGAACACTGAGGTTTAGGCACACGCAATTCTCAGAGCTATCCTCCTTTGTACTCCCTCCACCTGTCTGGTATGATCATACCTCAGAGCTCTGTACCGTACCGATACACCATACAGCAAAATGGAATTTACTACGTGTGAATACAAGCTCCTTTTAGAGTTCTGCGGTCTAGTCGTAGTTCTGTTCGGGCTTTGAACAACTTGTTCGGCTTTTACCCGAATTTCCAGGACATGAAACGCGATGGACCTTCTATGGTCCAACCACAACCCGAAGTATTTTGCAGTCTTAACTGCCTGGATCGGTCACAATCGGTGTAGGTACTATAATATTTTACCTGTGATAGAGATAGCCACTATTTTCTCATGTGATAATCGAAGGCCTCTGGCTTTCATCTATTTACTTACCGTGTCTAAAGCTTCGTTTGCTGCCCTCACAACATTTCCTTTTTTTTGCTGCAACCAAAGCGAGGTCGTTGGCAAACGCTACTGCGTTCATCCCTTCTGGGTACTCTAGGCGTAAGATCCCATCAAAAGTACTATTCCGTAGTATAGGGTCCAAGACTGAACTCTGGGGTACCCCGCTAGAAACTTTAAACTCGAGCTCATTGTTGCCGATATGATACACCAAGATTCTTTCCTGCAGATATCTTTGAATCAGCTTTCTCAGGTATGCAAGCACATTGACTTCTTTCAACACCTTGAATACAGCTTCCCGACCGGGAGAATTGAATACATTGTGGACATCTACCGATATGACCACTGGGATTTGACGCGTACGCCAAGTACCTTTCGCCGCATTATCGACAATTGTCATTACCTCTTTTACCGCATCAGTGGCTGATCTCGACCGGAAACTAAATTGCCATTGACTAAGGCCACCTCTCTCTTCAATGTAATTCCTCACCCGGGCCACTAAAATTCGCTCTAATAACTTCAAGAGATGATCTGTCTATATGGTACTGTGCTCTCCGGCGCCCCAGGTTTCTGTGTTAAGACCAGTCGTGATGTCTTCCAAGAAGTAGGGATAAAATCATCCTTTGTCATTTTATTCATTAAGTCTAGAATAGTAACTGGAGCTTCCTCTACCAGGATTCGGACAACTTCAACCGGAATTCCATCCGGACCAAGACTCTTATGCAGCTTCATTTTTTTACCTGCAGTCTTAAGCTCCAGTATATGTATTCACATACCTTATCCTTCGTGATCACCAGTAACCGTCATCCTAATCTTTCTGATACCGACTGGTAGCCTCTTCCCCGCAGATCCCTGTCACTGGCCTCGCATAGTTCCTTCCAACATTTAGTCTTGGCTTTTGTAATAGAAGACGCATACACGGATCTGGTTTCAGCATATTCCTTTTTGGCATTGTCCTTACGAGACTGACAGTCACGTCTATTTGCTCGTTGTAACACTCTTTTGGATTCCCAGGCTCTTTTACGTAGTAGCTGTAGTTCAGGTCCCCGCCTGGCTTGGACCGGTTAAATTTAAACCGCACGTATAATTTCTTTCCCCGATCAAATGTAACAAGTAACCTAATATAATACACAGCTAAGGGTAGCAAAGGAGGTCGTGTATGGTGTTAATCGCGTCTCCATCGTGTAACTTTTCAAACGAGGTCCTTTACCTTACTCGTTTTCGTACTTCCGCAGAAGACGGAGACTTTATAATTCAAGAAATAATTTAAACCGTCTTTTTACAGTATATATAAACTTAGCAACTCGCCAACTTTATGTGCATTTAGGTGCACACTTATAAAAGTTTAACCAAGGTAATATGTACACATGCGCGCGCGCACACACACAAATTCTTACACGAAACTGAAGTAACATATTAAGAAAGCGTAATAGTAGCGAGTTGTTATTACGATCAACAAATTTTAAGGAGTATCGAACTGACAGAATAATAGCGACCACAGTGACTCAGTAAACTGTTAAATCGCTAACTCTACTTAATTAAAACTCTACTCTAAAAATAGCTGAAATATTATTTTGACGGTTATAAAAATAGTACCATATCTACTGTTCTTAACAAAAACTCGATATTGATTATTCGTTAAAAACAAAATTTTTAAACAAGATTATTTTAATTTTGATTATCTCTCGTATTATTTATATAATAAGAGATTTCTTTTTATTAATAAGCCGGAAAATGTTTAAGGTAGTGAGGAATTACATTTTTTTTACAAACGTGACTCGTTATCTAAAAGGTGACATTGAAGCGAGATTTGTTTTGAAATTTAATAAAAAGTAATAATATAATGAAATAATTAGACTATACCTTTCACGTATTATCGTGTAACATTATCTTACGGAAAAAATAACGCTTAATTTCTGTGTCCAATTATACACTCGGATTACCAGCCGATGTGCAATTTAGTCCAGTTTTTTAAATTAATTTATTACGGACCGTATTCGATATTAAACCGCACATTTTAATCGGTAATAAAATTTAGAAATAATCGTCCGATTTCTGATAATAAGATTCGCTAATATATATTTTAAAAGTTAAATTCTCAATCCCGTATGTATTTTTTAATAAACTTTCAAGCCTTCTCTTCATTAAAGAGACCGGTTTCGATTATTTTTTATTTTATAAAGGAAATTTCCCATTATAGTTTTACCCTTTCAGCGGAAAAATGTCTTATCGGTAAATTACAGTTTTTAGATAGACGATGTGGAGATATTATTTTTTTTTTTTTTATTACCGTATTTTCTTACGATTATCATCGTATTGTTTCACGGTAACGATAAAAACCCCGGTAGTCATTCTGATATAAATGGCGCGAAAACTCGAGAAACTTTATCGGAGACGTTAGGGTAAACGCGTTCCACAAAATTGCAGCTGACGCTTGTTAGAATTTTATTATTGATTTCTTTGTATTTGTTATTTCTATTAAGACGCCGGTTTAGGTAAGAGTAGGTGTTGCGATATATACGCGAGAGGTAGAGTAGAACGTGAAAAAATTTACTTTGGTAAAATGTTTGTATTATTAATGTACAAAATACCGTAAAAATTAAAAACTGTAATTAATTAAAAGCGGAGTTTGAATTTGTTCTTTGCCGCGATGCGGAAAATTTAACGCGAAAAAGATCTACTTATGCCGCATAACACGGAGTTTGTCATAATACAAGATATTACATTTAATAACCACCGGTACTCTCCTGCAGTCTTTTTTTTCACGGACGTAGTACATATTTTTTTGCGTTATTATAATCATTATTTTCATCGCGTTAATGTAATCGTAAAAAATCGCACAACGATACGTTATTTAGAAATTCACGAACATTAAACCAGTCGATGCAAGCGAATAGTAAACTTTTGTTGCGATCGATGAAAATATAATATTAGTGAAGTTTACAGCGTACACAACTCGACTAGGACTTGGAAAACAGGAAGGCTGCAAAATGTTCTGTTTTATATGTATAAATTAAAAAAAAAAAAATTTATATTTATTTCAAGTATATAAAATAATTATATATCATAATTAGTAAATGCTATTAGGAATAAAAAAAATATATTTAGGAAATAGTACAAAAACCCAAAAACGTAACGCGAAGGAAAAACGATTAAAATAATAATTACAATGTAAATCTAAAATCGCAGCTTCTAAGGGTAATTTGGTTTTCGGACGATTCGAGTCGAAAGCGAAATAGCTAAAAACAGTCTAAAGCGGTCAAACTTCCGAATGAGATTGCCCGACCGATGGACTTAGTGACTCGGGCGATGAATGATTCTACTGGAAAGCGGGTCGAATCCCCGCGTAGGCTCACGATGAGGGCAACTCGCCCCACCGATGCTCGTTCGTTGGTCTACATCCGTTCAGACGGATGTTTGATCGGTGTAGACGGTTTTTAAGCTAATTTTCCATTCGATTGGATCGATCGAAACAATGCTTAACGCATTTTAGTCGCAAATTATTGCGGATAATGATTTAATCCGTCGCGCCGTTACTGTAATGACCTCCTGCGATCGTTTTAACTATTCGGATTTCGAATAGAGAATAGTACTTATGAATACGATAAAAAGTTCTCTAGAAAACTCTTTTATAAAAATTCAATATCTGATACCTAAGAATAACTTTATTAAATGAATTTGAATTATGAGAATTATCTTTCTCCCGAATAGTCTTCTTTAAGTTTCGCGATTAAAATACGCGCGATCTTTTTTTTAAAATAATATCGACTTTGACGATAAAAAAAATTAGTTTTTCCGTTATTACATAAAATGCGATCCTTTTCCGCAATTTTAACATCGATATTTCTTGAATAGACTTCAAATTTTACGTGTTACCTACAACCCCTGCGTAACTTTGTTTTGAAAATATTTCGAACCCCTTTAAACTGCAGAATATATAATACGAAAATATAATTGAAATTTTTTAAATAAAATTAAAAAAAACAAAACGCCTTTTTATTTCCTGATTTACTCTAAAATCTTTAAATATAGAAATTACTATGACCGAAGGATTATGCGTTTAAGATATTTATTAAGATTGTATTTATGAAATCGTCATTAAGTGTGTACTAGGCAAGCAGAATTTTTTCAAAATATTTTCTTGAATTGAAAAAAAAGTTCTTAATATTTCAGTCTGAAAAAAAGTAAATATATATGACTTGAAGTGTAGATTTTTTTCGGTAATATAAAATCGTTGTGTAAGTAAACAGAACGTTTTTTACTGACCCGACCGATTCCAAAACATCTCGAATTTGATACCCGCTTATATACCGCTCGAAGTAAGATGTTTTCTGTTTGCGGTTAATCGCCGAGAATATTAATAAACGTCGACTGTTTTCTACGTTTGAATAATTTTGTTACAGATTTTTGTTGTTTTTTACTGTTTATTTGAAAATTAACAGTAGAAAAGCAACAACTAAAAGAATAAAAAAGTATTAAAAAAACCATTTACTAACTGTAAAATATACATTACTAAATTCTAAATTTAAAGCGCTTAAATAATAGTTTTGCTTTTTACTTACACTTAATACGTTTAATAGTTTTACGATAATCTAGTATATATTTAGTTTTGTTTTACGGGTTAACGGAATTCTTTTTAAAGAATACTTTTAAATAAACTATATTTTAAATACGGCTTTCATCGTAACGGCACATTCGAATATAATGTTAATTACGGTTAAAAGCGGTGCCGTTTCTGACGGTTTAGTGAGGCCGCAATAAATAATTCAACGATCCTTAAATGTTATCGATGATACGATGCAGTTTATAGATAGCACAGCATCGAGGCCAATTTTATTGTTATCGTTCTAGGTCTACGCTTTGTAATATAAAATTGCAGTAGATAATGTTATAATTTTAAGAACGAGTAACAAGAAGTAAACTCGAAACCGTTGTATACTTAGTCGTGTATTTTACTTTCTTCTCTTGTAATTAAGATTGAACTCGATTCAGATCCAAAAATTCAAATTTTTATTTTCTTTTTCTTTATCGAGTCTTGAACCGTCTTGCTGCTTGTTAAAAACATATTTGGAGACGTAAGTCCGTACTGACTTTCTTACGACTGCACGTCTTGTGACATGCATATAACTTCATCGACTTGTTTTTATAGTCTTGGCAGAAAAGAGAGTTTAATTGTCACGTTACACGCGTCATGTTACGCGGTGTGTAAGAGGAACTTACAGCGGGATCCTTTTCGCCATCCTTGAAGAGCAATTTCAACACATCACGTTTCCAGCATGCTGGGAAGCGCCCGGCGAACAACAACCTATTGAAAACCCTAGTCGACGGACCGAGAATCAAGGTGCGAACAAGGAGCTCTACCGTGATACCATCGTATCCGGGGGGCTTTATTCCTAGCAAGGCTACAAATTACTCTACGGACTTCCGCCTCAGTAATTTCTGAAGACAATATCTCAGAGCGATCCCGCTGTGCCAAAGAAGCGATTTGGCGTTCGCATCAACTCCTATAAGAATAGGACGACCCGCTACCGGGTCGTCGATTTTATCCCGTCTTTCCAAGTGTTGTTCAGCGGGATCTCTGTACGGAAAGTACGAACTAACTGCGACCAGGTCCAAACCGTTCACGGCGATCTTAACGACGACGTGATGCGTATCAGAGGCCTGCCGTATGAAGACGCTATCTATCGACTTCCTGCACAGTACGGCGGATCTTTCTTCGGCCAGAAGGTCCGACGGCGGCATACCGGCCATCACCGGCGAGGCATCCGATGATACCGTCCGGTAGAGCCGCGCAACTCTTATCGCCAGCCCTCCTATACATGCCGTTCAACCTCCGGGCATTTCTCACCGCTCCGAAGCCCTCCCGCCATACCGGTTCCGCGTACATAATCATCGATACCGCGGTAGACGCCAGCGTTCTGCGCTTGATTGTCTTAGGACCCCCGGAATCGGTCATAAGCCTCAGCAATGCCGAGGACATTTTTTCCGCCTTCACGGGCGCTTGCCGCACGTGAAGCTATATATGTATGTATAGAGGGTTTTTCTTAGCGTATTTAAACTTAGTTGAGAGTACTCTGATTAGTGCGAGTGGTGTTTGAGCGGTGATGAATGTGTACTTATCGATGTTTACTTCCATTTAATCTCGGTTGTCGCTTTGTATTCGTTTCGATTTCCGATTCAACGCGTACGTTATACAAAACGTTAATTTTTGCAGAACAGGTGGCGTTAGTGAACGGAAGGAACGCTAAAGAAAAATACAGAATTCTGTCGAATAAATAACGCGTATCTAAATAATCTATTTGCAACGAGTTACTTTTATAGCTTAGAATTTTGTACTGGTACCAGTACATCACCGATTCGAATCTTACTTTTCGTACGGCGTTCGATAGAGTCGTTTATCTTGGCTCCCGTCCGATTTTCCAATTTTTTAAATTATCTTTACTCGTACCTATTATCGTAATTCCTTCTTATAAAAAAAGGGAAAGAAGTTATATTTCTCTTACTTCCTACAGGCTTTACGGGTTTCTCTTTTACGGTAAAATATATTTTTGTGGAATTCTATTTCGTAATAAAAACAAATTTTTACGTCTAGCAACATCGGGTTCGATCGTAAATAAATGTTCATTTACCCCTTTTACGTATTAACGGGAGTCGATTAAAAAGGGCATCTGACCGTAAAAATGCCTTTTCTTTTCGTAGAGAAACTTGAGAAAGAAGCTTAAAATAACACGAGCGCGCGCGCTCGTACAGATATAAACTATTTAAATATAATCAATATCGTTTCTTGTGAAACTAGCCTGACAAACATCGGAGGTAAGACATAAAAACTGTGGTGACGCTCGGGGACTAGTAAACGCTCGCTGCCTGAAGTATATGTACACTTAAGCGTTACACCGTATACAGATTCTTTCTAATTCGAAAAATCTATTTACGCTGTTCGATACATTTTAGACCGTTAAAGAGAATTAAGAAAAATCAAATTTAGAATGTCCGAGAAACTGTCGCCCCTATCCCAAAATTTGTCCGTAATTGTAGAAGAAAATTTGTAAAAGACGCTATCGTTTTGAGAAAACGGTCGGTAAACCGTAATAAGTACCTTTTGCGGCTTCAGCCACCGTACAAACCTTTTCCGATATTTATGCGAATAGGAAGGAGTGTGCGTAAACGTAAACGATAGTAAAAACGTATAAAGGTTTTTAAACGCTTCGGTTTAAATATTCTATCTTTATTTTTTCTCAGTTTCGGGGTGAAGCGCTTCAAAATTTGATGCCCGATCTGTTGTCGATTCACTTCTTTTCCAAAAAAAACTGTCTAAGGTGTCGCCTGATCTTAATTGTTTTTTCACTAATAAAATAGAGTCGTTCATTTACGTATTAATATAAATATTTTTGGAATTTTTAGAAATTTCTTGTTTAGTTTCATTATAACTATCGTGTAGATTAGGGTATTATATTATAACTATCTTGATTTGGTATTAGTTCGGCTAACGAAGTAGCGTGGTTTTAAGCCGTTGTAATTTTGTTACAAATAGTCATAAAATGCGGTTTTTTAATATTTAGAGCAGTGGTTCTCAACCTTTTTTCTGCTGCGGCACATTTTAAACGATTTCGAAATTTGGCGGCACATAAAGAAAAAAATAAAAACTTTTGTCTTATTACAACACACTGAATAAATATAGTTTATGACAAATTGTTAAATATGCAAATTAAACTAAAAATAATTAAACTTTATTACGTGATTAAATTAAAATATTTTTAATGCGAAATTTGACCTTGATGTTTTTTGATAATTTCATTTATATTTGGTCGTAAAAATGACAATGCTACTCTCATATCGTCTTCTACATTTAACAATCTTGATCTTTTTTTAGTTTTAATGTCGGCTAATGCTGAAAATCCGAATTCACACAAATAAGATGTGGAAAATTGTAATAAAATGTATAAAGCTTTTTTCCTGTAATTTCCTGTAATTTTTCCTGAGAATTTCCTGTAATATCGGTTGTTTCGTCTATTTGTATAGCAAAATTCGAATTTGCAAGAGTTTTTGCAGTATTCTGCTCAATATTTTCAGACAAGTCTTTTATCCTGCGATGTATTGTATCATTTGAAAGGGGTATTTTGGAAATTTCAATATCAGCAGATCCACCGATCATTGTTTTAACAATTTTACGACACGCAGGTAATATAATTTCTTCTGCCAAATTATGAGGCTTTAATTTTACCGCAATCGATTCAGCGATTTCATAAGAAGCGACTTGAGCCTTTTCAGACACGCATAATTGTTTTTTAAAATTTTTTCCTCGCTTAAGTTTTGATGATAAATAACTTTCAAAGTAGCTTTTCTCTTTTGTTGAAAGCGAAGGATGGTTAGTCACCGAGTGACGTTGAAGTTTGCTAGGAACCGTAGCACTGTTTGATAATTTAAAACCGCATATTACACACTCGGGAACAACTATGTCGTTTTCCATTGACGAGGTAAATCCAAATTTTAAAAAATCATCATTATATTTCCGAGGGACAACGTACTTTTTTGAGAAAGGTGTATATTTACTTGTTTCGGGGGTTGGTTCGTTAACTTGGTCGTGAACGTCATCGTTATCTCTATTTTCATCGTTACGCTTTTTTCTTTTTATCCATTTGTCCATTTTTAGAAGGGTCTGAAAAAATTAAAAAAAATATTGTCGAAAAATTAAAAAAAAACGGTTCAAATATAACGTTTGAATTTATAATTATCAAAATTATGCTATAACTTGTAATTTATGAATACGGAAAATTTAACCTTTCTGAAATCGTATAACTTTCACTCGAATACAATTTTCCGTAAATAAAAATTAAATTTTACGTGAATAAATGCGGACACTGTATGCGTGCAGCAATTCAGCACATAAGCTCGGGATTTTTTGAGAGATGTGTACACAGAGAACGTATTCGATCGCAGTAGTATTTCGTAGAGTGCGATAAAAAGAAAAAGGAAACGTTGTAAATCAATGGATATGTGTACTGCAAAGTTAATAAGTTTACAAATTTATAATTTGAAACTGTATGCAAATTAATTAATAATAAACCGAATAATAACGTTTGCTAATTTTAACGAAATAAAAGGTGCAGTAACTACTATGCAACACCTTGTAAATTCCAACTATCACTAAAACAACACGTGTTTATACGCAGAAATGACAAGCGTGCGCCAACTGAAGACAATTCCTATTGCTATGCGTGCCACTTCATCACAATTCGGCACTAAGAAAAAACGCCTTGCAAAGTAAATAATAAAATAATTTTTTTTTGTGGATTTAAATATATATTCGTGTTAAATATATTTTTATTTTTTTTAAATAATTTTATAATATTAACATTATTATATATTTACAAAATTTGGCGGCACACTTTTAAAATTTGGCGGCAAACAAAAGTGCCGCGGCACAGGGGTTGAGAATCACTGATTTAGAGGAATTAAAGTTACTTCTATTTTATTTCGGTTAAAAGAAAAAGCAGCGACTTTTTAGTTTTAAAAAGCGATGAGAAAAAGGGGACAAGTAGTTATGTTACACATTAATTCGTAAAAATAATAAATATGCGAATTTATATCGATACGGCTGTGTGAATGTTACATTAATCGGTATCGGTACAGAATAAACGAAAACTTTGAAGGCGTTTATCGATAAATATTTGGATTCGTATTTAACGTCGATTTGTTAAACGAACAGTTGAGCGGCAGAAAATTCAGGTTTCTCTATTGTAAACTCAAAAGACTCCTACTGTTTCTGTAAAAGTAAATGTTTCGATTTAATTTTTTAAAATATAAGATCTTCTTAGATCGTTTTTTTGTAGTTTACTAAGACGAAAGTGAAGTATAACAAGATCCTTCCTTGTCGGTCGAAATATTTGACAGATTAAGAAATTAATACTACCGCTGCGGTTAATCTGTGTTTTACTTAAGGTTATTGAATGAATATAAATTATTTCTGTATAAATTAATACAATTTGTAAGTAGAAGTTGCTTTTTAAGCAAATCAAACTTTAAATTCGGCTTATTATCGTTATCGCTTACTGTGAAAAACAATTGAAATTTTGTTTTTTTAATTTGTAGTTTGAAAATAGTATCTAACACTCTATCGTCATTATTTAAAAGTAAAAATGCGATTTCATTTTGCTTCAGATTGACGATTTTCCCGATAGATATTGAAAAATTTACGTTAGTATATACAGGTCCTTCATAACCTTCGGTTATTCGATAATTGCCTCTTTTTAATTCTCGTATTTGACTTACGTCGTCGAATACCTTCGCGGGGTGAAGGTTAAGGAAAGAAAAATCTTACGTAAGAAAATAAAATCCCTAGGGATGAAATTGAAATTATTGTCGCTAAAAATAATTGCCGGTTGTCGTCGGTAACAACGCTTTTTTTGTTCGTTATTCGGTTTTCGACCGATCGATTAAATCAGTATCGATAGTTATGAAAGTACTACGTAAGGTCACCGCGTTCTCGTAATTTTAATTTTCGTAAACGAATACAGAATTAATCGCGTGAAAAATAATGAAGTTATTAAACTTAATAAAATAAATAATAGAATTATTAAAATTAAAATAAACTTCAAATAAGTTTCGTTTTCTTCCCGCACCCGTTCTCCAGTCAGGAAGTAGACTTCGTTTGATAGCCGACCTTTAAAATTTAATTGTAAGTGTACAAAATTTTATTCTGACAGAGTTACAAAAGTATTGATTTGAAGTCCTTTGTTCTAACCGACGGCTCCCAGAAAGGATGTTTTTCGGTTCTTAAACGTTGTTATCGGCAACATTGCGGAGATAAATATGCGTGTATGTTTTTCAGCGCAAGATTTCTAAGGTAAATGTCTTAAAATTGTACTTGATATGCGATTGTTATTACGTGGATTATAAATCTGTGTATATATATATATCGTGCCGGTGGACATTTTCCGTCTTATTGTCTATGAACACACTTTTTGAGAGAGTTTACCCTAGATCTCCGGTTACAATTCGGTTTTAATGTTTACATGATTTACGGAGTTAAAAGCGATTAACCGCTTGTAAATTTACCTGGATTTATTGAATAGGACAAAAGCTTTCCAAGATTTAGGCGAAATATCCGCGCCAAACGCTTAAACGCTTAAAGTGCGCGATCTAAAAACACTTCTCTTTCTGGCAAATGTTTACCGTACGGCGACTCCGAGATAACGAGGTTACAGATCGTTTCCTGAGGTTTTAAATACTAATAACCCGGTTTCTATAAGATTAATATTTCTGTACGTCGATCAGAATTGAGTTTATTTATATAAAAATGTGATACTACTGGTATTAATCTATTTAATATAAATAGGACGTATTTTTAGGATTTGTTTGACAAGAACGGTCGCACTATCTAACCGAGTATGGTCACTCTTACACGAACTTTTGCACTGCGCTTCGTTTAGATTTTATAACAAGAATTCCGCACCGTTTACCCGAGTTACATCATCAGAATTGTTGTAGGCCTTGAACGATAGAATTTTTCATGTAAGTAATAATAAAGTAATAACAGTTTATTTACAAAATGTAGGCAGGGATGTAGACGTAAAATTATTTCATAATTAGATAATATTGTTGAAATATACATTTTTTTAATGCTATTACGAATGTAATAATATAAATGGGACGTTAAAAATATAAAATTTAAGTAGTATAAAACGGCCGGCCTCCGTGGCGCGAGTGGTATCGTCTCGGCCTTTCACTCGGAGGTCCCGGATTCGAATCCCGGTCGGAGATAGTTAAAGTAGTACAGAGTGAAAGTATGTAACTTAAGAGAACAAATACGACTTTAAGAAAACAGACATTCTCATTTTCACAGGACGTTGCATTTGAATGTCGGATAATCGTATCGTAAAAAAAACCTGTTAATCGGTTTTGGTTTAAAGAGACGTGTCATAATGTAATGGAATATAGAGATACGTATAATGGAATTACAAACATGTAGAGAAATGTAAGCGTTCAGATGAGCGTTCGTTTATCAACCGGGGTCACAGGCAAAAAGAAAAGAAAAAAAGTTTATGAAATAGGTTTATCGGAAGTTTTTCTTTCGCTTTGGCGTTGAGGAACTAGATTACGGCTGCAATATCCGACGATCAAATGGAAGTCATCCGATGTTTTTTAAAACAAATTGAATTTAACGCCGGTAAAAATAATCTAATAGAATCTTTAATTAAAAAAGGAAAGATTTATTAATATTACAATCGATAAACGACGCGCTTAACAATCGCGAATGAGCAATCGAAATGAAGAGTAAATTATCTGTGACGCCCGACGATAACCCGTAAACACTTCCATAGCGAATATCAGGCGGTGTCAAAAATAATGTTGGAAAGGGCGCTGGAAATATCGACTGGGATCGATACGAGTCTGCTGTACAGGTTGAATGTTCCAAATGCGATTAACATCTTACCGAAATCCGAAGAGATGTTTAAACACGAAAACATAAAGTACACGTCGTGGGGCGATAACAAATTAAAAACGGAACTGTCGTATTTGAAGTAGACTGCACAAAGATTACTGTGCGGCGACCGTGTATTTTCCAGAGCGGTTAGGTCGATCGTAGATTTAGCGTAACATACACATTTTATTGTAGATAATTAATTATCACAAACGGTAATTAAATAAGTCGAGTTCATAAAATCTCCTTAAAATTATTAAACAGACAAACGGGTAATTTTGTCTGTTTAATCATTTTGAGTTATTTTCGTAATTTTGTTGTAATTAACTCCCGGATACAATCTTTACCGGTCCCGTGTCCGCATTTTAGCTTAAAAAGTTTTAATATCGCAACGTGTAAACGATTTATTATTTTTTATCGCTTTCGTAATAGTAATTTGCCTGCCGTCCAGAATCGCTATTTTCTTGTTTAATTCAAAAACTGTTAATACTAATTAAAAAACCGGTACCGCGGTTCTAATTCGTCAGTGACTACCGACAAATTGAACTCGCGCACAAGGAAAGGACGGGACTTCCATATTTACTCCAATGATCTGTGGGAAAGCTTCTTGCAACCTTCGTATAAAATTACAAAACAATTTTTTTACGACTGTCAGTGGATTTAACCTTTTTATAAGGAATTTTTTTTTTTTTGTATATAATAAAAAACGATCTTTCCTGTTTGATTTACAAACGTATAGTCTTACGTAGTTAAACTAATTGAAAAAGTCGAGTTTT
This sequence comes from Lycorma delicatula, assembly GCF_047948215.1. NCBI lineage: Eukaryota > Metazoa > Arthropoda > Insecta > Hemiptera > Fulgoridae > Lycorma > Lycorma delicatula. The sequence continues at coordinate 400,318,051 of NC_134455.1, forward strand.
TAGACGGTTTTAGTGTTAGTGTTATTATTAATATTCGGGTCGCTATTTTATTCATTCATCGAGAAGTTACAATCGTTTGAGTGAACTTTTCGCCGTTATTTACGTGTAATGTTAATGGAGGATTTACGATTAAGTTGAAGTAGAAAATGAAGAACGGTGACCTATATAATAGTCCCTAGGGAATACAGTTGCATGCAGCCGTGTTACGACTGTCATCGCATCGATTGTCGCAGCGTTTCAAAAAACGTACGATACTATTAGCCCGTTGTCAGATAGGTTCACTGTAGCGAGTGTCTGGAATATTAGTTTCGTTCTTGCGTCTTGCAAAATCGATGCGATTACTTAACGTCGATCGACGTACTAGTTTACGTACTAAGTATCGACGTACTTATGTTTACATATACTATGTAAATTGACGTGAACATTATCTGGAACAAAATAATGAAGAATTTGTTTTTATTGGAATCTGATTTTTCGTTGTAAGCTGGACTTTAGTTATGTATTTTGTTTTCTTTTTCGGGTATAAAAAATGTTTTTATTACATTCTTATTTATGTTGCGGTTGTCACGAAAAACAGTCAGCAGTGCAAGAAATAAAAAGTTATTTTAAATTTGGCTATAAATAATTTAATCGTTTTTTCCCGCTAAATTATTTTTATATCCTCTACAAAAAAAAAAATATTTCGAAGCCGGAGCTTTATGTAAGCTTTTACCGACTTACTCTTACCGGACTTTTATAATGTTGTCGGTATGGAACGCCCATCGTCACATCGATGTTCATTAATTCTGGTATCAAACTTTATCCGTTCAGAAAAATTACCGCTTTTCGATCGTTTTTATTTCTTACGGGTTAGTCAATCTCATTAAAGAAATTTTAGTCCAAGCCTCATGATATCGCATGTTTTGCTCAAAAGGCACTACCTAAAGTAGTGTTTTAGTCGCATAAGATGTCGTAAATAAGACGATTAACTATAAGAATAAATAATAAAGCCCGTTTGGTTGACGGTACCGTTAAAGGAAACTGTTGCTTTAAACATTTTTAATTTGAGATTAATCTTTAAAGTGTTTATAATAATTAGCAGAAAAATTAAAGGTTGCACTTCTCGAAGCAAGTTACGTTTCATTATATTTTATATATATTAATGAACAATGTTTTAAATTTATATATAATAATTTACCGGTAAAGTAGTTAATAGTCGATATAAGAAAATTAAATTGACTGTATATCGGACAATTTCGTGACTAATCGTGTAGGTTTTACCCCGAAGAAAAATATTTCTCTCGCATTTGCGTGATACGGCGATCGATTAGCGTCATTTGTAACACTTTTATATCTCGAATTCGGATGGTACTTAGCAGATTATTTTGTTTTTCTATATCGTTAATCGGTTTAGCGTTTCTTATGTACAGAAATTTACTTTTTCCGTAAGTTTCTTGACTCGATCGCATAAAATTCTTTCTGATTTTATGCACACAAACATTTTTTCTGAACACGATAGCACGAATCTGTTCTGTTACGTTTAGTGATTTTCCTGATAGCATTTCAGTATTCTTGTATCGCTTATCGGCAGATATTGCGTTAACTGTTTTTTTCGGTTTGCTGTGTATTTGCCTGAGGGGTAATAACAAAATAGTTACAGAACTCTCGTCAGCCATAGTTATATCTGTATCGGACGGGTTTATATGGAATCTATATACACACCCACACACAATATTGTAGTTGTGTGGTTAGATGCTTACCGAGTATATGTATAGACTCCGTAAGCATCTAACGTAGTCATAAACCATATCGACGGTGTCACTTACAGTTACTAGTTATAGCGTCCGAAGCCATATTGACGATACATCAATCACTATTTTATTAGGTTGTACCTCGCTTGACAAATTTGCGCAACAAGCAGTGTGCCGTGGTGTTTCCGGATAGAGCGCCGAAGGTTTCAAAACTGATTTTCAAATCCATAGTCCCGATTTCAGCGACTTGTTTTGGCGGCAGCAGTCGTCCACATACAGAGGATCTTTTCTCAAAACTCTGCGTACGTATAAGCCGGTTACCTGTCTTCGTAATACGACTTCTGGAAGTCCATGAAATTCCTGTACAGTTACTGGTGTCGCCTCTTCAAGTCATCATACGGTTAGTAAACCAAAATCAGATACACCGTCAGATTCTTCAGACGAGGTCATCGGTTTTTTAAGACGGTTTTTTTGCAAACGTGGGTTTTTGTTTGCGATATGGTCTTCACGGTCCATATGTTACTGTGGCTCTGCATCGTCGATGTCCACTCGTGCGTGCCCCGTTTGTGGAAACCGATCGGTAGTTTTTTCGATTCGAGCATCTTATCAAACACCCTCTGAGCGATCGGCTGAAGGTAGGAATTTCCGAAGTAAATCTGGTTACCGTTAATTGAGACCGGTGTTCGAACGGTAGCCGTGATAGCTTTGGTGTCGTTATCGGCTCTGATCGGAACCGATTTCCGTTTCGCCTTGAATATGACCTTGAAATATTCCGCGAAATCCACGAACATATCTTGCGATACATATTAATCGAACCTACCGTCTTCATTCAGATATATGTCGCATCGTTTCTGAATATCTAACTGGCATTTGCTGCGGCATCACTGCGGTCGTCTCGCAACGGTAATGTATTTTTTACTGAGCTCTTAATAAATTATTATACGTTCAGTTCGTTACTGATATCACCGAATAGAAAAGCTGCCACTTTGTTTTGTTAATATGGCGTTAGTTGCTTTCTTGTCGGTGTTGTTTACCGACGAGCCGTTGATGTTCAGAAATTTCACGCGTTCAGTTGACTCTTAGAGGTCCTAATTTAGTTTCTGTTATGTTAAGCGACCGAAGAAAGCGGCGATTTGCTGTGGTTTTGCTTTTAGATTATGGAATCGTTTCTGGTCTCAGCGTAACGTTTTTACATCCCGTCTGTCGAGTAAGGAATTCCGTCAACGGAATTCCGTATTTTATGTATTGTGTATTTTACGTTTGCGGTTGTTTTCATAGTTTATTCTATAAAAATTCTCTTCGCGTTTCCAATACTTCTATATCCGTATCGGGTTTCCTGATCTTCACGGTTCTGGCCCGTTTTATAAATCGTAAAAATATTTGTTATTTTTCTCCTGTAATTTCTATTTGTAGACAAATTACTTCTTATCTCCCTCAATTTAAATTTTAATTCTTACCACCTTATACCGTTAAGATCGCTTCTTGTACTTATAACTCAAACCGGCAGCTTCAAAAGTTTTTCTACCGCGACTTTTGAATCGTTTAACTTTCCGCAAGGTCGAGTCGCATGTTGTAGCGTTTTTATTTTAGATGTCGGATGGTCAGAATAAAAAATTTTATCGTTTGACAAATTGACATTGTGTGTATGTAATTATACGGTCGTTTATATAAATACAAGTCGATTACTTTAAACGTCGGTTAGGATTCATTTGTAATGGAAATAGAATTTGTCGTTCTGTTTTAATGCGTATTTTTGCATTTTTTAAGCGATTTTCATTCTTTCTCCTCGATAGGATTTTTCTCTTACAAAAGCCTTTCTCGTCTGAAAAATATTTCTTGTACCGAGACCTTATCGTCCCGATATGCCTTAATATATGTTCACATGTGAACATTATTTAAAGCGAATTTTATAAATACATTTATTTTATGAAACCTTTCGGTGCATTATCAAGAATGTGTGCTACGTAAATACCGGTATGTAATGTGTATTCTACATCATTACACGCGTAGGTTTATCTAAATGTTTTAACTTTGTTACATTTAAAGTTATTCACTAACTACCGCAGTGTATATTACCAGCAACGGCAAATATTATTTAAAAAAAAATATATATATAAAAACAAATCTATTCAAAATACAATTTTAAATAACTTACAGAATTAATCGCATGTAAAAAGGGTTTCGTCCCCCGACTAAATTAAAAAAGTAGTCTCCTAAAGATTACGTTTCACATTTTCTCCTTTAATATTTCTTAATCTGAACTAGTAAAATTAGTTCTGAGCAAGAAATGAAATATTCTTTCTTCGCTAAAAACGGAAGGAGATGAGGGTCAGAGCCTATCTCAAATGTTGCAACTATCTCGTTGTGTATTTAATAAAAAAGATTTCACGTATTTTATTTATTTTCTTATATAATCCCGAGTAAACAAAAAATTGGGAACGCCCTCGATAAATACTTTGCGTCTAAGGATTAAAAATTTTATCTCGTAAGATAGAATCGAAGTTGGGATTACTTCACCCTTTAAGTTTCATTAAAATCATTTCCTCTGTTCGAGCGATAGGAAACGTTATGTCCATTTTCATTAACGGTACAATTTTTTATTAATCGATACGTAATACAGGCGCTTGTTTAAAAATGTTTCCGTTTAATTGCCGACTAATGAGAAAACCGTGTATTTTGGCCGCTACTTAATAGAAAAGTATAATTTGTTTAAATAGATTTCGATAAATAATAACATTATTAGTTATTAATTTTGTCGTTGTTTTATATTAGTAATTAATTATCGTTTATTATAATTTTACATTTTGTAACAGTCGAGTGTCGCCGTACATATTTTCCAATGTTTTTAAAGCTTAAAAACTCGCTCCATAATGATGATAAAATAACAAGGTTGTTATGTTTTATTTTCTGGTTGTTTTTCTGCTTACCTATGCGGTTTCATTACATTATTGAATCGCGTAAAAATTAAAGGAAAACTAAACAAAGAAAAATAATTACGCTTTTAGCGTTCTTTTTAACCCGATTCGACTTTACGCCTTCGTAAAACTTGGACAGATTTTAAAATGTTAATAGTATAATTAAAATTTTCTCATCACCCGATTTTCATGTTTTGGGTCGTTGACCTTTTACCTACCGACGATTATTAGAGCGATAGCTGTTTCTGTCGGTTATGTTTACTTTTAATACGAAAAAAAAACATCTTTATAAGTCGAATAAGAAAATCTTTTTCTAATTACGATCGCAACAGCAACCGGAACTCTTAAGTCATTAGTTGGTAACTGAGATTCTACCTTTCCTAAACAGTAAGTATAGCTATTATTTTAAAAGAATTTAAAAAATAGTTTCATTCTTTCCGTAATAACAGATATTACGAAAAGAATGGAACTATATATATAAAAAAAATACAGTAGGTAACTAATATTTATTTACCGAAGTGATTTTCTCATTCTGTTTATCTAAAAGAACGTATTTTTTAAATTTAAAAATAATTCTGATCGAAAGTTATCGCTCGATAAATGGCCGGATTTTGATCGCCGTTCCTCTGAACAAACAAAAATAAAATTAGTTGTTAGACGGTTAATAAAACATATTTTAGAACTCTTTTGCGCGTTTCAGACGTACGTAAAGTTCAACACCGATCGATAAACATTCTAAGAGTTATATTGTTTCGTTTTCACTGCGCGAGTTAATTTTTTCTGGAGGTTACTACGGAGTAATACGTCGTCGGAGAACAGCAGACTCTGTCTCTACATAACATTATGTCATTGTTAAAAAAACCGCCAAAATTACTACGAGTAATTACGTAGTTTTGTTCCGAGGTGAGGTGAGCGTTTTATAATTACGATAATAACGCTTTGGAAATCAGTCGGAGGTTGAATGTCACGCCGCTTCCTCATCTATTCGTCCGATTCTGCTTATTCCCCTTTTTAGTTTATTGTAATCATTGATATATACCGTTTATATATGGATTGCTGGCCGAGAATTTTAAATCTAGTCCTGTACATAGTTTCCCCCGTTCTCTTACGTCGAATCAGACAGCGACCGATCAGGTTTTATTAGAATCCCATTATTTACGAGTATTAATTTTCGTATGGTTTCTAAACTTCCGTTTGTGTAATATATTAATTAAGAGTGATATTTACTATGAAAGTAATGATGTTTATTAATTAGATAACCGTTTGGCGATCATTATAAACATTTTGAAACGGTATATCAGTATATAAAATATATATTCGTGTTTTGGTGAAGACAGGAAACTATTTAATTTCTCATTCTATATTCCCTATTAAGCCTGAAAAAAAGTTTTATTTATTGAAATATTTTTTGTTATTGTTCGTATAAGAGTTATGTATATCTATAAAGGAATTGATGAACAACCATAAAACTTTAACATATATTAATGTATATGTTAAAACTCTTTTTATAATTACACTGCCGCTTGTGCTAAAAAAAAAGAATTCAGTTAGAAGTAGTTAAAACAAAAAGACAGACGCTATTATATGTAATGCTTTCAAGGACAAGTAATACTATAGAAAAAAACTATACCGCTGTTCATGTCGATTAGAGGGTGAGGCCTGTAAAATATTAGTCATCGTAAAAGTTTTTTTTTCATCAGCCCGTAATGCTCTAAAGAGAGAGAACGAATTAAGTTGTATATAGTTAGGAATCGCTAAAGATAAATCATTAATTTTAAAATTACTTTTTCTTTTTTTTTTGTAACAGCCTTTAATCGATTAAATTAAAGTTTATGTATTTAAAATAAAGTAAAAAAAGAATTTGAATTATGCTGCTTTTGGATTGCAAGTTTTTTTTGAATATTTTTAATTTTCATTAGCGTATTTCCTTCATTAATGCGATATACTGCGGTGAAACAAAGTTTTGTGATGAAATGCTTTAATAAGTAACAAATAAAATTTTATAAATGGATATCAGGCAAAACACGACTTTAATAATGTAAGTAGAATATACGAAATATTTTGATTTTATTTATTTAGAAAATATTTATTACGTAAATGTATGTATTAATTTATTGATTCGTACGATTTCCTCGTACCGACGACACTCAGTCGTGTCACACAGCATCGAGATATCCTTTTGATTTATTAAATCGGAAAACAAATGCGAACCACTATTTTGGAAATTGTGAACACTGTTTCCAGTTTATTCCATAATAATTTTTGATGGATTTGTATTTTACTTAAGTAATAGTAACGTTAAATTTCAAATTATTATATCGACCGAACTTGGATCGGTGATGACATCGAGTTTAATTTCAGATTAGGTTATAACGTATTGATTCGGAATAACAAATTCAGCAACAGTGACGGTATGTTTTTTTTTGACTGGTTTGATGCAGCTCTCCAAGATTCCCTATCTGGTGCTAGTCGTTTCATTTCAGTATACCCACTACAGCCTACGTCCGTAACAATTTGTTTTACATATTCCAAACGTTGTCTGCCTGCACAGTTTTTTCCTTCTACCTGTTCCTCCAATATTAAAGCGATTATTCCAGGATGCCTTAATATGTGGCCTAGAAGTCCGTCTCTTCTTTTAACTATATTTTTCTTTAAATATATTTTTTTTAAAGCTACGTTCCAAACGTATACTTTCAAAAATCTTTTTCTGACGTTTAAATTCATTTTTGATGTAAGCAAATTATATTTCTGACTGAAAGCTCGTTTCGCCTGCGCTATTCGGCATTTTATATCGCTCCTGCTTCGTCCATCTTTAGTAATTCTACTTCCCAAATAACAAAATTCTTCTACCTCGATAATCTTTTCTCTTCGTATTTTCACATTCAGCGGTCTATCTTCATTATTTCTACTACATTTCATTACTTTCGTTTTGTTTTGTTTATTTTCATGCCGTAGTACTTGCGTAGCACTTTATCTGTGCCGTGATATTATTTGTAGATAAGAATGTTTATTATTATATTATAATTAATTTTTATAAATTTTATTTATATTATTATAATTTTTTATTTTATATTTGTAGATAAAAATATTAACACGAGATAACGAAAGAGTTACACAAAGTGCGAATTCAGTTGATATTAATTTTAGAATCGATAACAAGAACAACCTTAAACCGATTGCCGTTAATCGATCGCCTTCCCAGAACATACATTTTTTCCCTGATCGGCTTACATTCTTATTTATAAAATATAAAGACGGATGATTACGTAGTTTTAATACGAATTTGAATATTCACGATGGTAATAATAACTTGATAAACGAATTTCTTGCTATTATGCGACTATATGAATTTTAAATTATACGTAAACATATCTACACGTTTACAAAACAGTCCCGATGACGTAATTCCGTCTACCGTCTGCACCGACCATACTTTCAAGAAGAATTTAAAGTACCTACTTTGAGAGAAATAAATATATGTCAAGAAAGTAATACTACACGTAAACAAAAATCTTTTCCTGACATTTAAATTAATTTTTGATGTAAACAAATTATATTTCTTACTGAAGGCTCGTTTAGCTTGTGCTATTCGGCATTTTATATCGCTCCTGCTTCGTCCGTCTTTAGTAATTCTACTTCCGAAATAACAAAATTCTTCTACCTCCATAATCTTTTCTCCTCCTATTTTCACATTCAGTGGTCCATCTTTGTTATTTCTACTACATTTCATTACTTTTGTTTTCTTCTTGTTTATTTTCATGCGATAGTTCTTGCGTAGGACTTCATCTATGCCGTTCATTGTTTCTTCTAAATCCTTTTTACTCTCGGCTAGAATTACTATATCATCGGCAAATCGTAGCACCTTTATCTTTCACCTTGCATTGTTACTCCGGATCTAAATTTTAATTTTAACTGCTAGTTCTATGTAAAGATTAAAAAGTAACGGAGATAGGGAACATCCTTGTCGGACTCCCTTTCTTATTACGGCTTCTTTCTTATGTTGTTCAATTGTTATTGTTGCTGTTTGGTTCCTGTACATGTTAGCAATTGTTCTTCTATCTCTGTATTTGAACCCTAATTTTTTTTAAATTATATTTTATATTTAACAAACTGTAATTATACGCGCTATACTTTTTAAATTTCAGTTTTATCACGTTCTCGATTGTTACACGACTGCACAAAAAAGAATGTAATGTATTTAGGGTGTATGTTTGTGCGTATGTGTGTTCCATCTTTGCAGCTCAACGGCCGAACCGATTTAGATGTACGGCTCCACGTTGGAATCCTTTCTTTACCGGGAGCGTCGTAGGCCAATGATTCCCATACTGTGCGCCGCGGCCTCTTCACAGCGGCGCCGCGAAATATTTTTAAAGTTTCATAATTAATTGAACGAAGACATTTATTAGTTAATGAAAAAACAAAAAAATTAAATAATGAAGATACACGAGTTTTTTTTATTTTTCTCTTACATACGAGTAGTCATACTTAGGGTAAAGCGCCATGGAAAAACGTTTAATTCATAAAGGACGCCGCGGCTCGGAAAATTTTGGGAACCACTGTCATAGTCTCTCTCTCTCTCTCTCTCTCTATCTATATATATATATATATATATATATATATATATATATATAAGTAATCTGTGGGTTAAAGTACTCAGTATTTCGTATAGTTTATTATTTAATCACTATTTGGAATTATTTTGTATTAAGTTTGTTACTTCTTATTTTTATCTAAGCGTGATACGTAATGTTTTATAAAATTTTCTGATTATGTGCATTAAAATTTTGGCGGGATATGATGTATTTACCAACAATATGGAGCAGTGTTGGCTGCGTGTGTATGTGTAAGTGTATATATATATATATTTTTTTTTATATATAATGAAGGATTTTTCTCTAATATTCTCCGTTTAGTAGGTGACACGTTAGATTAGCATCAGAAAGTTTTTTGTGTAAAACTTTTCTGCCGCAGGTAATTTTTACACTTGTACGTCGAATGAAATTTAATAAAAAAGGATCGGTATTTCAAACGCTAAATTCCAAATCCTCATTGTTACGGATTTTCTTACAGTTATTTGATTTACTTGATTTAACCCGTACTTACCGTTATTTCGCTTCCCAAGCGATGGCGAATTAAAAAATATATATATTCTGGCCTACTTTGACCGGGCAATGGAGTTTATTATTAAATAACTTTAGATCCGACTAATTTTTAAACTCGGTCGACCGATTTCAGTTATTACTTTTATGTGGAAAAAATTACGTCGCCTTTTTCGTGTAATTCGTAGATTATTCTGTTAACCGAGAAACTTGACTGTACAATAAAGGTATTTATACTATCTTTTAACGAATTCGCCGATCGTTGATTACGGCTATCTGAATTTTCACACGGCGCTCTGTTTCTTTCGCGTCTGTAATGTACGCATCTACTTCGTCGAATCAAAATCGTAATGCATTTTAAATCAGAGATGTTTCCAAATAGGCTGCCGCTAGGTGTAGAGAAATAAGTCAAGTTACGTACTGTACTGGAATTTCTTTTCTATTTTATTATTTTCTTATAATGAAGCGTACCAAATTTATCAAACGTTATTTTTACTGAATTACTAATAGATTTTATTTTAATAATTCAAAGGTAATTAGCCAATCCTGTTTTATTACAACGAAATTCAGTTGAATCATATACCTCGCATATTTTACTTCTTCTTTAGTAATTCTGTATGCGATTGTTTTACGGTTTATTTTATTTCAAAAACGTACCGAAAATTATCTATTAGAGAGCGAAATTACTTTCATATGAACAGGATGACAGATTTAAAACAGAAGCGACCCGGTTCGAACTACAATTATTAGCCTGTCACTTTTAATACCTACCAACTCCAATATTAATTGTTTATTTTATTACCCTCGTCTCTAGGGATGGGCTAAATCGATTGATTTTTATAATAGAGATATTAGTTATGGAACGATATAAATAATCGAATGATTCGTTTGAAATATGAACGTTACTTATTTTGTCCACGAGTACAAACATCGAATAAGATATAATACATCGGTTGAGTAATTTTCATTTAACAAGTTTTGACTGTCTACGGGTTACTGGCGCCGAGATTAATCGCTCCCTAAAAAGTAATTTCTACAGATGCTGTGGTTTTATTTGAATTATTATCGCATTGTCAATCGGTCGCTAATATTTTGGTAACTTAGTTTTTTTTTTTTTGTTTATATATATCGCGTCAATTCTTACGGTGTTATTTGTCACAGTTTCAGTTAGCGTTAAATAGTAGCGTTTTTCAATTTTGTTACTTTAGTTTTTATTAATTCGGTTTACAGAATTTTTCATTTATTTTACTATCGTTGGAATTATTACTTATTAGAATCTACTCGTTTAGAGATTATTCCGTTAAACTTTGGTTTCATAGTTTGATTACTTTTCGTTTATAATTTAGCCGTTAAGAAAGTTTATTTTTTAACTTTTATTTACGAAGGGAAATCATCGATCGTTTAAACACAGTTTGCTATAAATGAAGACAACAAAAGTGTTTGTAGTAAAATTTTATACGTCAAGTAGTAGGAAAGTTTTGTCGTGTACAATGCTACCGTAAATTTATTCTCGAACGTCGGAAAAAGTTAAAAATATCTAAATTCAATAAAACGTGTTTCAGTAACAACCGATATTATATACCGGCGACTCGCGAAATGTCAGTCGCTCAAACGGGAGTGGCGATCGGCTATATCTTAAAAACGATTTTCGAAGAACGGAATATCACCGATAAAATAGTGACGGTAGTTGCAGACAACGGATGTAAAATAAAGAATGCGATTAATGAACGTCGCCAGTATCCCGGCAGAATAGCGTACACGGTTCGGTTAAAAAAAATAACGTATAAGGGAATCGGTTACAAATGCAAAACGAAACGATCGAGCGATTACATCTTCCGTTTAACTGATTTATAGATATATTTAACGTACGTGAGAAGTCTGTTGAAAATAAAAACAAGCGAATGACGGGTTTATTTTTTATATAAGCAAAATAAGAACCTTTTACATAGACGGCTGTAAATTGTTTAGAATTTCTCTTCGAAAACCTTTGAGTTAGCGTCTAATATGTCAAAATATTATTTTGGTTAGTACGGATTGATTTTTATATCGTGTAATTTATAAACATTACAGATCGATTTATGTCGGTTTTGTTTTCCTTTTATTATCAAACAGTCTTGCTGACAAGTAAACAATTATCTTCCCACACATTTTCTTACCGAAATTTTTAGCGTATGAAAAATGCCATACCTGACCGGGATTCAAACCCGGGACCTTCTGAAGATTGATCTGTGCATTTTTAAAATTACAATCGGCCTTGAAATTGGAAAGTAATAAAAGTACGGTATATCTATATTGCGATTCTTTGTTTAGCGTAAGTACTCAAAAAATAATTATGTAAATTAATTTTTAGAAATTTTTCCTTTAACTTACTTAACCTTAAAAATTTTAATTCGATAAATTTTTGTAACTAAAGTTTTAATTTATCGACCGAATATTTATACGAACAGAAATGAATTTGTTGTTTAAATAGTCCAAATTAATGATGCTATCAAAACTACGTTTTATAGAATTTTACGATGCCGTTCATCGGAATAAAATGGAGTTATAATATTTTATCGTAAAACCAAAAATATAATTTAAAAAAAATTGTTTGTTACATAACATTCTAGTTAATAATATAATTAAATCGATTCAATTATTTAATAAAATTAAGGTTCTGCTCGCGATTTAAATTTAGCTTTTTATTTCGATCGGTTAAAAAATAATATTAAAATATGTGTTTGTGTCGATATATTATTTCTACGTATGAGTAGCTGTGACTAGAGTTATCGACAAAAATTATGAATATTTATGCATATATATATATATATATATATATGGTAATCTATTACCGGAAAGGTGAAATGACATCTCCGCGACGAACATCAGAACGTCTCCGCATCTTGAATTGAAGAACAAAAAGAGACGAAGAGAATCTCGGTCGGACAAAAGCCGGTGCCAACGAACGTGGAGCGATTAGGAAGAGGGAATCCGTATCTTAAACCGTCGTCAGGATGTCTATTAAGAACACAGAATTAATGTTAACGTCCCGTTCTGAATTCATCGATAGAAAATCTTATCTGGTCGGTTGTCGTATTTCAGTTAACGGAATTCGCGATCTTAGGAAAAAAACTTGGTTGCGATACGATAGAAAGACACTTTCGGGAAACTAAATTTAAATAGTTTTTTCGATGAAGCCGCCTTTACATTTAACATATTACTTGATTTGCGCGCTAAAAATAAACATATTTTATAACTTTACAATTATACTACCTTAATCGCTCGGCTTTCCTTATCGTTAGTGTGAAAAGACCACCACTCCGATCCATATTTAAAAAATAAGTCGTTTCAAGTTTTCATATCTTATTTAATTTTTTTTTATTCGATTAAAGAGAGAAGGAAATCTCGTTTGAAATAAAAAATGAAACTAGTTTCTTTAAGTTTTTAAACGACATTCTGAGCGGGTAAACCGTAAAATAAAATCCCTTTTGAATGGAGTCAAAATTTCGACGTTTGTCGAAATTGTTGATCAGAAATATCGTAAACCGTTCGTTACCGTATCTGTAATTATATTCTGTGTACGTTTTGATGCTAGATATCTTTTAGTAAAATCCACCGTGCGCTTGTAATCCCCGGCCCGACGGGGATAAAATCGCCCGTAAAAATTATTAAAATGTTAACTACAAAAATTTTATCGAGTTTAAATTTGCCGTATTAACTTTACTGAAAATAAGTCGTGAACAAGAACATACTGAAAACATAGGAGCGCGCAAATTATGTGTAACTAACCTTTGCGTACGACTTACATATCGATCACGATTTTGCAGAAAACCATCCTATCCATTATTTTTTTTCGGCCCGTTACTTTTTATTTCTAATCGAACCAGATGTACAGATAAACTCGTAAATTCGTTTACGGTACGGATGTAACCTGTACGGATTTGCATACCGGTATTAAATAAATAAAAAATCAAATTTTTATCTCACAAAGTGTGATACAGCTCTAAGATTTCGTTTAGCGACGTAATTGTAACACCGATAATATAGGTTATTATGTTTGGAGCGTCGCTTTATATGGAAGTGAAACTTGGACGATCGGAGTATCTGAGAAGAAAAGATTAGAAGCTTTTGAAATGCGGTGCTATAGGAGAATGTTAAAAATCAGACGGGTGGATAAAGTGACAAACGAAGAGGTATTGCGGCAAATAGATGAAGAAAGAAGCATTTGGAAAAATATAGTTAAAAGAAGAGACAGACTTATAGGCCACATACTAAGGCATCCTGGAATAGTCGCTTTAATATTGGAAGGACAGGTAGAAGGGAAAAATTGTGTAGGCAGGCCACGTTTGGAGTATGTAAAACAAATTGTTGGGGATGTAGGATGTAGAGGGTATACTGAAATGAAACTACTAGCACTAGATAGGAAATCTTGGAGAGCTGCATCAAACCAGTCAAATGACTGAAGACAAAAAAAAAACATATCATTTCTATTTCTTCTAATTATTGTGATTTATGTAAAATATCTTCCATACTAATATTAATAATTAAGAGTAATATTTTCTATGAAAATAATGAATTATGTTTATTAATAAGATAAATCATTTGGCGGACAAAATAAACATTTTGAATCGGTATATCAATATATAAAATATATATTAGTGTTTTGTGAAGATTTTTTTTTTGTTATATTTGTTCGTGCAAGAGTTATGAATATGTATAAAAATATTGACGAAAATACTTATAAAACTGTAAAATTCTTTTTATAATTACACTGCCACTTGTGTTAAAAAAAAAAAAAAAAAAAAACCGTTGTATTAAAAAGACAGTTGTCAAAACAAACGCTATTATATGTATAGATTCAAGGACAAGTGAAAGTATATAATAAAACTGTATAACAAAACGTCTTGTACGTGTTGAATGTTGATGTAGGTAGCGTGGCGAGGGAAGTAGAGGGGTGAGGGATGTAACATTAGTCATCGTGTGTCTTTTTATTTCTCTCTCTAGAGACAAATTAATACTAGAATTAACTTGGTATATAGTTTGCAGTCGTTAAAGGTAAATCATTTATTTTTAAATTAATATTTATTTTGTTTTTTTTAAAAATATATTTAATTGATTAAATCAAAATTTATATATTTAAAATAAAATAACAAAAGTATTTGAATTATTTCTTTTAGTTTGTGTGTGCGTGTTTTTTTTTTTAATACGGTATAGTTTTCATCATTGTATTTCCTTCATTGGTGTGATACCTATTGCAGTGAAACAAATTTTTGTGATGAGAAACTTTCGCGAGCGTGCGCACAACTCACTAAAGTTTCATCGCTATCGGATGAACGGTTTAGGAAGGCATAAGAGACATACAGACAGACAAACATTCATTTTTATTTATATAGATAATGTTAAAGGATTAACATTACTGATTGTTCAAATTAATTTATAAATTATAAATTAATTTTGTTTTGCTTTTATTATCCCACTGTTACTGTCAAGTGATAAAATGTTTTTCACACAGATTTTGTTATTTCTTCATATTTAGAAGTGACTTGAAAAAAGTTATAAAGTTTCTATTTAAAGATGTACTCGTGTGTGTGTGTGTGTGTATATATATATAAAACAGTTAAACTTATGATTTTTTTTTTTGTGAGATTACGGGCATCAACCACTATCGTCAATTAACCCTCATGGAAATTTGTAGCGTATGATAAATGCTATATCTGACCGGGATTCAAATCCGGGACCTCTTGAAGATTGATCTATACTTTTTTTAAGATTAAAATCGGGTTTGAAATTGGGAAGATATTAAAAGTAAGTTATATCTATATTACATTTCTTTGTTTAGCGTAATACTATTGAAAATATAATTAGTTTAATTAATTTAAAAAAAATTTTCTTTAACTTATTGTTAAAGATATTGTTGTTCGTTGGTATAAAATGGAGTTCGTGTAATTTTTTTTATTTTTTTACGGATTTAAAATTTGTAAAACGTTATTTACTTATATAAATTGTTCAATAGCTTTCTTTAATTAGTAAAATAATTACGGTTGTAAAGATAGATAAAAATAACTTTCATATTCGTTCATAATGAAGAGATTAAAAAATTGTTAACCTAACATTAAATATTATTTTGTAATACTAAGGTACTCTAATTATTTTTTTATTTTTTTATTTTAATCGCCTACAGAATTATTTTCAACATATAATGAAATAAATATATCGTCTGTAGTTATTTTTTTGTGTAAATAACACTTACGTGTAAGTGATTTACGAAAATGCAAACATTAACCTACCGGGTTGGTCTATTAGTTAAACTCGTTATCCTTGTTGACACGATGGTTATTATTAATGCTGAACTGACCGTACTGCAAATAAATTGCAAGATCATCAACAAAATTATAAGTTGTTTTCATTTTATTTATTTTTTGTCTTCATTCAATTGACTGGTTTGATGCAGCTCTCCAAGATTCCCAATCTAGTACCGGTCATTTCATTTCGGTATACCCCCGTATATTCTACATCCCTAACAATTTTTTTTTTTTATGTATTCTAAACTTTGCCTGCTTACACAATTTTTCCCTTCAATCTGTCCCTCCAATATTAAAGCGACTATTCCAGGATGCCTTAATATGTAGCCTATAAGTCTGTTTATAGTTAAAATTAAACTATATTTTTCCAAATGCTTCTTTTTTCATCAATTTGCGTCAACATCTCTTCATTTGTCTTTTTATTCACCCATCTGATTTTTAACATTCTTCTATAGCATTTCAAAAGCTTCTAATAATCTTTTCTTCTCGGGTACTCTGATCGTCCAAGTTTCACTTCCATATAAAGCGACACTCCAAACATACACTTTCAAAAATCTTTTCCTGACATTTAAATTAATTTTTGATGTAAACAAATTATATTTCTTACTTAAGGCTCGTTTAGCTTGTGCTATTCGGCATTTTATATCGCTCCTGCTTCGTCCATCTTTAGTAATTCTACTTTCCAAATAACAAAATTCTTCTACGTAATAATCTTTTCTCTTCCTATTTTTATATTCAGCGGTCCATCTACATTATTTCTATTACATTTCATTACTTGTGTTTTGTTCTTGTTTATTTTCACGTGTTAGTTCTTGTGAAGGACTTCATCCGTGCCATTCATTGTTTCTTCTAAATCCTTTTTACTCTCGGCTAGAATTACTATATCATCAGTAAATCGTAGCATCTTCATCTTTTCACCTTGTACTGTTACTCCAGATCTAAACTGTTCTTTAACATCATTAATTAGTAGTTTTATGTAAAGATTTTTTTTTTTTAACTAACAAAAAAATATACAGAATGCAAAAGCTGTGTAATTAGTATTGTATGACATGACCGCGTACTCGGGAAAGCCATGCAATATATTTTATTTTGTCGGCTTTTTTTATAATATAAATGTACAAAAAAATTAATTCTAATTAATAGAATTTCATTTATTTGTTTATTTAATAAATAGGCTGTATTTTATTAATTTTAACGTATGTATATTAAAAAAAAATAAATTCATAATCTGTCAACTATTAACTTTTGAGTTGATCTAATTTTTTTTTTTTGTTTTATTAAAAAAGAAAAATTTCTAAATTTAGTAGTAATAGTCCATGAATTTATTAAGAAATTTACGAATTAATTAAAAACAAATAAAACATTAAATATAATGTTTGTAGTTCTCGATACATTTTTATTTCTCCATTGACGTTGTCTATTAATAATTCACATATTAGTTTTACTAACATTATTATTATTATTATTAATTATTTTATTGATAACTGAAAATGGTAATCAAAACATGAAATTCTAATAACTTGGAAAATACGTTTTACAAAAGTATTGTTTATCATACGATCCAAGATGTCGATAATTTATAAAATAAAATTCGAGAATCGACACAAAATATCCGTAGGGAATCATTGAATAATGCAGTATCATCCCACACATCCTGTCAAACAACAGAAGGAGGTCGTTCCCAATATTTATTAAAATGAAATGTAAGTAAATAAGAAAACTTTATATTTAATACGTAAATCCTTTTAAATAAATTTTTTTCGATATTGTCAACTTTATTAAATTTTTATAATATTATTTATTTGCGACAGTTTTTCCTTAAATTATGAATATAATATTTTTAAAAAACCAAATTTTATCCTGCCGCTATTTTGGCTACATCGTACCAAATTTTTATTAATATTATTTCCCTTATCTTAAAGAAACCTTTAAAATCTTACAAAGAGTGATACAATTTAAAAAAATTGAGTTACAACCTCTGAGACACCCTCCTGAAGCCTTCCGGTCATACGAATTCGGATAGTAGAGTGCCTGGGTGATCGTGCAGGGACTAAACATACAATACGGCTTAGATCCGGCCCCTGCATGATAAGAGGGGAGGTTTTTTTACAGGGTGAGAGCCCCGCACTGCCGTCAGTGCGGGCCTGACGTCGGCTGCCGGAGCTTTTTCTTCCCCCTACGGAAAGAAAAACAAAAAACAACCTAAAACGCGTTTTCGACAAATTTTTTTAATTTCTATCCCAGGTTAATCAAAACTAAAAATTCATGGACTTATTTCTTTTATGCGCGCGCGCGTTCACTCGAATTATAATTACAAAGGAGCGTTTAAAAACTGAATAAAATATTTATAAAATTAAACAATGTATTACATACATCATTTTTAATCTCATAGCAACATACGTTATATCTTATTAAAATCATTCTGCTTAAGACAACTGTAACAGTAAGATTAAAGAAGAAAGGTGATATAAGAAAAGTAATAATAAAATACGATAAAACATATTAATCGACTAAATTATGTTGAACTATCTTATATATTTACTTCTCATTTTATTATACAAGTTCGCTTCCTTCGCTGTTGCTGTCTCAGTTTACATAGTATTCAGCGCCCCACTACTAAAATACGTAGTGGGTGCGTTGATCTTGAAGAATTTAATTATAATTTTATCAAAAATTAAAAATTAAATTATTATAAACATCAAAATTCATCGTTATCAAAATTACTAAATTTGAAGAGTAAATTTTACAAGAAGCGACATCAAAATTCAACGTATATCGAATACATAAAACAAAATTTCTGTATGACAAAATTTTAATGCGACAAAATTTCTATATGTGAGTGAATATAAATTGTGTACAAAATTATTATTTTATTAATGTATAATTATTTTATTTTAATAAAAATTATTTGTAAAAAAAATTGTTTTGAAATTTTATTTATAAAAAAAAATACAAATATTATGCGCGCGCGCGTGTGTATGTGAGTATATAATTTTTTTTCAGACTGAGAGATATTTAATTTAAAAATATTAAAAAAATCTGATATAAAATAGGCGTACATAACTTCCTTGTACGCCTATTAAATTACATATACACATTTTTTTTGAAAAGAAAAGTGAAAAGTTACATAAAATTTTATTTCATTAATAATTTCTGATATTTTTTAATTTTTTTTTTAATTACTAAATTAATATTTATCGTAATTTTTTTTTTACAATCTGAGGTTAATAATAATTATAAATAAATCAATATATTTAAATAAAAGACAAATTCTCGCCGATGTTTCTTCCCCTTATAAGAGCAAAATAATTCGTTAATTAAAATTTTATTTTGTTCTAACTCTGGAACCGATGAAAAAAGTACCACTTATCGTTGAAAAGCATTCAATGAGGGCTTATTACTGTAGTAATAAATTTAAAAGTTTTGGATTTTGAGTTTTTTTTGGACATTTTTGGTTCAGTCGAATGCAATAAAAACGGGAGGTGTTTAACTAGATGTTACAACTGTCCTAAATCCAAAATTTCAACATCCTACTGCTAATCGTTTTTGAGTTATGCGAGTTACGTACGAACAGATGTCACGCTGAAAGTAGTCAAACTGGATTCAGGGATGGTCAAAATAGATATTTCCATTGAAATCTGAAAACCGCGATTAAAATATATGTAAAAATCATCTACGATATTTAATCGATTAATAAATTTTAATTGTTTTTTGTTTACAATATTGAACATTTTGTTTCGTTTAATATCTTTTTCTTTTTGCGTAATTACCTTTATGATAATACTTCAGAGGATGATGTACGAGTGTAAATGAAGTGTAGTCTTGTACCGTCTCAGTTTGACCGTTCCTGAGATGTGTGGTTAATTGAAATCCAACAATCAAAAACACCGATATCCATGATCTAGTATTCAAATAAGTGTTAAAAATAACTGACTTTACTAGGACTTGAACGCTGGAACTCTTCCTAATCAGCTGATTTGGGAAGACGCGTTCACCACTAGACCAAACCGGTGGGTTTCCTTTATTATCTAGTTAAAATACATTTGAATATGATTTGTTTTCTGTAAACTTAATTCGTACCGTTTTACTTTATGTATTTTTATGTATTTATTAGCAAAGAGTTATTTTACCAAAAATTAAATCGTATTTCTAACACCAATCTTTTGTCTTTTACTCTTAGCTTTAACTACTAAAAATAATATTTTTTTTTTCAATCTTTATTCAGGTCAGATTTCACATAACTAAATTTACCCTTTACATTGTGTCCTCAGAATTACGATCTGCTTTAATTTAACCGAAGGTGCAGAAATTGGGACGAAATCTTTCGACAACCAACAGGCGCTAACGATGCATTTCCAAACCTATGTGCATCGAATTTTTATTTTTACCATTAAAACATGATTTTTTTTCTTTTTTCTGTTTAGTCTACTGGAATAAACATTCAGATATTACTTCAAAGGATGACATGTACGATTGTAAATGAAGTGTACTCTTGTACAGTCTCAGGTCGACCGTTCCTATAATGTATGGTTAATTGAAAACCCGACCACCAAAGAACACCCGTATCCACGATTTAGTATCCACGATTGTCTTTACTAATACTTGAATACTGGAACTTTCAACTTCCAAATCAGATGATTTGGGAAGACGCGTTCACCACTAGACCAACCCGGTGGGTTATTAAAACATGACCTGAAAATTTCTTACGTTCTTTGTAAATCATTCTGTTATTAAATAGCTATTATTTGAGCGAGTAACGTCTCATATGTGGAAAAAAAATTTGGTTGTTAATATCACTTGAATTTTGTAAAAAAAAATTGTTACAAGCATATAATACTTGTATACTTGTAATATTTTTTTCGCGTCTTTTCTACGGGCAAACGTTTAAGTAAGATTGAGCAATAGATAAAAGTTAAAATTAACAAAACGACCGCAAAAAAAAATTGTTTTAACGTAGGATAATTAGTAAATTAGAATAATTAATGAGCCTGCGGCTGACAATTTTGTATACAGTACAACTTTTTTCGAACTTTTTGTATCTATTTAAACATACATATATATATATATATATACATAAACTATGGCATTCCCGATAACGTAAGGATTCCAACGCGGCGTCATATATCTAAATCGGTTCAGTCGTTGAGCGGCTACGGTGAAAAAACTTACTTACATGTAAACATCCTAAATACATACACTTCTTTTTAGGCATTCTTTATAAAAAAAAATAAACAAAGGAAGTTATATATTTTGTTTAGAGCTTTTTTTTATTACTTTTATGAACAATAATTTTAATAACAAAATAAAAATGTCATAGATTAAAAGAGATGTGTCCGTGGTATAAAATAAGGCCCTTTATAATTTTATAAAAGGAATTTTAAAGTTTCAAACTAATCGGAAAATAAATAAATCGATTAGTATAGATAATATGAAGGAAACTATAACGGTTTCATATAATAATAATAATTTGTTTTTTTTTTTTTTTTTTTGTTAACGTAATTAACTGAAACATCAAAAGTATAAGATTCAGTTAAACTTTTACATTTAAAAAAATTTTATAGTTGATGAAAAGCGATACAACTCAAAAAAGATAATAAATAAATGGAAAAAAAGAGTTATCAATTAAAGGTCTACTGAAAAGTTCCCGAACATTCTTATTCTTATTTTTTATTATTATTATTGCTGTTTATAATACAGAATATTTCTTAATTAGTTATACAAAAGTAGCGTTTAATACTTTCAAACTTGTTAGATACATCGCTCAAAACTTCCACAAGTTTCATCCCCGCGTAACACCATTAGTTCCCGAAGTTCCCACTAGGTGGCACACGCGATATATACAAGAATGGGGGGAGAGGCGGAGCTATCCGATGATGGCACGCGGGGAGAACAAGGGATGTGCGCAACGAACATCTGGAGCTAGTTAGCGTAGGAACGGGGGGCGCAGCTCCCCAGCAGAGGGGAACTTGGCTGTCCAGAAGGGAGGTCAACGTCCCTGAGTGAAACTAGGAGGACCTCGATGGTACGCCCGTAGGACTAGGAAAGACAGGGGGCAGTCGACTGACACGAACCCACCGGGTTGGTCTATCGGTGAACGCGTCTTCCTAAATCAGCTGATTTGGAAGTCGAGAGTTCCAGCGTTCAAGTCCTAGTAAAGTCAGTTATTTTTAACACTTATTTGAATACTAGATCGTGGATACCGGTGTTCTTTGGTGGTGGATTTCAATTAACCGCACATCTCAGGAACGGTCGAACTGAGATTGTACAAGATTACACTTCATTTACACTCACGAATATCACCCTCTGAAGTTTTATCTGAAAAGTAATTACCGGAGGCTAAACAGGAAAAAGAAAAAAGAAAAAGTCGACTGACACGACACTCTGACAGCGCTGTGCGTATCTTAATGGTGGAGTAAAAAGGAAAAAAAAGGTGGCATGCGCGAATGGGTAAATCAAGTCTCATGCAGTTGTATAACGGCGCAGAGCGTGCTCAGTATTGTTGTAATAGAATAACTATAGATAACTGATTAGAATATTTTTATTTTGAATAGTATTTATAAATTCCCGTAAGAAAGTCACGGTGTTCTATTCCGTATTCTGAACAAAATGTGTCGCTGAGTATACCTTACAGATTTAGAATAGTTGATTGTGTACATGAGCGGGAAATAAATTTCTTTGTGCAATTTATTTCAATACCTCTAAAATCACTTCGGGGCCTCACAGCTTATATGGAACTATGCCCCTAACCCGCTTGTTGTTCTTTTTCTTTTTCTACCACAGGTAAAACGCGTGCTTAAATCCTATTTCCAGTCCCTTCAGATGTTCTATTGATCGGATCGGGCTGATTTTTTGGTTTTATTGTGCTGGAAATCCCCCAGCAGATATCTTCATAAAATATCCATACGCTTTCAAAATGATTTTTCTATGAGTAATAACCTTGATAATTTCTTCAATTAAGGAATAAATTACGACTTTTCAGAAAGGACTCAATTTTGGGGTGTGCTGATGCTTGATGACATATCTGTCGATTATTTCGAGCAGAATAAAAAAATTCAGCCCGATATATAGTTAGTCCGAGTATTCACCGGACTATATATAAGATTGGTTTAATATTATTTATTTTTTGTAGTTACGATTCATATATATTATACATTAATTTTTTACAACCGTTTATCGTTTTCAACAATATTTTCCATTGTGACGTCCTCATTACATCTACGTTATTACTTCATTGTACGAAATAAAGGAATTAATTACGTAGAAGATGTAATGAGAACGTCAGCATGGAAAAAAATTGTAGAAAACGATAAACGGATGTAAAAAATCGATATATAATATAATTATAATTATTATAATATATAATATAATTTTTCGCGATCACATTACTTCGTTCACTTCGTAGAAGGAAGTATTGCGATCGGGAAAAACTTCGATATCAGATTTCAACGGAAATATCCATTTTGAGCATCCCTGAATCCATTTTGACTAGTTTCGCCATTACGTCTGTACGTATGAATCTCGCATAACTAAAAAACGTAGGATAATGAAATTTTTGATTTAGAACTGTTATAACACCAAGTTGTGTCCACCTTCAAATTTGATTGCAATCGACTGAACCAAAAGTATTCAAACACGTTTTTCTTAACTGCAGTAATAAGCCCACGTTGAGAGCTTTTCAACGATATCTGTAAGCGGTAGTAATTTTCATCGGTTCCAGAGTTATGGCCAAATTGAATTGTAATTAATGAAATATTTGACCTTACAAGGGAAGCCACATCGGTTCGAATGAGACTTTATCTCTTTTTTTATAACTTTTTTTTAATGTAAATGTATTGATTTATTAATAATTATTAATCTCAGCTTGTAAAAAAAAATTAATAATTCAATAATAATAAAAAAAAAATGTATGAAAAAATATCAAAAGTTGTTAATAAAAATTAGATTTTATAATTTTCATTTAAAAAAAATGTGTCTATGTAATTTAACAGGCGTACAAGGAGGTCATGTGGTGTCCACATCGGATTTTTTTACGTACAATGTAACGCATGCGTACATTACAATAAATGAAGGTATTTTATATTCTTTTATTTATTGTTTATCTATATAAATAAAAATGTAAAGATTCAAAATGTTAAATCTCCGAAAGTTCTTCACCGATCGCTTTGAAATTTTGACAGAACGTTGGATTCGATAGGCGCGCGTTTTTATATATCTAAGATGTCACAGCTGTGACATGTAAAATCATGCTTTTTTTAGAAAAACAGCGCTATCTGTTGGACGTAAACGCAACACACGCTATACTAAATATTTTTCGATTCCATTTCAGTGTTTCCAATATGTGTATCCGCTGTAGACTAAAAAACCTCTGGACCGATTAACGCACGGGGAAAAAGGGAAAATCGATAAAACTAAAAGGGAAAAATGTAAAAAGGGAAAATTGAAATGGAAATGGAAAGGTGAAAGGAGAAAAAATAAAACTGAAAAGAGGGTAAAGGAAATGGAAACGGGGGAAGGAAATGAGGAAAAAGGGGGAAATGGGTGAAAGGAAAAGGGAGGGAATAAGGTAAATGTGAAAATGATAAAAGGGTAAATGGGGGGAAAGGAACAGGGGAAAAGGGAGAAAGAGTAAAAGAGAAAGTTTAAATTTTGTGAAGTTCCGTATGTTAATTTTGTTACCTTTTATCAAACTTTTAATTGCGCGTGCACATTAATGTCATGTAATTATGTCAGTAATGATGCACGTGTCAATTTTTTTTTTTTGGCTTCAGTCATTTGACTGGTTTGATGCAGCTCTCCAAGATTCCCTATCTAGTGCTAGTCGTTTCATTTCAGTATACCCTCTACATCCTACATCCCCAACAATTTGTTTTACATACTCCAAACGTGGCCTGCCTACACAATTTTTCCCTTCTACATGTCCTTCCAATATTAAAGCGACTATTCCAGGATGCCTTAGTATGTGGCCTATAAGTCTGTCTCTTCTTTTAACTATATTTTTCCAAATGCTTCTATCTTCATCTATTTGCCGCAATACCTCTTCATTTGTCACTTTATCCACCCATCTGATTTTTAACATTCTCCTATAGCACCACATTTCAAAAGCTTCTAATCTTTTCTTCTCAGATACTCCGATCGTCCAAGTTTCACTTCCATATAAAGCGACACTCCAAACATATACTTTCAAAAATCTTTTCCTGTCATTTAAATTAATTTTTGATGTAAACAAATTATATTTCTTACTGAAGGCTCGTTTAGCTTGTGCTATTCAGCATTTTATATCGCTCCTGCTTCGTCCATCTTTAGTAATTCTACTTCCCAAATAACAAAATTCTTCTACGTCCATAATCTTTTCTCCTCCTATTTTCACATTCAGTGGTCCATCTTTGTTATTTCCACTACATTTCATTACTTTAGTTTTGTTCTTGGTTATTTTCATGCGATGCATGAACATCGGCATGAACGGCATAGACTTCATCTATGCCGTTCATTGTTTCTTCTAAATCCTTTTTACTCTCGGCTAGAATTACTATATCATCAGCAAATCGTAGCATCTTTATCTTTTCACCTTGTACTGTTACTCCGAATCTAAATTGTTCTTTAACATTATTAACTGCTAGTTCCATGTAAAGATTAAAAAGTAACGAAGACAGGGAACACCCTTGTCGGACTCCCTTTCTTATTACGGCTTGTTTCTTATGTTCTTCAATTGTTACTGTTGCTGTTTGGTTCCTGTACATGTTAGCAATTGTTCTTCTATCTCTGTATTTGAACCCTAATTTTTTTAAAATGCTGAACATTTTATTTCCAGTCTACGTTATCGAATGCCTTTTCTAGGTCTATAAACGCCAAGTATGTTGGTTTGTTTTTCTTTAATCTTCCTTCTACTATTAATCTGAGGTCTAAAATTGCTTCCCTTGTCCCTATACTTTTCCTGAAACCAAATTGGTCTTCTCCTAACACTTCCTCCACTCTCCTCTCAATTCTTCTGTATAGAATTCTAGTTAAGATTTTTGATGCATGACTAGTTAAACTAATTGTTCTGTATTCTTCACATTTATCTGCCCCTGCTTTCTTTGGTATCATTACTATAACACTTTTTTTGAAGTCTGACGGAAATTCCCCTTTTTCATAAATATTACACACCAGTTTGTATAATCATGCTGAAACTTGAGAAGAACATAGAAAGCTTTGCACCAATAAGAGAAGTGTGGGATTGTTTTGTTGCAGCCTGTCGAAGTTCTTATAAACCTTAGTCATTTGTAACAATCGATGAACAGTTACTTGCATTTTGAGGTCATTGTAGCTTCAGAATGTATATCCCTAATAAGTGTCTGAAAAATACGGGATTAAGATTGTCATGATGTGTGAGAGTTCAACTAAATTCATGGTAGGTGCAATTCCTTATACTGTGAAAACAATGCAAACTGGAAATTTGCCACATGCTGAAATTTTTTGTCAAAAAATTGTCAGAAACTATTCATGGTTCCAATCAGAATATCACAATTGATAATTGGTTTAATTCAGTGCCTCTAGCCACCTTGTTACTTGATCATCCTTACAAACTAACTATTGTTGGGACTTTGTGTAAGGACAAACACGAGATACCCCCTAAAATGGTCAATCTAAAGGGCAGAAAAATTGGATTGAGTATGTTTTGCTTTGATGAATTCAAAACTGTGGTATCCTATAAGGTAAAAAATAATAAAGTAGTCTTGCTACTACCAACATGTGATGAAAAGTCAACAATCGACCCGAACTCCAAGTAGCTACACATCATTGAAATATACAAGGTTACTAAAAGTGGAGTAGATTCAATGGATCAACTGTGTAATCAAATGTCTTCTAGTTGTAAGTCAAAAAGGTGGCCCCATTGTGTGTTTTATGGCATGATAAACATAGCTTTGGTAATTTCATATGTCATATACATATCCAACATAAAATTGGGCCTAAACCAGTAGCAAGTATAAAGACGAGAATTTGCTCACAAAATTCAATGTGATCAGGTTAAACCGTGGCTTAGCTTGGAAGCCATGGCTTCCAAGCGTCACAAGAGTGTTGTAACGGTTACAACACTATCCGACTGGTGCGCACAGCAGTTGAGAGATCGGTTTGTCTGCCCTCTGTTCTTTTACATGATTGTGTGGTTTGTTCGACAAATTAATGTACAAAGTAATAAACGCAAGTTAATTAAAACTAAGACACGACAGCGTTTGAAGTTCATATATTTTTATTAACGCGTTACGAAAATAAGGAATTTATTTATTTATTATATTTTATATTTTTGTGTAATATTTATCGAACAATTAGTATTGAATCGAATCAAATTATTTTGATCGGGTAAGAAGTTTTAAATAAATACATTTTTCCTTACTTTATTTACTATCTGTTATTATTTATTCCTTGCGTGACGACCAATCATGTCCGATCGGTTGTACCTAACGTGTATTTCCCTGTCGATTTGTCTTTTATACACTACATCTTTCTTGCTCACACAAATTCCCCCGTACGCTGTTATATACAAGGCTTTTTGTTTCCATCCCTCCTTTTTTAATAGTAATTTCTGTCATTGCCATTGATTTCTGTTTATTTATATATCGATTGTAGCAGTTTACATTCCATTCGTGTCGCTTTTATAAAATCGAAGTACTTTACTCAGCATATCGATCGTCGTCATGTTAATCTATTCGACGGATATAAATTTAAAGAAATAAGACGATTATCTCGACTTATGTATTTAGTGAACCGTGCAAAAACCGCTGATTTTTTAAAGGAATAGTTTATTGAAATTCTGATTTCTATTTAAATTATATTTACCTATTCTAGATCGCATGCGATTCAACCGTTGATGGTCCCGGTGGGCGTGGTTTCTTTTATTACTTCTCGATTGTTTTCAAATAACTAACTGTTATACGAAACAAGTATTTTGTTCCGATCGTACCGTTGTTTTATTTATACAAAAAAAAACCCTGAAAGGATCAAGGGAAAACGTAATGAAATCTAGATCAGAGCGGCATTATCGATTACTAGCCGGTCAGGGCTCGCTTCGATCGCCCGACCGTCTAGCCAGGGGGCGAAGCCTTCTGGACCCTTGACGCGTTCATATTCTCGTGTTTGTGAGAATATTAAATATTTTGCAGTTATTCGTTAAATAAAAAAAGATTAGTGATTTCACTTAATTATATTTCTGTTACAACGGTGACAAAATAAAAATGTGAGCGCATACAGCAAACAAACTATTCTTTTTTATTGGAGATATATAAAGTTATAAATAAAAGGAAAGATGACTACACTCCGCTTTAATAACATCATAAATGACAATAAATTCAAGTAGAGGGCATTGTGATATGTTGACGAACGATCCTCCTCGCTTATCTTATCGAACTAAATTTTAAATGTTATTCTAACTTCTTGATTTGTTAAGCGTCGATGAATTTCTGAATATTACTAGTATTTTATTTAGTAACTCTTAAATATTCTTCTAGCGGAAGTTAAATTGAAAACTATACTTTCTCATTTTTTCACCTTAAAAAACATTTTTTTCCGGTCGTTGTAATTTCGAAAATATAATTTAAATTTGGTACTGCAGGTATGAAGCTGAAAATGACGGCTTAGATATTTAACAACTTCAATCGAGATTTTAATATTTACTTAAGAAGTTAGCTTGTTTAGCTTAATAATAATAACTGGTTTCTTTAAATTTAACTACGGTAATTTAAAATTATTATTTTATTTCAAAGAAGGAATTAGTTAATTGCATCTTAAAATAAAAGTTTTGTCTTAAAAAATTAAACAAAGCATTTTAAATAAAATGAAAGTTTAAAAATCCTACTTTCGACTTGAAATACCGAGTCTACGGTTCAAGATTACATAAAAACTTAAATTAACATCTGTCGAGTCGACTATATAACCTTGATATGTAACCAGTCCACGACCCGTCTTGAGAATACATCGGTGCAAGTCATATTTTCTTTCTCTTGTTCTTTTTTGCCGACCGGACCGACAAGAATTTTTGGTAATTTTATTCCAGGTGAAGAACGGCAGAGAAATGTAAAAAAAACTTCGTTTTGGAAAAAAAGTAATGTAAAGCGAAATAAAATGTATGGCGTTAATTTTCTTCTTTTAGGTGTTATTACACGAAGTGAATTTTATACGGAGCGGTAATTGCTTCGCTAACCGGCTCTTTTTTATGGGTACTAACATCTCAGGAATGGTCGACCTGAGACTGCGCAAGACTACACTTCATTTACATTCATAGATCATATTCATTCATTCTCTGAAGTAATACCTTACGGTGGTTCCGGAGGCGAAACAGAAAAATAGGGGTATTAAAAGTGCGTGTGCGCGCGCATGTGTTTTTAGTGCGCTCCAACGGGAGCGTAGATACGCGAGTTATAGAATTTTAAAATATAGTTTCATTGAATTCGTGTAGTATATTCGTACAGTTGTAAATTACATTACATTTTTCACTTTGTTTTTAATATTTTTGTTGTTTGCTTGCAACACTTAATTGAAGTATCGTGTGTCTATATCTATATTTTTTCCACCATTTTTTTCGAATTTCCTGTATTTTTACTTATTATTATTAGTATTATTTTTTTTATAATTAAATACATAAATGTGTGTTTAATGAATTTTAAAATTATTTTATAAAAATCTCACATCTGCTGAAAAATGTTTTCTCAGCAGATATGAGGTATTAAAATATTAATATTTATAACATTATATTATATAATAAAATATTAAAATAATAGAAAATTGTACAACTCTTTTTCATTATTATAATTTTTTTCAAGTAAATCTAAACCGCTAATCAGAGACAGCCAAAACCTTTCAGATTGGGTTCTCCCCCCACCTTTTATATATCTATATATATTCATTACTTGCTTATTTAGTTTGGACAGTATTTTTATTATAACTTTTTTTGCACATGTGGATTGGTATATTACAATGACTAATCGTATTTATTACATACCGACCCCTATGGTGTAATGGTATCGTCTATGCCTTTCATCTGAAAGGAAGGTTCAGGGTTTGAAAACCAGTCGGGCTAGTCGGTTATTCATATCGTACAAAACTCATAAACTAGTTGTAATCGAGTGTAGGACTGTTTGTCATCAGAAACAGATTTATTAATTAATTTGTATATTTTTAAGTTTTTTGATTATTTAATAACTATTTAAAATATCTATTTTATCGAATGAGAATGATTATTTTTTCAACTATAGAGTTTTTTGATAATTTCCCTGAAGAAAAAATAACATGCCACAGAAATGTGATGAAAATGAAATGCTCTTTCAGCAACACCGAAACTGTATACATTTTTGTTTTACTCAATCGTGTTACAAAAATTTATATTCTTAAAGGATAATTTTACTCCTTCAAAATAAATTTAATTTTTGTAAAAACAAACAGATTATTAGATACACAAATTTATTGCCCTTTACTTTATCAAACGTGTTAACTACTGTCTCATAATCCAAGTAAATTATGCTGAATAAACAAAAAAGCATTTTTATTTCTAATTCTGTTACAGTTTTGATGAAATTGCCTTAGTTACAAACTTTTCTTTCTTTTAATTAGACATTTCCTCTCTATACATTCACCAATATGTTTAAAATTACCATTAATGTTCCTGACACCGATCACTAATTATTCAGTACATCCCATTTTGTTTTCAAAAGAGCTTCATGTTCATAGATGCATAGCTATTTTATGAGAGAAATTGTCTGGTTTGGTTATTCTAATTTCTCTTTGTCTAGAGTAATTCTACATCATTTTTTTAGAGAATTAACTGTTATATCAAAGTGAAGGGGTTTAAGTTTTATTAAAACTTAACATTTGTTTCTAACAATTGAAAAGTCATCGTAATATATACAACTCAAGGTAATCTGATTTTTTTTTTATCTTATTGTAAGGAAAAATTGCATTCATGGTCTATACACCTTACTCATTTAAAGAATGGTAAAACATGTAAAAAGATTTTATTTTTGTTACTTATTAAAACAGTAGAAGAATAATGTATTCAGATAATTGACTGCAACCCACCGGGTTGATCTAGTGGTTAACGCGTCTTCCCAAATCAGCTGATTTTGAAGTCGAGAGTTACAGCGTTCAAGTCCTAGTAAAGCCAGTTATTTTTACACAGATTTGAATACTAGATCATGGATACCGGTGTTCTTTGGTGGTTAGGTTTCAATTAACCACACAACTCAGGAATGGTCGAACTGAGAATGTACAAGACTACACTTCATTTACACTCATGCATATCATCCTCATTCATCTTCTGAAGAATTATCTAAACGGTAGTTACTGGAGGCTAAACAGGAAAAAGAAAGAAAGATAATTGACTGCAAAAAGTTACCTGGATGAACTAGTTTTTGATAAATAACCCTATTTTAGAGTAGGGTCTGTAAGAACTTCTTCTGAAATCGATCTTGAAATTTTCAAGGTCATTAAATTTCATTGTATTTAAAAACAAACAGTTTTGTAGATATTTTCATACCTATTGATATCGAAATGATTTGAAATCACACATGGTAATTCCAAAATTCACAAAAAAATACCTTGTCTCCTATAAAAAAACTTGTGAGTGAAATAGTTGAAGTATGGATTTCAAAATTTCCTTAAATAATTTAAAACCTGTTAAATAGAAGCTAGCAATTTGGCGTGGATGCTATTTCATAATTATCCCTCTTGTAAAACAAATTTAAGGGATGAATTATTTATAGGAGTTACAGAAACTTAACTCTCATATATTGGAAAACACTTAAAACTGGATGGCTTGTTTTCATTAAACATGTTATAAAGACAGAATTTTTTTTCCTACCTTGAGGATGAAAGATGATTTCTAAAGAACTATTTACATATATTTTTTTACACTCATCGAGACACACTGCTCAAATTTTATGGTAATACAAAGTTTACTCCAACGTATTGAATTTTTTTTAAATATAGAAAACAAAAAATATTGTTGATATATTGAAAAAAATAATTGATTTCTTTTTCCTGTTACAGCAAGACTGTCCGAACGGGCGGTTGACACCGGCCAAGTTTGTAGACATGTACAAGATGTTTTTTCCAAGTGGCAATGCAGAAGAGTTTTGTGACCATGTATTTCGAACATTTGATATGGACAAGAATGGCTATATCGATTTCAAAGTAAGTGTTGTAAATCTTATGTAATGTCTGATTTATAACTTATAACGCTATTATTGAATTTTATATTTAAATATTTTTGATTATCTTCTAAACTAATCGCCTAGTCTAAAGAAACAAAATTTACATTTTAATTAAAACATTTTACATATTTGAAAACGATTTTCATCTACTATACAGGTAGCTTTTCATCACTGATTATTGCTGTTGTAATTGTTTTAGTCGATTCCAACTGAAATTACTCTAAATGAGCTGAGGGTTTGTCTCTGTCTTTGTCAACCAAACTATAGCTAGCTTAAAAGGCAAGAAAAGAAGGGTAGGCAGAAAGAAGGATTTGTTGTACTATCAAACCAGATGACATCATCTGATCGCACTAGATACACTAGCACACAGACATAGCAGTTGGTGAGGGGCAGACTTTCAGCTTGCGTATTGTATTGCTGGAGGTTTTTTTTTTTTGAGAATTTATATGTACAGATATGGTCGCAAACTGTGTTATCCATTTGGTAAGTCCATTTTTAAAAATATGAATTTTTAACTGATCTGTTATTTGACTGGTTTCTTTAGATACCACTAACTAAGACACAGTTAGTGGTACCATCTCAAAATAGTTCTGAGACTGGTTTGGTCTCAGTAATCGGTCTAAACCATTCATTGAGCTTTAAAGGCTTTTGTAAAGCAGTTAAAAATTTATATTCAACAAATTAATTACCTAATAATTCATTTTCTTATATGTATAATTCAATTAGTTTTTAACTGAACTGGAACTTGTTTCTATATGTTTTCTTTCTTTTAAATTTGTTTTATTTAGAAATAGATCTACTTATAATTTTCAGGATTCATCAAGAGATCCCTAAAATAATATCAATTTCTTTTAGGAGATTTTAAAGTTACACATATGTATATTGTACTCTTGGGTTGATTATATTGTTCTATTTGTTATATTTTTCTTTACGAGTTTTTCTCTTAATTTCTGTTATAATCGATTCGGACATATATTTTTAAGGGTAGTGTGCTGTATATGGATACATTTACATGTGTTAATATTAAATATAAAACAACGGTTGTAGTCTACGTTATAAATGTAGTCTACAGCAATCACTTAATCTTAAAAAAAATATACAATATCCAGCCCTTTTCTAATCAGACAGCTGAATTATTTTTTTGTAACTCAGCGTAATACCGGGTCGGCCGTATAAAACCGGTTTCAGCCATCTGACACATCCTGCGTCAGAAGATGGTGTTTGTTGCGTATGCGTATTAGTTGTTACAAAGAAATGGCTCTGTTGCTAATGTGAAGAGAGTGAAACAACCAACTGTTCAAACTCCGAAAGTTGTTGCTGATATACTATATATCACATTGGAAGGAGCCGTCACAAGTCAGCGTGGTGATTAGCCCAATAAACTGGAGTTTCTTGAACATCTTGTTTGCATATACTTCATGTTTTACAAATGAAAGCCTATCATGTGAGTATAGTGCATAAATTAAAACAACATAATAAAGACAAACGAGTGAATTACTACCGGTGGCTCTTATAGAATATAAGCGAATGATTCCTTAATCCTTTTCTCTTCATTTCAAC
This sequence comes from Lycorma delicatula, assembly GCF_047948215.1. Classification (NCBI taxonomy): domain Eukaryota; kingdom Metazoa; phylum Arthropoda; class Insecta; order Hemiptera; family Fulgoridae; genus Lycorma; species Lycorma delicatula. The sequence goes on from NC_134455.1 coordinate 400,351,814, forward strand.
ATGTGAAGCGTGGTAATTAGCCTACGTTAATTCTCAGAATATGCAGCAGTGGGCTTCACAAAATCCAAATGAGACCAATCAGAAACCAGTATATGATTTAAAAATTGGTGTTTTGTCTGCAATTTCTAGAAGCCGGATAATTGGACTTGTATTCTTTGAGGAGACTGTTTGTTAATATCAGTGTCTATTTATATGACTTTACATAGAATTTACGCATAACTAGACTCCAGATGAACTTTTTTACGGGTACATCCAACAGATGGAACAGCTTAGTACATCTCTGACTGGTCCTCTCACTCGAATCCACCAAGATTTCACTAAGGATAGAACAATCTGTAAGGATTTGTGGCCACCTGATCTCCAGACTTATCGTCTTGTGATTTTTACCTCTTGGCCTATCCGAAAGGAATAGTCTACAAGAACGACTCGCAGATGCTGGACAAGTTAAAAGAAAATGTATGACAAGAGATTGCCAGGATTCCAGTTTGAGAATTGCAGGAAATTTTTCTGAACATGATTCACTACGCCGAACTTATATAGTGGCTGGTGATGAGTTTTTGAAACAGAGACTTTAAAATTATGTTGCAACACTTTTAAACATTAAAATCAATAAATTTAGGTAATTTAATATTACTTATTGCTTTTCATTTTTAAATTTTTATTTCCTGGGGTCAGTTTTATTTGGTCCATTCTGTACTTTGGCCAACAAGAAAGGATCTTATTATACTTGCATTTTTTAATAAATTACCGATCCCATTTAAATTCATTTATTTAAAATACAATTAAAAGATTTTCTTTTACAAAAACATTATTACTTTTTCAGTGAATTTTTAAACAACTAATAAAAAAAAAATCTGAATAGTTTGCATCCTCATTCAACCTGTAATAAATATAGAATAGTTATCCAATTTTTAAAAATTAAGACAATACTAATATATTATACTCATATGTAATCTAGACTCCATTAATTCTAAGTTCTTGGTGGTCTGATCTAGCACATCCATGAAAATTGTAAATTTTAATGATTTGTATCAACATTTATACAGAATTTTTTTTTTTAATTCCATTTGATGAAACATATTTTAATCCAAAAAATTACACCGATTGAACAAAAGAAAACATATTTAAAAAATGATTGTAGAGTATTACTTTAATGTAATCTATGTTGTAAAATAGTATGTTTTAGCAACTTCATTAGACGACATTAAACTAATTTGCTTTACTGTACACATATTTGAAAAGATATATAATGGATACTATAGAAAAATGTTATAAAAAAATAATAATAATAGTAAACTTGGATTTCTAAGATTCTGCTGTACTTATAAACAATTATTAAGTTATAAATCTTGAATAATAAAAACTATTTTCCCTTTAACATTATAATAATGGATTTCTCATCTAAATATATCTTAAAAATATTTACTCCTATATCGGATTCATATAAACTTAAGAATCAATTAATTGAATTGCAGTTAATCAGTCGTACGTTACAATATCATTTTTTTTTTAAATCTTGATTAAAAACATTTTTATTGTATTTAATTACAAAACAATAACCATTAGTCATTTTAAAATAAATTTCAAATGAAAAACTATGCGAACTTCAACAAATAATTAAACGATATCAAAAGTAGATTCTGTAAGATAAAAGCTGCCAAGAATATGTACTAAACAGATTCTTCTAACTTTTGATGGTTTATTTTAAACCATCAATAAAAGAGTTTATAAACATATTATTTAAATATAATATGTAACAAATTTTTTAAGCTATTTTGAGATTAATTATTTCTGAAGCTGTGTAAGTATTAAGGATTTTTGTATTAAAAATGTCAAATCTCTGCGTAAGTTTCAAATCTTATTATTGTAGAAAAATTGTCGCTTAGAATACCCACAGTTCTGCTAAGGTACCACTCTTCAAGTTTTTCTTTATTTTTTCAACATTATTTATTTTTATTATTCTGCTTAATGTTCTTTCATTTACTAATTGAAAGACTTAAATTATTACTTTTATTATTTTATACTTTTATACTGTTCCTTTTTACACAAACTGCACAAAAAAGATTGTAATGTATTTAGAGTACATGTATATATGTTTTTTCCACCTCAACAGCTGAACCAATTTAGATGTATCACCGCGCGTTGGAATCCTTACGTTACTGGGAGTGTCATAGGCTGTATAAATGTATAAACAGTGGTACCTTGAGATACGAATGTCTTAACATACGAATGTTTTGAGATACAACATGAAATATTCTAAAATTTAAACCTCGACATACAACGAAAAATTTGAGATACGAATTTGCGATGTGCGATAATTGCATAGGTGATCCCTAGATAGCAGAGCGTTCGCTCAGCTTTCCTCCCGCCACTTCTGCCCGCTATGTCGCTCTGTTTGGTTGTTGAGACCAGAGTCCTCTGTATGGCCGCCACGACGTGTTATTCGCTTTGTTTGTGCCTGTTTTTCGTGTCATTTTGGATAGTATATATACTGTACTCTGCATATTTTGTTATTTTAACCGTGGATCCCAAAGTTAAAGACAAAACTGGTGAAAAGAAAAAGCCTAAGAAAATGATCTCAATGAAAGCGAAACATGAAATTATTGCAAAGCATGAGCGTGGCGCTCGTATCATCATATCAGGAAGAGTCTGATTTTGTGGAAAAAAGAGCGAGTGCCTTATCTACAGGGAGAGCGAGTGCCTTATTTGATGATAGGTGTCTCACATTCTTCCGTAAAATTTTAAAAAGAAGGCAGAAACAGACCTCGATCGTTGCCTTGTGAAGGTCTCACGCAGTGAAAGTCAGGAAAGTGAGGCCAAAAAGGCCCGACGTTAAAGTGATGATAAATAACCATTGTGTGTTATTAATATATTAATAAATAAATTAATAAACATTACGTGTGTTATTACTTGTTTATTTGTATACAAATTGTGTATATTATATGTAATTTAACTGTGTTTTGGGTTAGTTTCATATCGATAGAACGTATTAATATATATTACATTATTTTAAATGGGAAAAATTTGAGATACAATTTTTTTGCCATACGATGATGATCACAGAACGAATTAAATTCGTATCTCAAGGTACCACTGTATTTACTTATATATGTTTAAAAAAATGTTTAAATTGAAAGAATCTTATCAAATGACTTGAGTCGTTTTTAAATAGTTCCCATCTTGCATATGAGATATGAGGTTTCCAAGTCATTCAGAATGAAGTGTTGAGATGTGAGTTATACAAAAACGACTCATTCATCTGATTAATTTTTCAAATCTACATTTGATAGATCAAATGATCACTTTTATTCATGTAACTAGTGTTTTTATACGACTCCCCAAAAAGGATTGTAATTGGTATTAATGTAGTAAGCGATCTACCTCTGTAGTTAGTTCTTAGATGGTGCTGCTGAAACGATATATTGAACTAAGAAAATAGATACAAAAAGAATGAATAAATGGACTAATTTAATAATAAATGGAATTATTTTTATTTAATTAATACTGAAATTATAAATATCTAACCAAACTTAACCTATGCTCGTTTCGCTCACTAACCTTCGCGCGCTAGTCAAGGTTATTGAGTAAAGCGGGCATAGATTAAGTTTGCTTTGATTATATTTATTTCTTTGCAAATTTAGTTATGATTGATAAAATTACTAACTGAAATTAAAAAAAGAGAATATTGTATTGTATATTAATCTATACTACTGTGAGAATTATACATTACTTAATATCCTACGTAATGTAATTTACAAATTTAATGTATAATAACATTGATTCAATCAGTATTTAAGTAAGTATAGTGTTATAAATTTAAGTTTGTATCTGTGTATGTAGTTATTTCTAAAATAATTTATATGTTACACCATAACAAAAAAATAAAAAATAATATCATCTGTGGTTTACCACGGTCTAATAATATTTAACAAAAAAGATTCTACAAGGTAAACTATTTATTAGTTTCAATGGTCGGTTAAATCCTGATTATTTACAAACAATAATTTTTATTTATGATAAAAGAAAATATCATATATTCTGTAACAAGAATTGAATATGCAAGTTGTTATTATTAATTAAACTCAAGGAAATTAAATATATAGCCATTAATTAGATAGCCAAGAAAGCAAATATGAATAAACATTTTAGAGGAAAACTAACCGGTGCTTCGGTAATGCTAAGAGGGATAAGTATACTGAATGGGATGTTTAGTTGAAACTACAGAGTAGCACACACTACAGTAGCTGATAACTACTATTCACAATAAAACCATTCTATTCAGTATCGGCAGTTCATCACACCAGTGCCTAAGTTATCGATATAATTTCAACAACATATTTGTAACATTATAACTACAATATAATAACAAAGTATAAAAATACAGATTAAGATTTATATGTAAATGAAAAGATTTCTGTATGAATCTGAACATTATAAGTCGTTAATCACAATTGACTGTCAAAGTCTATCGACTGATTTATAAATACATATGTATTAAAAAGAATGATGCAATACTTGTTAATGTTAAAAATAAATTCACATGGAAATGTTAAACAATATGCGATGAAATGTAAACAAATCATTTTCTCTTCCCACAGCCGACCATAGATCGCAATCTTTTTTAAAAAGAATAATACTTCAAGTCATCTTGATTTCAACAACAGTCTCAACTAAACATGTCATTTAGTATAAAAGATGTCACAATCAAAGAAGCAATTAAATGAAACTCAGCAAGGGTGTTAATTTGTTACATATTTGGCTATGTGTAAAACCATATTAATTACCACCATTAAATGCTTTTGTTAAATGTTGAAATGAATTATCATTTATGAAATATTGTTAATCGCATAATTTATAGTAAATCATATGAAAAATTTATTAACTTTTTTATAAAGCTATTTGAATCTTTTAAAAAAGATTATTCTTGTTAAAAATTATTATTTTATTTACTTACACGCTATTCTTTCTTTTAGAAAATACATTTTTAATCATTCTCTTTATATAATTTTTAAGTTTTAAACAAAAAGTATTTGAATGCCTTTTATTATATAAACCTGCATTTAAAAAACAAAATCCTTAAAAACTAAGTTTTGTAGATAATTTGTGCAAACTCATATAGTTTATTATTCTATATTTCAATGAAGAAATAGAATTACCACCATAATTATTTAAAGTAAATTTATTAAACATAATGTATGCTATTAGTATTAAGAAACTAGTATTTTATTTTTAATGATTTCAAACATGTTATAACTTTTAATCGTCCATTTAACTAAATAAAAATAATATGTTATTATGTCATGCTAACATATTTTAAAGACAAAACATCTCATTTATTAAAATAATTTTGGTAATCTGTAACATATAACACAATTCAAGACATTACTATATTTTATACACATGCAGCAAAGTATTATTTTTTTATTTTTTTTTTTTGTATGATTATACTGCTTTAGCATCATACAAACAGAACCACTGTTGCTTTCTCATCTACATATATATATATATATATATATATATATACATATGTTTAGCTTTGTCACAAAATATGTATGTTTATAAACAAACAACAATTTACATATATGGCTATTTATATATCCCTGTTCATGTATCATAGGGCCTAGATAGGTCTTCTTCGATGGATGTGAGAGACAACCATAAATTGACAACCAAATTGAATTCTAAAAGTTTTGCAAAACTAAAACTGTCAATTTCATGGATGGTTATAATTATTTAAGAGTAAGAGGCTAATACTTTCAATTAGTGTTAAAAAAAATCTTTTTAAGTGCTGCTGTTGATAACTATTAATTGTACAATTATGCTGTGCTGTATATACTTAAAGAAAAAACATTATTTTGCGTGATTTTCAAATAAAAACTTATTTTTAAATGATTTTTTTTATACAAAAAATTTTAGTCTTTATATATATCCATTACATCAGTAATAACTTTAAGAGTCTTAATAGTTTGCTGATTGAGTTCTACTATTTCCTCTCTATAATAATTTTTGTTTTATGAGCTCACCTTTTCAAAAGCTTGTCTACCATATAAACAGATTTTTGAGTAATCAAACCACTTGATTTATAAATTGTCACGGTTGCATTTAATAGCGAAAGTTAACCCACTGTTGCTTTTTTGTTTTTTTTTCAGTATGTAAACCAGTTATGTTTTAACATATAAATTTTATTTTAAACAGCCGAAGAAAAAATTGTTACTTTTTTGTACTAATCCTGTTGGACTGGTTCAGTTCTATTAATTTTAATTAAAAATAAGTTAAAATTATATCTGATCACAGTGTTGTTCCAGCTTTAAAATAACAGAATAGTGTTTTTGATAATATAATATTTGAAATATACATATTTTGAGCAGTCAATTTATGAAACATGTTTATTGACTTAATTGTGTATTAATAATGTCAATACTGATACATTTATTAAATATCCATTATTGAACACAAACAATCTTTCTGAAATGTATGTATATTTATTTATTTTATTTTTTATGTATTGTATTAAATGCTTCATAATGTTTAAATGCTCTGAAAAATAAAATTAATCAAATATCCTGGGCCAGCATGTCTACTAGTTTTATAAAACACCTTGATTCATTAATTTAAAAAAATGTTTATTGGCATCCTGTGTAATTTGAAGTTAATTAAATGAAAGCTAATTCTTAACAGTGAAGCTAGATTGTATTGTAGAACTTATAGTAAATTAAAAATTAAAGTTTGTGTATTGAAAATTTTAAGATTGAACCTTCTCTTTTCTAAAAAAATAGCTATCATAGTGTAATTTAGTTTTAGCGCATTGAAAAGAGTTCTTGATCAATTCATATCAAATTTTAGAAGTAAAGTTTCTACAAACAAGTGGAATGCAAGAAATATGTATTTAATTGTTTCACAGTACTACTTGAGCAATATATAATTATAACTAGTAGTAATTTTTTTAAAAATATTGACGCCAGGTAGTTGAATAAATGCATGTCACCTGATGTAACAGATACTAACCAGCTTAAGGGTTAAAAGAGGTATATAATTTTTTAGCTGTGATAATTTATTATACAATTTTTTTAAATAAAATTATAAAATTTGTTAAATGCATTTGAATTTATGGTTAGTTTAACAGTTCATGTTTGATTCATAGATATTTTTAACTTTGTGCCATTTGTAAAATATAAATCACTGAGGGTCTTTCATTAATATGTATTTACTATTTTTTGTTTTTACATTCATTTAGAGTTATGCAAAATGGTTTATTAATTAATTTTTTTTTATAATTCGATATAATGTAAAATAAAGTATGTAAATAACCTTTTTATATGATGATTTTTCATCTACAGAAAATATTTTTGGGAAAATGTTTATGAGCCGTAAATTTTTATTTTAAAATTTAATTCTTAACATCAGAAATAATATAATAATATATATACTAATATATCTTATTAGAATTCAAGAACAGTTTATATTTAATAAATTCCATTTCTTTTTTTTTTTTTTAGTTAAGAATGTGTGGGATCAGTTACAGATATCACCAGTCATATTAATTTATTTTAATGGCTCTATCCATATGATGACCTTGTCAAACTTTATTTGCAAACAATTATCCTATAAAAAAAAGAAATATATAATAATATTACTACTCAAAAAAAGTCATTTGTGAGTGTATATTAAGAAATATATATATAGTAATCCCTTTTTTATGTAAGATTAATGAGTTTTTCAAACACCACATTATTTTGTATATAAGTGTCATATTAATATACATTTAATAAGTTTGGTGTATTGTGTTTGTTATATTATATGTATATAATTACAATTATTGATTGAATTAAGTCTTGTGAATTTCTTTTTTGCTAGATTCTTTTTCACGCTTGATTACTTAAACACCATGCTAAAAATTAGTTTGTTGTCATTAACAGGGATTGATTGAAAAAATATATATATGATATGTAATAAAATGTTAATGTAAATAATGACTGATTAAAACATTATAAGACTAAATCATTTTATTTAAATGATTTTAATTATTAATTTGCAGTAAAATTACTTTAAAATTATTCTTTCTCTTTTGTAAAATTGTCATAATAAATTTTAAATAGGAATTTGGGAACGAGAAATCCCTCTGTTTATTAATTAATACTCAAAATGTTTCTTGAAGTAGTATAATATTTTTATTTTGTTATGTGCTGTGTACATAGTGTGTGTTATTGTATGTTTAGTAGTATGTGATCAGTCAGGTAGGCGTTTCAACTATTTATACCGCTACATAGCTTGTCTTTTAGGCTGTTTGAATTAAAGTAATTAATTATATTTGCCATGTTAAGGATTTGATTATATGAGATTATTGAAAAAATAATCTTATTCTTCAGTTTATCCATCAAGTAACAGTACTTGTTAGATTTTTTTTACAATCTCCAGCGTGGAAACAAAAACCTGAAATGTTTATTTCCTTTGTGAGAAGTCATATATCATTAACTAAATAGTCTTCACTGGTCTTCCCAGCTTAACAATCCACCTACTATCTATCTCGCTTACAAAAGAATATTTTTAAGGTTTAAGGTGATAGACCTCTGTAGGTTCATCTCATTACTATACATTGTTCAAATTATCACTTTGGTTTACAGAACTGGATTCATGATGGTTTTGGGTTTTATTATTTTTATATGCATATGTGTTAGTAATAGTAAAATGAGCTGTTGCTACTGCTGTCATAGTCCTGAATTAAGCAATTAGTATATATATATATTTATAAAAATACTGTTATCGGTTTAATTTAAATTTGATTTATATGGTTGATATCTCTTTAATTGCAAAAAACCTCCTTTAAAATGAAGTTTTATCATTCTGGATTAATCTTAGTTATTTATCCAGTTTTAAATAATTTATCCAATAGAATAATTATTTTGGAAATATTATTTTGAGGTTGTTGCCTGACTGATAACTTTAAATATCCATCGTAAATATGTTCTGTAATGTAAAGTTAGGTTGTATTGAATCTTAAAATTTATGTATTATTACCATACTTCTGCACAAATTTTTGAATTGTAGTTATGATAGCTTTAAAATATTATTATTTTAAAGGAAATTTAAATAAGTACCAAATTTTTATAAGACTAAAATTTTTTGTATAAAAAAAATCATTTAAAAATAAGTTTTTATTTGAAAATCACGCAAAATAATGTTTTTTCTTTAAGTATATACAGCACAGCATAATTGTACAATTAATAGTTATCAACAGCAGCACTTAAAAAGATTTTTTTTAACACTAATTGAAAGTATTAGCCTCTTACTCTTAAATAATTATAACCATCCATGAAATTGACAGTTTTAGTTTTGCAAAACTTTTAGAATTCAATTTGGTTGTCAATTTATGGTTGTCTCTCACATCCATCGAAGAAGACCTATCTAGGCCCTATGATACATGAACAGGGATATATAAATAGCCATATATGTAAATTGTTGTTTGTTTATAAACATACATATTTTGTGACAAAGCTAAACATATGTATATATATATATATATATATATATGTAGATGAGAAAGCAACAGTGGTTCTGTTTGTATGATGCTAAAGCAGTATAATCATACAAAAAAAAAAAAATAAAAAAATAATACTTTGCTGCATGTGTATAAAATATAGTAATGTCTTGAATTGTGTTATATGTTACAGATTACCAAAATTATTTTAATAAATGAGATGTTTTGTCTTTAAAATATGTTAGCATGACATAATAACATATTATTTTTATTTAGTTAAATGGACGATTAAAAGTTATAACATGTTTGAAATCATTAAAAATAAAATACTAGTTTCTTAATACTAATAGCATACATTATGTTTAATAAATTTACTTTAAATAATTATGGTGGTAATTCTATTTCTTCATTGAAATATAGAATAATAAACTATATGAGTTTGCACAAATTATCTACAAAACTTAGTTTTTAAGGATTTTGTTTTTTAAATGCAGGTTTATATAATAAAAGGCATTCAAATACTTTTTGTTTAAAACTTAAAAATTATATAAAGAGAATGATTAAAAATGTATTTTCTAAAAGAAAGAATAGCGTGTAAGTAAATAAAATAATAATTTTTAACAAGAATAATCTTTTTTAAAAGATTCAAATAGCTTTATAAAAAAGTTAATAAATTTTTCATATGATTTACTATAAATTATGCGATTAACAATATTTCATAAATGATAATTCATTTCAACATTTAACAAAAGCATTTAATGGTGGTAATTAATATGGTTTTACACATAGCCAAATATGTAACAAATTAACACCCTTGCTGAGTTTCATTTAATTGCTTCTTTGATTGTGACATCTTTTATACTAAATGACATGTTTAGTTGAGACTGTTGTTGAAATCAAGATGACTTGAAGTATTATTCTTTTTAAAAAAGATTGCGATCTATGGTCGGCTGTGGGAAGAGAAAATGATTTGTTTACATTTCATCGCATATTGTTTAACATTTCCATGTGAATTTATTTTTAACATTAACAAGTATTGCATCATTCTTTTTAATACATATGTATTTATAAATCAGTCGATAGACTTTGACAGTCAATTGTGATTAACGACTTATAATGTTCAGATTCATACAGAAATCTTTTCATTTACATATAAATCTTAATCTGTATTTTTATACTTTGTTATTATATTGTAGTTATAATGTTACAAATATGTTGTTGAAATTATATCGATAACTTAGGCACTGGTGTGATGAACTGCCGATACTGAATAGAATGGTTTTATTGTGAATAGTAGTTATCAGCTACTGTAGTGTGTGCTACTCTGTAGTTTCAACTAAACATCCCATTCAGTATACTTATCCCTCTTAGCATTACCGAAGCACCGGTTAGTTTTCCTCTAAAATGTTTATTCATATTTGCTTTCTTGGCTATCTAATTAATGGCTATATATTTAATTTCCTTGAGTTTAATTAATAATAACAACTTGCATATTCAATTCTTGTTACAGAATATATGATATTTTCTTTTATCATAAATAAAAATTATTGTTTGTAAATAATCAGGATTTAACCGACCATTGAAACTAATAAATAGTTTACCTTGTAGAATCTTTTTTGTTAAATATTATTAGACCGTGGTAAACCACAGATGATATTATTTTGTATTTTTTTGTTATGGTGTAACATATAAATTATTTTAGAAATAACTACATACACAGATACAAACTTAAATTTATAACACTATACTTACTTAAATACTGATTGAATCAATGTTATTATACATTAAATTTGTAAATTACATTACGTAGGATATTAAGTAATGTATAATTCTCACAGTAGTATAGATTAATATACAATACAATATTCTCTTTTTTTAATTTCAGTTAGTAATTTTATCAATCATAACTAAATTTGCAAAGAAGTAAATGTAATGTATTTCTGTATGTATCTTTTCTCCTCAAAAAGTATATTTTTTTTATTTTTAATTTGCATATATCTATAGTGTTTCGTTTAGTAGACACATTTAACACTTGAATTTTTAGAAACTGATTATTTACCATAAGTGAGGAATCTCTGTACCGTAATGCAGAATTTTGAATCTATATTTAAATTATTATATGTGTAATCTATATCCAGTACTTAGAAAATAAGCATACTAGGTTTTGTAGTTTTTAAATCATAAAAATAAATAATCTTACCAAAAACAATGATGTTATATTTTTTAAAGCACAGATTTATATACTTTAGTGAAGTTCAATTTTTTTTTTATTACTTAATTTTAAATTAATTCTTTAATATAAAATTTTTGAAACTTGTCCATTACAGAATTTCTGATCAGAGGATCTTTTTTGTGCAAAACTAGGGATTACCGTTAACAAAAGTTTTTTATGCAAATTACAAACCTTGGAAAGTTTGGTGGTACATAATCATTATTTCATATGGTTTTCATATAAAACAAAAATACAATTTTTTCCACATTGGGACACACTTGCAAAAAATCGTTTACTGAATTACAAACCGGTTATTTATGTATTATCATCTTATGTGTTTGCATAATTATTATGCTTATAATTTAATAATATTAACGTAAAAAGTTTTTAATTATAATTAGAGAAATAAAACTTAATGCCAAATACTGGAGTTATTAATATTCTAAACTTGAGGTATTTTTAGGTTATGTATTCTGATTTCATGTGTATGTTTTTTAATCTTTATATCTTAATTTGATAATTATTTTTTAAACGTAATTCATATTTAAAATACATAGAAAATGTAATTACCAGTTTCATCATGTATCTGTTACTTGATGGATTTAAGGATAGGATTTACTTCATCAAAGTAAGGCTGTATAGAAAATTACTCTTATTAAATTGAGGACTTTTGCATTGTTCTTCTCTATTCTGTTTTGCACAAGTTTTAATATATTTATAACAATTTATCAGTAAGATTTTGTAAATTAAATGTATAGTTAAATGTAAGTATGCAAATTTTTATTTTATTCAGAAGTAATTGTGTGTTTTTTTTTTTTACATGTTATTAGAACTTCTAAAAGTTATGTGTACTTAATATTTTTGCATTACAGTATTATTGTTTAATACATTTGTACTCATATTTTTAAAGCACAATTGAATTTTTACTAAAGAAATTTTTTTTAAACTGTTGTAAATATGTAATTAATTCAGTTATTTTCAATTATGAACACATTAATTTAAAAAAAAACATAACACCTTAGCATGCTAAAGTAGTGACAGTGTCAGCTATGTTTATTTTTGTATGGTTTCAGTAGTATTTATAAAACATTGTAAAAGTGTTAACAGAATTAAAACAAAAACAGGATATTAGCATCATTGTAAAAAGTTGATTGCAATTTTACTGTTCATCTTGTTTTATGTTTTATTACAAAATTAAAAGAATTTGAATATCTTTTTTTAAGATTAATTTTCATCTTTCATGCATTTATTACAAAGCGTTTTTAATATTTTATATCTTGAACCAAATCTTTTTTTATTTTATGAGGGTTCCCTTCAATTCTCTTCAAAGGATCGATTGTCACATAAAACATTGGGATACCATGAAGGAAGGGTCTCTTTTCAATTAATTTTTTTCTTAATTTATGTTAAATGTCCTTAGTTGGGTTACTGCTGCAGATCATTGATATCGTCAGTGTGTTTGAGTTGTTCACATATAGGGAAGCTTTACATGCCATGAAACTTTATTATTTTCAGGAACTAGTTTACAGCAGTTTGTATTTTATCATTTATGCTCTCAATAGCCTTGAAATATTGTAGGAAATTTCTTCCTGAAATATTCTGTACTTAACAGAGTCATCTGTTTGTAAAAGATGTAGCTTACTGGTTTGCTTTACGATTTTCTTAACTTGGTTTCAAATGTTTTTTTTTAAATGGGATGCTCAGATTCTTAAAATGCATATTAATAATATTGGACTATCACTCTTTTGAAAAATCAGGGTATTTTTAAGGCTTTTAATGCTTTCAACTCAAAATTCTTGCAGAAGTAGACTAATTACCTGACCAAAATATACTTCATAGCAGTTTAAATACATCAGTACGTATGCAGATATTTTCATGATCTAGAATTTGTATGGTGTCTGTCTGCCTTTTACAGGTTTTTAATATGGTAGCTGTCTTTACATTAGAAATACATTTTTAAAATGTCTTTTTGAGCAAGTAATATTATATAAATTCATTTTGATTGCAAACACAGTTATATTTTTTTATTATTACTCCTCATTTTTAAAAATGTTCTTTATTTTTTTTTTTGTATCTGATTCTAAGAATGGTTGTATATCCACTTATGGGTCATATAAGTACACCTAAGTATCGTTCACACTAAGAAGACAGTAGGTCTACTTTCTATTGTGCTGTACTGTATAGCCTAATAGATATAGATAACCCCATTTGTAGAAGGTTTATTTTTATCTTTTGTTTGAACTTATTAGATTTTAATTTACCACTAAAGAATTCCTTGATGAACTCTCTCTCTCTCTCTCTCTCTCTCTCTCTCTCTCTCTCTCTCTCTCTCTCTCTCTCTCTCTCTCTCTCTCTCTCTCTCTCTCTCTCCCTCTCCCCCCCCCCTCTCTCTCTCCCTCTCCCCCCCTCTCTCTCTCCCTCTCCCCCCTCTCTCTCTCCCTCTCCCCCCCTCTCTCTCCCTCTCCCCCTCTCTCTCTCTCTTTCTCTCTCTCTCTTTCTCTCTCTTTCTCTCTCTCTCTCTCTCTCTTTCTCTCTTTCTCTCTCTCTCTCTCTCTTTCTCTCTCTCTCTCTCTCTCTCTTTCTCTCTTTCTTTCTTTCTCTCTTTCTTTCTTTCTTTCTTTCTTTCTTTCTTTCTTTCTTTCTCTTAATTTACCCAAAAATAATAATGATAATTGACAGTTAAACAAACACTAGAAATTATTTGTTTTACTAATTGAAAAATTAAATTCTCTTCATTACTTTATTTTTTAATAAAAAATTAAGTTAACTTTTTAATGCTTCTTGTATAAAAAATATTTATAAAACCAGATTATGCATATAGTTCAGAACTTGCTCAATCGCATTAATAAATATTAAAATGTGTTTATTAAATGTAATTCCTATTTGTAATTTTAATGGAAACATTTAATAAAATAATTATTTTATTAGAATAATTATAGATTCTTATAAAAAAAATGTCTAAAAAGTAGTTTGCTTAATAATCATTAAACATTAACATTAATCATTTTTAAAATAAAAATTATGGTTATATAAAAATATTTTATAATGCCTGAAACTTGGTCTTAGTCTCCTCTAGTAATTGTAATGATGAAATATTAATTGCATATAAACGTGATGCAATTAATATCTGATTAAGAATAGGAGTAGTGGCTGAGACTTCACAATGCGTCCTATGCAGTGAAGAAGAAATGATAGTGGATCATATATTTTTATGTCCAGCAACTTTACATATGGTAACTGGCAAGAGCCGTGTTAATATGGCGTCTGTATATTGGGCTGTAGGAATAAAGTGGCAGAAATGCCTACTTTGGTGTAGAAAAAAATAAATAAATGTAATGTTTTCCTGAGTTGTATGATTGATCTTATAATTGATGTATTTCAGGAATTATTTATAACCCAGATCTGTTGAATTTTGTTGATGTGAATAGAATGAAAGGAACAATTATGATTTTGATGGGTTATTTGGTTGTAAAAAGAAAAAGAGAGATGGTGGTGAATATCAGAAGATAGTTCTGCTGCTCAAATTTTCATTATCCTAGTATGATTCGTCGAAATTATTCTCAAAATCTGATCTTAATTAAATATTTTTCCAGGATTTCCTACAGAAACTCAAAAAGATAAATAAATTGCAATATTTCAGAGAAGGCTTGTTAACTTTATTTAAAGTTTATACAGTTTTCAAAACAGCTTCCTAACTTTCTCTTTTGTAATTTTAGTTACAAATTTCAGTATTTTGTTTTATTTCAGTTCTTATATAATTTTTATCCACGCAAAATCTGAAATTCATTGTTTCACTTGCATCTACTTAGCAGAGGTTCATCAATTTTTTATTAAAAAAACTTAATGCCTATTGTATGATGAATACTTTATCACAGAAATTATTAACTGATTTTCATTCTTTCCAGGAAAATTATTAAATACTGTCAAAAATTTGATTGTGTATTTACTTAAGTGGGTAATTTTCTTCTTCCAGAATTGTTATTATAGTTATTATAAGATGAATTTTCAGGCAATACAAATATTCACTATTTGTTTCTAAATAAATTCTCTGTTGGGTTTCCACTAGAAAGTGTATTTTGATGCATTACTTATGTATAGGAATTTATTTTTTTCTTAAGAGTTTATCACAGATACCAGGAGATTAGTTTTGTAGCTTTTTAATGAGAGTTCCCTGACAAATTAAGGATTTTAATTTTTATTGACGTCTTGTATTTTACATTCTAATTTGTTATAACTGTTATGTACTTGCTCTTATAATTATGAGTATAAGTCAGAAATTACTTTTTATATATAATCTTTTTCAGAGCTTTTGCTTATTTCATTTTAATAGATTTTTATATAATTGCTAACAGAGTATTTAATTTTTGCTATGAAAATACCCTCTGATTATTAACCCTGTGCTTGTTGTTCAGAGCATGGTGAACATATGGACTATTAGTTAGTATATTATGCTTCTGAGGGAGAAAAAACTGGCCACATCCTATTAATCCTGACCAAGGACACCTTTCTAGTTCGCTTAGGCTTGTTAGCAGCTTATAGTAGCACTAAATAGGTTAAACCTCCCGTTGGGCTAATTGCATGTACCCACATACTAGAAATAAAAATATTTAAATAGTTAAATATAAGTATTTTAACCAGAAATCATGATTTATTATTTAAGTAAATATTCTGAATAGCTGCTGCAGAGATTTTAGTCATTCCTTTGTTTGTAATTTTATATTTTTTAATTCATCAGATGTTTTAAATTAAGGTTTTAAACTTTTGCCGGCAGTTTTTTGTAAGAAAAATAACTTGAAATTATAAATATATTTTCAGTAAATAATAATTATTATTATTACATAATTTATTTTATGTCATGTTTGCAGATTTTGGTAATATCATAGGAACATTATGAGACAAATTATTTTAAGTAAAATATGTCATTTATTTCATTTTCTGAGATTGACTTCGATACCTTAGTATAGCTAAAAACATAACTATTTTAATGCAATGTTGCAGTCTTGAACCGAGTCCTTATCAGTTAGGATCATTTTTTTGAAAATGTTAATATTCTAAACATATCAAGATGTAATTAATACATACATAACTTCATTGATGTTGAACTAAAATGCGATTGATCCGATTCTAACATCAGTTCCTCTTGCACTATGATTGGATTATGAGTCATCTCCCTTCCTACTCATACCCTACTATCTGATTAATTTCTATAATTAGATAAAATTTTGATTAATTCCTCATGTAAACTAATCATATGAGCTTAAATAATTTTGGATTGTGTTACCAATATTCTTGTTCCAAAATATCGTAGAGAATTTCACATTTCTAGAGAGAATTTGGTAACCTCTATTTTTGTTTTTTTTTTTTTTTTTTAACAAAAATTAGTCCACCTATGTATAATATGATGGCTTGATAAACTTTTTTATCTGGAGTTGACAAAACATAGATAATATCTAGTTTAATTATATTTTTTCATTATAGTTGTTCGATAAAAGGAAAGATGCACAGTGCAAAGTTGTAAATTCACTAAAGAATTATATAGCTCTGATCACTGTGATTATTGGTCAGTAACAAGTATGGCATGCAGCCATCTATCAAAGTATGATTGCATATGTGGTATTATTTAACATAAGCGAGATCACATGTATTAAGTAATCTATAAGAACCAGTTTGCTTTTTGCATTTTAATCCTTCTTCACAAATTCTCTTTTATTTTTTAGGAAACTATCATTGTGATATCCAAAATATTGCGGAAAAGATTTCTTTATAGTAATGTTTTTTTCGAGTTTTGAGTTAAAAATTGATCCACAGACTACAAACGTTTAAAATGTTTCAGTTCTGTTATAATTCTGCTAATCTTAAAAAAAAATTCAATAGACATACAGTCTGTTAGATTGTGATACACTTAATCTAGAGATATCCATTTAACTATGAGCAAAACATTCTATACAAACTATTCTTGTTTTATAAATAGTTCCAGATCATCTACAAGAAGTATTTTTGGAATAATGATGAGTTTTCATGTATAACATAATGATTGGAAAAATAAAATATTTTAAACAGTATACATATTAATTGTTGTTGACTAATTAAACTAAGGATAAAACATAGCTTGGTAAGAAATAAGCTGTGAATTTTATTATAAAGTTAAAACTGTTCCAGTTTATATTGCTAAATCTATTCACTTGATGAATATTACCATATTGACATTAGATGTATAGCAGCTGATTAAGGGTTATACCATTATAAAAATAATTAGCGATTTCTGTGGTCAAGTTCTGAATTTATTATATTGTATTAAAAGTACTTTTAACTGAAATTTAGTATTATGATTGTTTATTTTAATTTATTAATTTTTATTGTTTAATATTTAAAACTGCACTGAGAGTTTTGTGGATTATTATTATTATAGAAGTATTTATGAATTCTGCAGCACTCATTACTTATACTTTTTGTATTTTTATACTTTCCTGAAAAAATATATATATTAATACATACATATTGTACAGTAATAATAAAATTGATCGTTTTAATTAATTGTTGTAATTTACTTCTCTTTAAAATGAAATGTATTATTTTATTATTATTGTTGTTGTCATCTTTATTATAACAAATTTAATTATTACTATTTGTGTTGGATGTTGTATTTTTAAGTAATTTTTTGTAATATATTTTTATTTATTTATTATTTTTATTAATTGTAAACAAGTAATAAAAATCAATATGTATCGTATATTTCAAATGTAAAATAAGATTTCAATGTTTAAAATTCAATTCAGTTCTTCTGATTCTTTTACTACAGTGTCCATTCATCTCTTTAAATTATTCCATTTAAAATGAAATTAAAATAATAAATAATGGCCTAATAAAATGTAATAAAAACTTATCTTAAAAAATAAAATAAATCATATTTACTAAAACAATTACAGTAATAGTTGTAAAAGCTGTCCTTAACAGAATTTATTTTTCTGCACTAGATCTCATATTTGACGTGAGGGGGTTTATAAGTAATAAGTGTAATTTTAGAAAACTGTTTTTTAATGTAGTTAGTATTGTTTGAGTTCAATGAATATGTAAACAGTTACTATTTGCAGACACCATTTCTGTTTTAGTCTTAATAAATTATTTACTATTATGTTAGATTAAAAAATCTACTTGTTTCAATGTTTGATCATTATTTTTCATAAATTGTTATGTAAATAATAATATTAATTTCTTTTTGTTCACTGATAACACATTCTAATTAATAGTTATTTAAGAATATGGATCTAATTGTCAGGTAAAAGAAGTATTGACTACATGTGGTGCACAGCATAAATCTCCATATTTTCAGTGTGATGGAACGTATATGCTACATGATAATTCTTTGTTTTGTCTTACTCATCATTAAAAGTCATATTATTAAATTTTTAATTGAATAGATTTATTATGATTGACTTTCAGAGTCATGTTTGCCAGTGGGAAGTTCTTTTTAGAACTATATTCCAATCTTTATCAGCCATTAAATATTTCCAAATGATATTTGTTTTGATGTTACTAGTTTTATGGGATGTTTGGAAAACTTTGTAAAATGCAATCGATAAGTAAGTTTTGAAATTTATGTATTAAATTTCTTTTCTATGCTATATGTTATAAACTTCAAAATATTATATAATGGACAAAATTAACAAATCGGATACAACTTTTTGATACTTTATAATGTCATAAACTTAGTACAGTAGAGAAGTAACAGTGCCTGATACAGAAGTACATTCTAAAAGAATGTTTCTTACAAAGTAACAAATTCTGTTTAATGTAAATTTTCTATTCTTGCAAAAGTTTCTGTTGAGGGCAGATATTACTGTGAATTATATCTTTATAAAAAGTAATTATGATAAATATTCTTTATTATAATTTTTTTTTTACACTCAGATTATTTTTGGAAATAAATCAACATTTAATTATTTGGTTAATGATGTTTAAAGTAATTGTAGTTAAATTTAGTGTTTTAATAATTTAATGATAAACAAAGTCACATGTAAACACAGTTTTTATTCAATAATACTTTTGTCATAAAAAAAACTTAACAGGATTTTCATTATATATATATATATATATAAAATTAATGATAACTTTTATTGGTGTGTGGATGTTTGATACTTGAAAAAAAATTGAATTAATGTTACCATAATTATGATTTAGTATAATTTATATTTTTTTAAAAATTATTAAATTTTTATTAAATTAAATAAAGTGATGTGTAAATAAAGTTTTAATTTAAAAAAAAGAAACTGTTTATACATGTATTCATATTTTCTTGTTAAGTATTTATATTAATTACCACTTTTTCTTTACAATATTAGATTTGGGAGTTTTTATTTTTAATTTTCGTTCCACTTTTTGTATTGCACACATCATAACATACATATTTGCAGATGTATTTTTCTTAGAATGCACTAATGTCCAATTAACTAATACTGGTTTATTATTACTAGTAAATACATAAAATACATTTTTACTACAGAAACAGGTACATTTGTTGCTGCTTTAAACAATATATCACAGTTCATCTTTTTTTTGACTGACATAGTGAAACATTTATATTATAAGAGGTACTAATCTCTATAAGAGTTCCTTTCTCTATGAGAATAAAATTGAACAGAGAGTAGATTTGACTTTTAGGGTTAAAGGTAATCTGCATTTTGCGGGTTTGACCTATTGATTTGAAGTAGTGTGTGAGACTCAGTAAAGAAGCCAGTCGGAACAGAAACCACTTTGTTCCTCATATTACTTTGTAATCTTGTTATTTTTGATAATAGCTATCTCATTTATGAGATTAACTTTATCTCATCTCACCTAACGTACAAAAACCTTAGATTGTATAAAACAATATTTATTATTAATTTTAACTTAGTTTTTCCTGAGTAATCAATCATCTGTACCATACAAATATGGATTCAGTAATCAACACAGTATAATTTTTGTTACTTTTTAATAGCTAACAATTTTTTAAATTGTGCGTAAGATTTGAACATGGTTATTTCAAAGATTAACACTGTAATATTCTGATTATTAAAAATTAATAAACATTTTTGATTTTCCTCCTTTTAACTCTATACCAATTCTATGTAAGTTGCTACGTAACAAAAGTAAATAATATGAATTTCCTTCAAATTTACGCTGATATTGCAATTTGTTGTTCATCATTATTATCCTATTTTGGATTTATTTATTTAAAACTTTAGGAATATATCAGTCTCTAGATATGTCAAACTTAATGGGTACAGTCAATAGTATTTTGTAGAATTATTTTATTATTATGAAACTGAAGCTTCAGTTATTTTCTTGTTTTTACTTTTAAATAAAATACTGATTCTTTTAACCTGTTTAATTGTTGAAGGTGTCGGCTCATTCCAAGCACTTTTTAACATTCATTAGATTAAGATGAATTTTTTCTATACATTTTCTTCATTTTCCATATCTCGATCACTCAAGTGATTTTTTTCTTTACAGTCTTTAATCATTTTTTGATAATTCATTCTAAAAAGTATTTTAAACTCATCGCAATACATGTCGTTGCCAGTTTTATTATCAGTTACCAAAAACATATGATTCAGTAATATAAAAAAAATTGACAAATATGAAAATTTCTTGTGCTATATTGTGTAAATGAATTGATATTTTCCAATTTGATTTAGTAGTGTTTCTGATACATTTATTCAATGATTGAAGTGATGGAATTTGCTGTTTTATAATTATTTAATCATTGCCATATACAAAGATTCCTTTTTTCATAATTGACATATGTACTGAACTAATTTTAATTGTTAGTTTCATGTAAAATATTAGTAGTTTTATTTTAATCTGTAAATAATGATTGAAAATAAGTGATGGTTCAAAATTTTTAGGTGCAGGTGATATTTACTGATCAGTAATGATTTAGACACATTTTTTTAAAAAAGATATACCTGTCATGATACGAGGGTTATTTTTTTTCAACGTCTGATCGATCACAAAATAAAAACCCGCACAAAAATCGGATGAACCTTTGCGCTTATGTGTTGCACAGCGTCTCTAGTATGGTCTTCAATCACGCCACTTCACTTCGTTTAGTTCTGAACACGCAGCTAGCCCGTAAACATGTCTACAACAATAGCATCTTCCGTCAAGTGTGAAGTGCCTGTGGTAATTTGATTTCTTCAGGCTGAGGGGTGTAATGCGGCTGAAATTCATAGACGAATAAGTAATGTGTACGGTGAAACTTCAATGAGTGACAGCAAAGTACAACAATGGTGCAGGAACTTTAAAGCAGGACGTATAGATGTTCAAGATGCAGACGGTCAGGGAAGGAAGGGAGTGTCAACCAATAATCTCGTTGAGCGAGTGGATGAAGCAATTCGAGAAAATCGTCTGTTCACAATTTCTGTATTGAGTGATTCATTTCCTGAAATTTCAAGGTCAGCTTTCTACACCATTGTGAGTGAGAGACTTCAGTACTGCAAACTGTATGCGAGATGGGTTGCCAAGATGCTGTCCAACCATCACAAAACAATGAGAAGGGACGCCTTCCTAACGTTTCTCCAGCGCTACCACAATGAAGGAGAAGATTTTCTGAACAAAATTGCCACAGGGGACGAAACATGGGTCCATTTAAAAATGAAGAAACAAAAGAACAATGTAAACAGTGGATGCATTCTCATTCTTCCAGTAAACCAAAGAAGTCTTCTCCAATAGAAAGTGTGTGGCTACTGTGTTCTGGGACCGGAATGGAGTTCTCTTGGTGGAATTCATGGAATGTGGCACGACCATCACAGCACTCTCATACTGCGTGACTCTTCAACGTCTACGAAGGGCAATTCAGAATAAGTGGAGAGGAATGTTGTCATCATGCATTGTCTTTCTCCATGACAATGCTCGGCCGCACACTGCAGCTGTAATAAAGAAGCTCCTGCAGCATTTTCATTGGGAAGTGTTTGTTCACCCACCATACAGCTCAGACTTGGCTCCATCTGATTTCCACCTCTTTGCTCACGTAAAATGCTGGCTAGGAGGACAACATTTTTGGCACAGACATCGAGCTGCAGACCAGCGTAGAAAAATGGCTGAAAACACAGGCGGCTCCGTTCTATAACGAGGATATTGGAAAGTTGGTACCACGCTACGACAAATTTCTAAATCGGAGTGGCGACTATGTAGAGAAATAGCATAACTATCAAAGTGCTTGTTACAAATAAAAAAATTTTTATTTTCACTGTGGTTTTAATTTCGTGACCGTTCGGACCTTGAAAAAAAAATAACCCTCGTATTTACCTCTAATACATTTATTAATCTATTTATTTACTTTCTCTGTCTACCTACTCTGTATCCATTCTAAGAAAAATTCATCTGTACGTTTACAATTGGATGTATGTTTGTGGTTAATGTCTTTACAATAGATAGAGAAGCCTGTAAATCACCAAGAGTTCATTTTCTGTAGGATTAACTCAGAACTGTGTGGCCCAATAGCAGACAAATTCCAGTGCTGAAGTTTAACATCTTGGTCAGGCATTATAATCTCAGTGGATTGTAATTTTATATATCTCCTTGTGATACTATATCTGAATACAGCAGAATCTTTTAGGGTTAAACCTATTGAGTATTGAGGAGGGAAACAAATTCTTTTAGTAATAAAAATATTTTTCAATTAAAAACTATTTTTTTTTTTAAATTATGTTACTGGTGGTATTAATTTCATATGTTAATTCCTCCATTAATTTTGGACCTACATAACAATGACTTGAATTCAAATAATAGTTTTTCATTTTTTATAGTTTTTGTATAATCTGTCAGCATATTATTCATGAATAAAAAATTAAGAAATTACATTTAAGTCCAACTTATATCTAATTGCTTTTTACTGCTGTCTAAAATTTAATTTTTTTTTTAAATGATATCAAAACAAACATAGTTTTGTGTCATCTGTGTAGGAATTAGCCTTTTCTTTTAGTCATTTCAGGTAGGAATTCTTCAGTTTTGGATATATTAACTCTGGTGCTCATAATTAATACTCTTGGTAAATTGGGACTAGTAATTCTTTTTTGCTTCTTTTATTTTTTGCTTTATAGATATATATATTATTATTCACTTTCAAAATATAATCTAACTCGGTTATTGGTTATATCTGGAAAGTTATTTCCTTCAAATTTTTTAACAGTTAAACCTACTAAGTCTTCCTTATTTCTGTCTAGTTTTTTCAAACGATTTATTTTGTTCGACTCCATTGTTTGAGGTCTGGAACTATGAATGTACAGATCTATTCTCTCCCTTTTCTCTATGAATGACTTGGAGAAGTTTCTTATGACCATGAAAGACACCCTTCCTTAAATTGATTTTAAATTCATTGTAGAGTGCCCAGATGAAATTGTCCAAAAATGTAAACTGGGTTTCTTCTGTATATATGGTGTTGAATAAGACTAAGAAATAAAGACTTAATGGGCAGCACTCATTTATTTTTATTAGCTTATTAACTTTTAGATTTTATTTTTTCCAAAACTGTTATTTATTATCACAAACTTAATCTGCATGTTACAAGATCAGAATTTTTATTGAGTGCAAAACACCTCTTGTGGAAATTTTTGTGTACTTGTGAAGCTGTCTGCTAATAAGGAGTCCCTATGAAATTATAAAAATGACAATTATATTTACAGATCATTTATATATTCTTTATTTTTATTCCTTTATTAATTATATTGCAGATTATTTGAAAACATTAATTATTTTTAAAGGTAATTTTTTTAAAAAGGAATATATTATATATATATTTCACAATTTAATCAAACATTATTATGACTGTAGTGGTAACAGATTAGTGTTATGGATGTAAAATGAAAAGTGGAGACAAAGAAAGTGGAAATAATTCTGTTAATAAACTAAAGCAAGTATTAACATATAATGGTGAGTAATCAAACATTGTTAAATTAATGTATTAGTACTTAAAAATAAATAAAATATGCTCCATACATGAAATTATACTAGCTGTATCATCTCTTCATTACTTGCTTTGTTTTTCATTTCAGTTATAGATAAAGAATTGTATATAGCAGACAATGGGAAAACAGAACAGCAAACTTAAGCCAGAAGTATTAGAGGATCTTAGGCAGAATACAGAGTTTTCTGGTTAGTATTTTAATATGGTAATGGTTGGTACTGTAATGATTTTTTTTTATTTTGTGTTATAAATTCTATTTGATTGCTGATGTCATTTCTCTGTATATTGTCTTTGTTACATGGCAAAAATCCCCAAACCAAATTACATGACTTTTTTTATTTGGAAAATGTTTAATTAGTCCCTTCATAATCACATGAAACAAACATTACCTTATAGGTAAAGAAATTTTTTTTTATTTGTTGATATAATTGTTAGTGTCGTAGATCAGGATTTGGTTAACTATATATTTTTTTTTGCTGTTTTAAGAATCAATTGATAAAAATAAACTCTTTTGTGAACAAGACCTCAATCACTTGATTAATACTTAAACAAAAGCTTAAGTACAAGGAAGTATTGTAATCATGAAAAATTTCAGATTTCAACAGAAATATTCATTTTGACCATCCCTTAATCCATTTTGACTAGTTTCAGCGTGACGTCTGAACATATGTATCTTGCGTAACTCAAAATGGATTAGTCATAGAATGTTGAAATTTTGGATTTAGGACTCTTGTAACATCTAGTTCTGCACCTCCCCTCTTCATTGCAATACTGGTCCAAAAAGCCCAAAATCCAAAAACATTTTGTTTTTTTTTACTTTTACTTAACTGCAGTAGTAACCTCATTGAGAGCTTTTCAACGATGTATCATAAGTGGTACTTATTTTCATTGGTTCGAGAGCTCTAGCCTAATGAAATATTTGAATCTTATATGGAGAAGGCACATCAGTTCGAATCGGACTTCATCTCCTTTTTTTTAATTTAAATATATTGATTTATTAATAATTATTAACCTCTGATTGCACAAAAAATTACAATAAATAATAATTCAATAATAACAATAAAAAAAAAATATGAAAAAATATCAGAAGCTGTTAATGAAATACAATTTTATGTACTGTTTTATTTTTTGGCGTACAAGTAAGTCATGTGGTATCCACATCAGATTTTTTAAAATCTGAAGTCAAGTTACATGAGGGTTATCATTTATGTGCAAGTAATTATGGAATTAAACTACATACACTGAAATTATATGCACTTATCAGGGTTTTCTTTTAGATGAAGTCTCATTGTGAATACCACAAAAAAACCAAGTACCTATTGCCAAGATGCTCTGTACATTTGACTAGCAAATTTTTTTTATTATAGTTGCAGTTTTTATATCAGTTTAAACTTAATAAATCACTGTAGATTTACTCCCATGAAAATTGTTATGTCCACAGGCGTATTGTCATGTGAAATTTTGTGTCCTGAAATTTAAGAGACCTCTTGATTAAAGCTGAGTTTTTGGTTTTCTTTTAATGTTTACTTCCTGCATTTACTTATTTTTTAGCAATAATTTTTAGAACTTCATTAAACTCTAGAATTACTAAAACACTGTTCAGCAATTGAAGTGAATATTTCAATTTCTTCATCCTTATCTCTTCTTGTAGGTGGGAATTAACATTCGCTAACATAAATTTGGGGGCTATCTCTTCGAGTATTGTGATATAGTCCTTCTATGTTTACAAGTGGCACTGGTATTGTTATAAGAAGCTGCCTTTTATATTGATCGAAAATAGGTACTAGAATAGCTATTTTGTTTTGTAGTTTTTATGTTAGATATTTGCTCACTTGTATAATTAACAAATAATGTGTAAATACAATTTTTTTTTTATATGTGTTTATGTTAATTATAATCAACTTAATTAATTATATATTATATTTAAAATTTGGCCGAGGACAAATCAGATAAGTCATAGAAGCGAAGCTAAAATAAGCAACAAGTAGTCAGAAGAAATTAGGAATTTGAGTAGTACGAGCGTGAAAAACCTACTGTTATTGAATGTAAATTAGAACTGTTACAAACCAGACAATGAGACCCGGAACTGTAGAAGCCATTTTCGTTACAATTCCCTACACTTTTTATTTATTTATATTGAAAAAAAAAAATAATGGCGAATTGTGGTGTTAAGAGTCCAATTAAATACTATTTTAAAACTCCTTTAACATCTGTTGTCAAACAAATCTAGAATAATTTATAGATTGTGTTTCTGAGGTAGTTTTACCATTGTTAATCATACTTATGATAAAAGTAGCAGCAAAGTAAAATTTTTGGATATTTTTTTATTTTGAAGTGGCCTACTGGGGACCATGCCAGTATAATTTTTTTTTCTTTGCATTTTCTTCGAAGCACCCATTCTCTTCTTTGTCCATTTTCTGTGGTGCTTTTACTTCAAACAAGAACCGCTGTATTGTATGTTAATTTTTTAAAATTCAAGTAGCCCTCTCTCTTTTAATCTTTTCTTTCATCTGCTTTTCTGCTTTATGTATCCTACTTAGCATCTTATTTTCAAAAATTTTTCAAAATGTTGTTTATTTAGCCTTTTTGGATTCATTTGTCTGACGAATTATACAAGGCATATTCATAAAGTAAGAAGTGTTTGGTCATTAAAAAAATTTACTCGTTAGAAAACGTTTTTACTTACAGTTTTAGTTTACTACACATCTACTTCACTTTTCCACATAATCACCATTCAGTTCTAAGCACTTTTCATAACGCTGCACCAGTTTCTTTAACCCCTCTGCATAGAAGTTTGCCACCTGGAAATTCAACAAATTGACAACGGAAGTCTTGAGTTCCTTGTCGTTTTCAAACTGTTGGTCACCAAGCCGCTTTTTCAAATGCAAGAAGAAGAAGAAGTAGTTGCTAGGTGCAAGGTTGGAACTATATGCAGGATGGTCAGAAAGTTCCCAATGAAAATCTCAAATCTTCTTGGTTAAGGCAGTGGTATGAGGATGCGTGTTGTCGTGAAGGAGGATTATGCTGGATGATAGTTTCTGCGTCGTTGATTTTGGGTCGTACATCTCAGTTTGATGAGTGTTTTGCAGCACACATTCAGAATCCAGGGTGTCAAAAATGATGCCCTTTTCGTCCCAGAAAACAGTAACAACATTTTTTGACACCAACTTTTTTGGTTTTGGGGAACTTGAATGGCGCCACTACATTGACTGTTGTTTCGATTCTGTGTTGGTATAGGATATCCATGTCTGGTTGCCTGTAACAGTGTGGGAAAATGAATTATCGCCATCTTTTCTATAGCGGTCCAAAAACACTCGTCCACTGCACATTCTTTGCTCTTGTGTTGGTCAGTGAGCATTTTCAGTTCCTATCTGCCACACAATTTGTGATATCTGAGCTTTTCTGTGACTGTTGTGTAGGTAGAGATGTGTCCAACATGCCGAGATTCATCAGTCGCCGATCACATTGCAGTTTTTAATTCACTTGTTCAATGATTTCATCGATCTGAATAACGGGCCTGCCACTCCGCTCTTCATCATGCACATTTGTGCAGCCATTTTTAAAGTCTCAACACTATTGTTTAACCTATTCTTCACTCATTAATGTAGATCCTTACACTAGGCACAACTCCCAATGAATTTTCGCAGCTGAAGATCCTTTTGTATACAAAAATTGAATCGCAGCACTCACTTCACAACTGGCGGGAGAAACAATTGTCGCGAACATTGCGATCTGCATTCACCGGCAGGCAAATGATTACTGGAACCAAAATAACAACTACAGTGGCTTTGTAAATAGCCGATAGATGGCCCTGCATACTTGTAAGTGTGTTCAGACCCGCTAATATTTAAATATAAGCTGATGGCCATTACTTTATGAATATGACTTGTAATTGCATTTTTCAAATCTT
Source organism: Lycorma delicatula (assembly GCF_047948215.1). NCBI lineage: Eukaryota > Metazoa > Arthropoda > Insecta > Hemiptera > Fulgoridae > Lycorma > Lycorma delicatula. The sequence goes on from NC_134455.1 coordinate 400,380,354, forward strand.
GGGTTTTATAAATGTTATTATTTGATTTTTAATGTGTACCCTTCTTCTGCTTTTCTGGAATTATAGACTCTTCTTTGTATTTTTGTTTTGATTTTGAGAAAACGTTCTTACGGGCAGCCAGATTTGCTGTTTCAATTCCAAGCAAGATCACTGGTCTGACTATAGTATTGTAACACCTGAATTTTACATTTATAGAAAGGTTGTTTTTTGTTTATTTTTTAGGTATCTTCGATTGTTAGTAAATACAATTTTTCTATTTTGGATTTCAGGATCCAGACAGCTTTGTGCGACTCTTTTTTACTGCTTACTTACTTTCCTGAATATTAAATTGAGTTGTTACATTAATTTTTCCGTACTTTCTTTATTGATTTTTTGGCATACATTTTTTAGGTTTGACATGATTTTTGTTTTTGAGAAGGAAATTTGCAAGCTTACTTGTTCTGTTGAATTAGCAGGTTGTTAATTTTGGAAACTCCCATCTTCTGATTTTGGGAGAAGTGCTAGTTCATCTGCAAAAGCAAGGCTGCTGATTTTTAGATTTTGATTTTTGGTCCAATTTTAATGCTTTTTTCATTTTTTTTCCAGAAGGTTTTCATGTCTTTATTTAAAACTAGATTGAATAGGATGGGAGACAATCCATCTCCATGTGCCAGACCTGTTTTAATTTGAAAATGACATATTGGTGATTTGAAGATATTCTTTGCTGATTTCTTCCCAGAATTTTACCTTAGAAATTATGACTGTCAACATAAAATTTATTTGTACAACTTAATCCATCTATTTATAATGTTACCAAATGTTATTATACCAGTCTTTGCATTTTAAGAAAAATTACACATTTTTAGTGACCCCTAAAATGCCTAATTGTTCATGATTAACACCAACTGCTAAAAGGAATATTGAAGGCATGCTGAAGTATACAGTATGCTGTTCAGTATACAGTAGTATACTCAACCGTACAAAAAGCTGGAATCACTTCAGATGCTTGTTGTTGGATTCTAGCATACTGTAGAGGAAATGAATTTCTTTAAAAACATATATTGCAGCCTCATTCTTTTGATTGATAATCCATTAGGTAAAATACATTTCATATATTTCTACATATATTTGTAGGTCATAAAAGAGTGGATCAATTAGCTATCAAAACAAATGTTGTTATTAATTTATTTTTATTTTAGATGCTGAAATACAGGATGGTACAAAGGTTTCTTGAAGGATTGTCCAAGTGGACATCTTAGTGTTGAAGAATTTAAAAAAATTTATGGAAATTTCTTTCCATATGGTGATGCTTCAAAGGTAATCTTGTTGTGACACTTATTATTGATGCTTCTTCCTGTTGTGTATATTTTTTCTATTTCTTATTCATTTATTTTATACATGTGTAATAGATAATTACTGATGCAAGGACATTTACTGATATAAGTCAATAGTTTTGAATCATGTAAAGTCATTTGAATCAAAATTTTTAGAAAATATGTGAGCTCAAAAAAAAAAAATATTTAACTTAACTATGCACCTTACCAAAACTTAAACTGTCCTAGGTAGTACAAAGAACAATTTGTAATTTTTTTAAAAAAAGTAATGCACAAAGTAAAATAATTTAAAAAAAATTGTTTTACAGTTTTAACAATACTCACAGATTAATAAATTTATAGGCTATAAGAGGTGTGTTTTATGTAAATTAACAGAAAAAGATAATAAATTTCATTATACTGGATTACTTGCCGCTTATTTATACAAATAGTAATACTCTGGTTGTTTAATTTTATTAAGCAATCAATTTCATGATGCACACTTAATATGTGAAATACTGTATCTGATGATTGAATTTACTCTGAAAATTCATTCTACTTAAGTAATAATGATATTAAAACGACAATTTTTTTCAGTATTAATGTAGAAGGTGATCTACTGCTGTAGTTAGTTACTTAGTTCTTAGATGGCGCCACTGAAATGCTATATTGAAATAAGAAAATAAATAAATAAAATTTTTAACATAATCTAACCAAACTTAAACTTCACTCGCTAACCTTGAATAAGCGAGCATAGGTGAAGTTTGATTACATTATATTTATTTATTTTCATATTTCAGAATAGCGTTTCAGTGGCACCATCTAAGAACTAAGTAACTAACTACAGAGGTAGATAGACTCCGTACATTAATACCTTTTTTCTCTTATTTTTATTTAGTGTTTAACTTTTTTATTATAAATATAATAAATTTATAATATATAAATGCATTAAATCATTTTTTTTTATTTATGTGGGCCATTTGGAAAACTCTTGGCTTTACAAAGAAAGCACAAGAGTTTTCAATTCAATGCATTTAGACCAATGACTTTTTAACTTTTTATTACCCAAGTATAATGTGATTTGTACAGCTACAAGTATAAGTGGTTGTTTCAGTTTTGAACTCATCATTTGAAGTAAATCTTTGTCCAGCAAACCATTTCTTCAGGTTTGGAAAGAGGAAGTAATCAGTGGGAGCCAAATCTAGTGAATTTGGCACTTGCGAAAGGACTATGAAGCATAGGTCATGGAATTATGTAGCAGTAACTCAAGACTTGTGTGCAGGTGCATTATCATGATGAAAGAGCTTTTTCTTTTCAACCAGATGTGGATGTTTAGCTTAAACAACACCCTTCAATAAGTCCAGTAGTGAACCGTAATACTCCTGTAATGGTGCTCTCTTTTTCCAGGTAATCTGGTAGTCAACACACCTTTTTCCAGGGAGTCAACACACCTCAAGAATTCCAAAAAACTGTAGCCATGACTTTTCCTGCTGATGAAACTGTTATTGCTTTTTTTGGTTTATTTTAACCTGCTCTCATCCACTGTTTGATCTCTGCATATAATAGTGAATCTGTGTTTCATCTACTGATATAAAATGTTAAAAAAACTCTGTGAAACCACATTTAAATCAGTTCAGTCTAATGCATTTTTGTCAGCTGTTAACAAATATAGCACCCATTGAGTGGAAAGCTTTTTTATACCCAAAACATCATGTAAAATATAGTGGGCATAATCTATTGAGATGTTTGTAATGTTAGTAAGCCCAGGTACCTTCAGTTGCCGATCATCTAATACAGATTGTAGATTTTTGTGATGATTTCATCAGTCAAAGCAGTTTTTGTGCATTCTGAGCATTTATCATCTTGATTGAATGTAGACTATGTCTAAATCCAGCAGTCCATTTTTCTATCGTCAGATATTAAAGAGGAAGAATTCTTTAAAGTGTTATGTAACTCATTTTGTTTGACCGTCAGGATTAAACCTTTCAAGACAATACTTTATAATCGCTCATACTTCAATTTTATTGAAGTTATTTCAACATTTCTCAGAAAATGTCAAAATCTGTTTCCTTTACCAATCTCCACAAGCAACTAAACAACATGTCTGAAACTTTGCAGCATGTCGTTTAAGAATACCTAGTCATGTTTCCAGAGATGTCCCATCTCTGTGTCAGGCCAAGAACTTTCCGAATAATCCTAATTTAATCAATTTAAAATATTTTTTATTAAAATATAAATATATATTTATTTATTAATGTATAAAATTTATTAATAATTTTTTAATTAAAATTTTTGAGACTGATGTTTTTAATTAATTTATTATGCTTACAAAAGAAAATCGGTTCTGAAGAAGTACAGATCTCTGTTTTGTACTCATTAGAGATACATACTAGAAAAGCAATAATTAGGAAAATGTTTAAATGTAGTTTAATAAATTAATATATTCTATCACCGGTTTAACTTCATCAAGACGATGCAGCTTTTTTAAACCATTGAATTTTTGAAACAATTTATTTGTGCAAAAGATTCATTATTTACTATTATTAAATTACAAATAAATTAATAGAGCAGTGATATTTATTAAAATATTATATTTTATGAAATACAATAGATATTTAGAAAATACAGTTTCTGTTAGCTGTTACAAGACTTCTTTCACATTATGAAAATAAATATATATTTCAGTTACATGAATTTATAATGTGTTGATCAAAGAGATGTATGTTGATATAGCAGGTATATCATTGAGTTATTATATGCTCAATACTCAATATGCTATATGCTCAATATTTTTCTTACTTATAGATCCAAACTTAGTTATAGGAATAACTATTTTTAAAGTATTGGATTTTCTCACAACTTATTGCACGTAAGTGCAATGAAACGTAATCTGTTTCATACAATAATAGTTAATTTACTTAAAGTTACAATTAACTTTTATTTAAAAAATATAATTTCTATTCTAACTTTAATTATGTTTTAAAAATGTAAGAATATATAAAGTATATACAGAATATATAAGAATATATAAGATACAGAATATATATATATATACAGAATATTATATACTAATATTATATTAGTATAATATAATAATAATTAGTATATACTAATATTATATAATATTATATTACAGAATATTATATATACAGAATATATAAGAATACATTATTTTTAATAATTGATTCCCTTAATGAATTTTGTTTTCTTTGCTTATTCAAGTAAATTATTCTTTTTTTCTCAATTTTTTTCATTTTTTCTTTTTACTTTAAGCTAATATTAAACCAGTTATTTTTTTCTTATTTCAATTTAAAGTTAAACAAAAATAAAAGAAAGGAAAACAAAAAATACATTAAAATAAATTATACACACACATAACTACACACAATACATGCTTCTATGCAATTGCTAGATCAATCAAATATAAACCGGAGATTTATTTTTAACATTACTAATGTAGAATATAAATATAAAACATATTTATGTTTTATTCTTTTCTATGTACTCTTTCTAAAGTTTTACACATTTTGAGATTGTGGATTCTTTCTTCATAAAAAGTTTAAGGACATGTCATGAGCCAATTGCGCAATTTGTTGTAAATTGATATCCTTCCAGTGCTTTCTTTAATGTTCCAAATAAAAAGAAATTGCAGAGGGATACATCTGGACTATATGGAGTATGTTCTGAGATTTCCCAGTAAATTTTGTTCAGTTTATATCAAATGCTAATAGCTGTGTGAGGCTATGTGTTAGTCATAAACAGGACCATACCAAGGCATTGTCAACGGAACATTTACCAAGGGCGCTCAGAACATGAAACAAACCTTTTTTACAACGAAAAATACAATATAAACAGTAAACAGTACATTTATTAAAAGTTTTGTTCAAAGCTTAGACTTAAAAGGACCATAATGGGTATCTATTCATGCAGGTCAATTTTTTTAACCAAGGAAATGCAGTCAAGGCAGTTTTTGATTGATTTGAGGTTATTGTTTCAGTCTTGAGAAATATGAAAGATGGCAATTCTTTTACTGACTTGCATTCGCTTGCCAAATCACTGTACAAGCAAATTTAAAGTTATAAATTTCTTATATTTTGAAGCTCTGGAATCTGGTACTAAATACATTAAATAATGTCAATATTCGTATATTACTTAAGAAAAGAGATCAGAATTTTCATTAAGGTTGTTCATCTAGCCGATTCCAAACTTTCAACATAATTAATATTATTTTGCCTCAAACAGTTCATAGTAATAGGATTGTACTGTACTTTTTTTTAACATTAGTTAATAACTCAATGTTAATTAACATTTAATTATTGTTAATTATTTAACATTTAACATTAGTTATTTTCTTGGGTGTTTATTATAAAATCAGTTTTGGTGCTTTCATTATCATAAAAAAAAAATTTTAACATACATTCAGGGTTTATAATACTTTTTATTGATCTGTTTAATGCAATTTTTAAGGTTTAGTTCTATCATTAAAACAAATTAATAACGTTGTACTTAAGTTTAAATTAAAAATTATTAAGTATAAATTAAAATGGTTAAAATTAATAACTTTTATTTAAAAATAAGTAATAATAAACTTGAAAATTTACTAAGAGAAAATTACAAAGGATTAAAGCAAAAAGAACAAACTTATTAAGCATATCAACCTTGTATGTAAAAATAAAAAAGAGAAAAAGTACAGACTTATCTGCCACAGTTTTTAACTAAATAACTACTTTAATTATTGCTTTAGTCATATTGGGTAGTGTTATTTTTAAGTAAGATACTTGTATTCTGTATGTCTAGTCTTTTAATTTTTGGTTATATATATTTATAATTATAATATATAATAATAAATAAATTTATAAACTTTCTTTTTTGTATGGATGTGTACATTTGTACGATTGTATATGTGATGCATGTATGTACATCTGCTTGAATGTATAATGTATGAATGTCATACGTGTGCATTGCACTAAGTGTGATTGATAATAATCTTGCTTAATTTGAGCGTGTATGTAAAAATTTTACAGATGTGCTCATAAAAAATGCACATATTGTTACACTAAATAATAGTGTAAAATTTTTATGCTATAACCTAATGATCATTTGAAACTAAGATTTTTGTTTGGTTTTCCTTATTTTTTTTTTGTAAACCTTTTGTTTTAAAATAAAATAAACATGTATGGCTTTCTTTATATTATGATGTTAACAGTAATAATTATTATTTTTTATTTTATTTGTGTCTTTTTATTAATATATAGATTGATTGTAGCAGATTAATATAATTCAGCATTAAAATAAAGGTCACTGTGATTTCTGGTGCTTAAGTGCATAAATAGTAATATTTTGTAATGTTATTTTGTTAATTTTTATTTTTTGAGTTCTATGTCGGCAGTAAAAGAATTTCTTTTCATAAATTACATCTACAGAATGCTTTAATTATCATCGTTATTAATTATCACTTGTAATAAAAAAAAGTATTACACAGAAATTTTGTACTGATTGGAATGTAAACATCTGACTGTTTTAGACATCTTAAACAATATATATGTGATAAAAAATAATTTTAATAACAGATAAAGAGAAAGTTGTTTAAGTTTAGTTTTACTTTGGTGTTTTGAAGAAAATAATTGCCCGAGGGTTAACATCCATTCTTATACTAAAAAAACATTATCTTTTGTACCTGGAAGGAAATGCACTCAAGGAAGATAATTTTTTCAGAATTTACTAGTTTAATAACAAATATATATGTATAATTTGATGTAGAATGCCATTTATATTCATACAAACAGTTTAAATTTGCTGCCTCAGTTTTGTATATTAACCAAACATATCTTGAATGTTATTGAATGTGAAATTCATAGAATTTCTTTCTTATAACAAAGAATCTGTTGGTGATAAAGTCAAATTAACATCAGGATGGGTGGCTACTGTTTCCAAACTGTGAGGTAAGGTAGTCATTACTGAAATATCTGTTGCTTTTAACACTGCATTCTGAACAGTAGCCATGAATCGGCATGACTCATGTCTTCTTGAAACCATACAATACAATATTATTTATAAATTTGTATATAATTAGAACTTTTATGAATTTTTATCATCGATAAGAGTATAGTTACTGTACTACATTGAGCTGTTCACCAAGTGAACTGGTACATATGGGAAAATAGGTGATCTCTCACGAAGGCCATCTTCTAAGTAGGAAATGAGTGAATATTATATAACATAACAAAATTAAATAAAATTTTAATTTTACTTTTTATTGATAAATGGTTACGTCGTTAACCATTTACGATGTTTTTTGTTGCATTAACTGGTTAATGGTTACATCATTAACAAATTTAAATTTTAAGGTATATGTCCTTTACTTGTTATTGATGACATCACTTATGTAGAGGCATAGATGCAAGTGATATATGCAATTAATGCGGATGACTTGTTCTGTTGCTTTTTACTTAAGAAAAAATTTGTACTTTTATAAATTAAGTTTTATAATTTAAATATTTTGTCTTAAGTAATTTAAATTATATTAAAATTTATTTAAAATGAAAATTTGTTGTTAATTCATTATTCTAGTTGCATATAATTTTGTCGGCTCTTTGTTTTTTAAAGGAGAAAAATAACTACATGGTTTTTGTTCTTATTATTTTTAACATTTATTTCAGGTTATACATTTTTTGTTAATTCTTGAATTAAGAAGATTAGTTATATTTGATATGTTTTAAGATGCTTTCAAAACACCTCTTCAAAAATTACAGGTTTTTCTTTTAATAAAAATGTTATGGATGTATTGATTTTTGTTTGAATATAATCAGTTTTTCCTTTAAATGAAGTAATTATTTATTTAAACAAACTTTTGTTTAAATATGAATATGTTATGTTAAAAAATATTACAGTACTCATGTTACAAAAAAATGATGATCGTGTCCTCTTTCTTCATTAGGTTGTATTCAGTAAAATTTAGCCTGAGTTAGTAGTGCCTTTCATCAGAACCACACTATTATTATTTTTAATAATCTCTTGAATTCAGGGTGAGTTATTACACCTTTGTGTAGTAAAATATTTTACCTCCTGTAAAGAAGTCATTTTTATATTTTGTTAAATTTGATACTAAATGATAGCATTTTACTGTATGACATACATTGTTGCCCTAATCATATGTACTGGATACTGGACACTTACCTTATAAATTTATTAGAAGCAAATCACAATTGGATACTATTCTGTTTATTTTGAATTAAGTTAATTGATATTCAAATTAACTAAGTAATTAATTTAAATAAAACATTAATTGCAATTAGGGAATTATATATATTGATTATATAAATATATATTTATTATGTTAAATGTTTTTATTTACAATAATTTCATTTGTTTGAGGAAATTCATGGAAATCTAAAGAATATAATTAACAGGGACCTAAATTTTTAAATACTTGTAACTGTACCAGTTTTTTTTTTTTACATCAGAGAAAAATCTCATTGGTGGCAATTTCCACCAATTAGAAAAATAGAATGTAGTCCTAAGCCTCTGTTCAGTCTAAAGGTTGAAGAAATTGGATATGATAAAGAGTAAAGCTACCAGACAATAAATACTTCACTCACAAGAATTTCAATCATTATCGTAATCGATCGCGGTTAGTGACAGATGATCTGTTTATATTGAGGTAACTGAAGTTGAATTATTGAATTCAAAATCCTAGAAAAGAGGATTGGATTGTATTGGAACTTTCTTAAGAAAAAAATCAAAGAATTAAAAAATATGTATTTAAAACAAAAAATGGACAAGTTTATCGGTTCTGAAGTTCTAAAATGTTAGTGAACTGAATTTAAAAGTCGTTTCATTATTGTAATACTGAAAGAAAGTTAATTTATTATGTTAATTATTATAGTATATGTAAAATCTAAAGGCGGGTTCTCCCTCTAAGCTGCCTCTACCCTACTCCTCTAACCTGGCATGTGTAACGTGTGCTACTGGTTGCAACAAAAGTAATGTATACATGCTATTAAAAAAATAATTCTCATAACTATGACGCCACGTCAAAGAAAATTATAAAATTATTGCCTACAATAAATAAACAACTCATTTCATATACTTTTTATTACATCATTGTTACTATTGATTTATAGCAAAACCAAAGTTTAATATACTTGAAAAAAAATAAATTGTTTCATATATCTTGGACAATATATTAGGCATAAATAATTTTATTTGTAATAATAAATTACCAGAACATATTTCATTACTACAATAGTGGCATCATAATTAGTACGGTGCAAGTCATTACAAATTAATTTATGTGACTTTTGGGATACACTACTATGGCTGCTGGTGTGAGGAGAAGTCGATAAGTGATGTAAAGAACAGTGAAGGGGATGCCGTAGTTTACTATGGGCCCGCCTTCAGATATTATATAGACTGTAAATTAAATATCAGATAAAAATAACAAAAATTTCAGAAAGTGTAGAATGTTATGTTGATGTTATAAATTTAGGTATATTTGAAGTTAATATTTGAAAATGTTACTTTTCTGTTATTTTCTTCTTTAAATATTATGGTAATCTTGGTAGCTCAGCCAGTAGAACAACTGGCTAATTTAATAAATAGTTCATTAGGTCTAATATTTAATTTCTTGCTTAAAGTTTTCAGTTTTAATTAGTTGAAAATTTTCTCTATTTTTTTTTTGTGCACTACCACTTATATAAGTTAACATTATTTTTGGTTTTTATTCGTTATATTTTTGTATTTCATCTCAATACCTAAGCAAGCTTATCTAGAAATCATCTACAAAAATAAAATTACACTTATGTAAATAGAAGAAACCGGGGTAGAATTCAGACAATTTTCAGGAGGAGTGATTTTTTTTTCAGTTGAATAATTAAATTAAAAATTCAGCTAATTTCCAATTTGGACATGATTAATTGTAAAGTCAATTTTTGTATATTTTTTGAAAGAAATTGTAAAGAAAACAAAATATATGGTTAACCCATTTTCATCCTGACATAGTCGATGAATAAAAATCTGAATAATCTGGAAATATCAAAAATTTATGATGTGGTTGAGACCGTAATAAGCATAGAATTTAAAATTCAGAAGTATATGTAGTAATTATAAATTCAAACTTAAAGTAAGATCAGTTTTGAAGAAAATAGGTCTACAATTCAGTTAAAATAAAACAAGGGATGGATAAGTTTAATGTGCTGTTGTGGCTGCAACAGCTTATGCTTCTGTATAAACAGACATATCTCAATTCAGAAAAGTCTGAATTCTCCAATATGAAAAAATTAATAAATCGTTTTAAGTTACTTTAACAAATAGAAATTATATGTCTAACCAAAATTATAAAAATAAATTTATGTTAAGTTTTATAAAAAATAAATAATATATTTATTTAAAATAATCCAACATTGAATGAATTGTGTTCCGCATGAACATTATACAGATAAATAGGGTTAAACTATATATCTAAATAAACTAGGTTCTATTAACAAAGTTACATCATAGATTCTGAGACATACAACGAGTGGTTTGATTGGAATGAAACAAGATGACGATGTAGCATGCTAGAATACAAAAGCTCTTGAATATGTGGAGTAACATAACAATGGATTTTTTAGAATGTAAGGAACATTATAGCTTTATCTAAATAAAAAAAATTTATTAAATTTTGTTTTGTAATGTTTCCATATTTAAGTGTTCATAAATTTTTAGTTAACTTTTAACTTGAAAATCTGATCGCACTTAGTAAAGGAAAATCTTAATTAACTGGGCTTATTATTAACCAAGCTGTCCTAATAATAATAATAATAGAAATTCTGTAGGGTTACACTGTGTACAATCTACAATGTACACAGAACCTGATTATAATTTAACTTTTATACTGGGAAATTACTACCGGTTTGCTCCCTGCATATGAAGGATTGATTCTTTATTTCCAACTTTATTTCTACTAAACAAGAATAGCTTCTTTTGTAATAAAACAAGAAACTGTCATGCTAACTTTTATGTCGATCACATAGTGGGTCATGAATATTATAGATTATGATAATGAGAAGAGTACAGCTTGTAAACTATACTAAATTTGATTAGTAAACAATAGTAGGTAGAAGACGATTATTGATCATTAAACAATCATGTTAAATACTGTTAGTTTCAAATTAAATGCAACAATCATCTCTGAATGATTATTGAATTGAATTGAATTTACTGTCGCATAAGAAAAACCAGTCTCTTAAAAATTGAGGTAATATCATCAGCTATATTAATTTTATTGCTGTGTTAAATGGAATAAAATGTTTATTATGAAGGAGGTTAGCCATAACAATTTTACACTGCTGTTTCCCTTTTTTTCTTAAATTAGTATTCATAGTACATTTATGAATATTGATGACATGTTAACTATTTGCATAAATGTAGAATTGAAGAAATTAATTACAGATGAAAAAATGTTAATAATTGGTAAATGAATAAAACTATAAAAGTGTTGTAAAATTTTGTAACATTTATTTATTTTACTTTTTATAATCTGTTTGCGTGCCATTGTTAGGAAGCATTAAAAGGAGAGAAACCATTATTTCATTTCTTGTTGAAGAGTCAGTGAATTATACTGGTAGAACCAAATTTTGGACCTCAACAATCAGACGAGCAGTGTTTTTATTTTTATTATCTTTTTATACACTCATTTTTTTGTTTTTTGGCCCTGAGAAATTTTATTAAAAAAATTTCGGCAGTCCTTTATTTCTTCAAATTAATTTTATTATTATTTTTTTAATTACGTACATAAATTGATGGTATTAGTATTATGACATATCTCAGTTATGTGTGATGCCGACTTAGTTCTCTTCTTTAGCACAAATTGGAATGCACATGTGATTCTTTTTCAATCGTCGTTATGTGTTTGTATGTAATAATTTATTGTTGTGTCAGTCCAATTTGACACTTGATATAATGTAATAATTGCCAGTATTTTATCATTACTTACTTACTATTATTATTAATGTGTATAAATTAAAATTAACTATAGTTAAAATTTATAATTTTAAGAAATAATTGCAAATTGCAACAGGTATAAATATAATAATAATAATAATAAATAATTATTATTATGTATTATTATTAATTAATTAATTACTAATTATACTTAATAATTATTACCATTCAGTGCATTAAAGTGTTGACATTAATATCAGTGTTTTCATTACTTTTTTGTTTTATTATTTTCAGTCCAGTCCAATAAAATGTTAATAAATATTTTGTAATATTCGCTAATTTGCTATTTTATTTTATACTTTTTGTTCTGAGCACCCATATAATTCCCAAATTCTTCATCAAAAACTGTTCTATGCAGTTTTGTAATTTAAAAAATTTAAAATTTTTAATTAAATATGGCTGAAACTGTTAGTTGATGAATTTAGTAATGCAGAGTAAAGGTGCTTGCAACAAGAAAAAAAATAATAAGGCAGCAAAATAGCGATCATTTTGAAATATTTATTAATTTATTCTGATTTTAGTTTTCATTTTGATAAAATATTTGTCTATATAATATTATCCATATGACAAAGACCGATTTGGAAAGGTAATAAACATATGCCAAATAACTTACTACATTTTATACAATAAGAATCAGGCAGTCCTACCAACAGCTTCAAAAATTGTGTATGGACTCCAGATTATTTTTAAGGGAAAAAAGATCCAGATTTTATTTTAAGGGAAAACTTACCCATTTTCCCTTCAAGTTATGCAAACAATTTTCTTGATTCCTCTACATCCCAAACGTGATCCTGCATGACTACCCTGTTTTTATTTAGCTGGAAGAACTGAACGAATGGATGACCTGCTAGTGGAGTGCCTCAAATTTGGATGGCAACTGTGTCAAGTAATAATAGAGATACATAAAATCAGATTTTCTTTTCTTTTTTACCACCTTTTGAGAGTCAGTTCTAGAATAGCTCTCATAGTTAAGATAGACCTCATAATATGAGGGTAAGTCAATTATTATCTGCTATGTAGTTATAAATTTTATTGCAAATAGGAATCTTACATGTATATCATTTTTCAACATAGTCCCCCTTGCATTTCAACACACTTGGTCCATTGTTGCACAAGCTTCCTGATGCCCTCATAAAAAAAGATTTTCGGTTGAGCTGCGAGCTAGGAATGCACCGCTTCTTTCGCTGTTTCATCTGAGGTAAATTGATGGCCCCTTAATGCCTCTTTGAGTCAACCAAACAAGTGGTAGTCAGAAGGGGCAAGATCAGGATCATACGGAGGAGCCATTACTTCAAAGTTGAGTTTCAGCAGTATGTGAACGGGCATTGTCGTACAACAACACAACACCTTTCAAAAGCAGTCCTTGGCATTTGCTTTGAATTGCAGGTTTCAGCTTGGCAGTAAACATGTCACTGTAATGCGCACTGTTTATTGTCGTGCCCCTTTCATCATAATGTTTCATTACTGGGCCCAAAAAACCATAAGCATCAGTTTTCCTGTCGATGTTTGGGTCTAGAACTTCTTTTGCAGGGCTAATTTGGATGTTTCCATTCCATACTGTGCCGTTTACTCTCTGGCTCGTAATGATGGATCCGTGTTTCGTCACCGGTGATGATTCTGTCTAAGAAGAATCTGTCCCGTTCATTACCATAGCGATCCAAATGTTTTTGGCAGATGTCCAAGCACGTTTGTTTATGCAACTGTGTGAGTTGCTTTGGGACCCATCTTGCACAGACTTTATGAAACCCAAGTCTGTTGTGGATGATTTTGTAGGCAGGACTGTGACTAATTTGCGGATAATGTGCCACTTCATCAATAGTTACTCGTCTGTCTAAGAAAATCATGTTATGTGCACGCTCAATGTTTTCCTCATTTGTGGTGGTAATTGGTCGTCCGGCTCCTTTATCGTGCGTAACACTTGTGCGACCATTTTTGAATTTTTCAATCCATTTATAGACACTCCCTTGCTGCAACACACTGTTACCGTACTGTACCAAAAGTCTTCGATGAATTTTGGCCCCTGATACACCTTCTGACCACAAACAACGGATCGCTGAATGTTGCTCTTCTTTGGTGCAAACAGAAAGCGGAGCAGCCATGGTTAATAGCAGGGCAGCAATAATGGAACTAACCTAGCAGCTGAAACCTGCACAGACATAACAACAATTAAACCACGCATGCGTCATCTACGCAACACGACAGTACTACCAACATAAACAAAAATATAACTAAATTGCAGATAATAATTGACTTACCCTCATATTTAGATTATTTTCAGTTTTCTTTTAAAAACTGTTAGACATTGCTATGCTTACTTATATACTATTTTTTTATAATATTATTAATTCCAAGATGAGTTGTGTAATTAAACATACAAAAGTAATTCTTTGTAATAATTTTTTTTTAAATCAGATTTTAAGAATATATTCATTTGACTGAATTCTAAATTATTTCTTCTTGTTTATTTCTTTATTAATTGGTCAGTATTCAACTCACTTTATCGTGGGATGTATTTGACATTTATAAAAAAAAGGTCTTCAATCATGAAAAGAATTAATAAATTTTAATTTACAGTACTATAGCCTTGTTCATGAACAGTATGTTTAATTCAAACTGGCAGATGGCACTCAATAGCTGCACACTCGCATTCAGTACTCAATATATAACCTAAGCACATGCATTCAAATCTCTTCACCACTTGACGCTATGCTTACAAATAAAATTTTCTGCTACTAGTAGTTAGTTTATACTCCTGGTTAAAGAATAAAAATAATTTAATAATAATGTTTTGTAAAATCAAAAAGTAATGTAACTTTGCTAAAAAATCTGGAAAAGTGACATATATTACTACCTGTTAGCCTTGTATATGCTCCTTTCAAAGTAAAAAGTTTTTTTTTGTATATGCTCTTGTTTCATTTTTATTTATACGGAACATGTTTTATAAAAAATATAAATTAATAAATGAAACCAACTGCAATTAAATATACACATGAATTAAACAGTACTTTTTACCTTCACTAGTACGAGGGATATTTTTTTTTCAAGGTCCGATCGGTCGCGAAATAAAAACCCGGGCAAAAATCGAATGAACCTTTGCTCATATATGTTGCGCAGCATCTCTAGTGTGGCCTTCAATCACACCGCTTCACTTCGTTTAGTTCTGAACATGCAGCTAGCACGTAAACATGTCTACAACAATAACATCTCCCGCCAAGTGTGAAGTGCGTGCGGTAATTCAATTTCTTCAGGCTGAGGGGTGTAATGCAGCTGAAATTCATCAAAGAATAAGTAATGTGAACAGTGAAACTTCAATGAGTGACAGCAAAGTGCGACAATAGTGCAGGAACTTTAAAGCAGGACGTACAGATGTTCATGATGCAGGCGATCAGGGAAGGAAGCAAGTATAAACCGATGATCTCATTGAGCGAGTGGATGAGGCAATTCGAGAAAATCGTCAGTTCACAATTTCTGTATTGAGTGATTTGTTTCCTGAAATTTCAAGGTCAGCTCTCTACACCATTGTGAGTGAGAGACTTCAGTACCGCAAACTGTGTGCGAGATGGGTTCCCAAGATGCTGTCTGACCATCACAAAACAATGAGAATGGACACCCCCTTAACGTTTCTACAGCGCTACCACAACGAAGGAGAAGATTTTTTGAACAAAATTGTCACAGGGACGAGACATGGGTCCATTTCGAAACAAAAGAACAATGTAAACAGTGGATGCATTCTCATTCTCCCAGTAGACCAAAGAAGTTCAAGCGAACCTTCTCCAACAGAAGGTGTATGGCTACTGTGTTCTGGGACCAGAATGGAGTTCTCTTGGTGGACTTCATGGAACGTGGCATGACTATCACTGCAGCCTCATACTGCGTGACTCTTCAACGTCTACGAAGAGCAATTCAGAATAAGTGGAGAGGAATGTTGTCATCAGGCATTATCTTTCTCCATGACAATGCTCAGTCGCACACTGCAGCTGTAACAAGGAAGCTCCTGCAGCGTTTTCATTGGAAAGTGTTTGATCACCCACCATACAGTCTGGACTTGGCTCCATCCGATTTTCATCTCTTTGCTCATGTGAAACGCTGTCTAGGAGGACAACATTTTGGCACAGACATCAAGCTGCCTACCAGCATAGAAACATGGCTGAACACACAGGCGGCTCCGTTCCATGACGAGGGTTTTGGAAAGTTGGTACCACGCTGCAACAATTGTCTAAATTGGAGTAGCGACTATGTAGAGAAATAGTGTAACTATGTAAGTACTTGTTACAAATAAAAAAATTTTTATTTTCACTGTGGTTTTAATTTCGTGACCGATCGGACCTTAAAAAAAATAACCTTTGTATATTACTATTAGTTCTACTATTGTTTCATATAAATTTAAAATATAATTTTTGTTTTGAGTTTCAATAGATCCTTACATTTGTTGATACTGTCCTTCAATTTTTCAACATGTTGATAGCGTTTTCTCCAAATATCTACAGTAAAGTATTCAAATTTTGGCGTACCTGCATCAACTGTTTGACATAGAACATTATGACATGCAACCTTATTTTTGACTTGAGCTTACATGTTAATACTATGGGATTTAAGTCAATGTGATAATTTGGTAAGTGTAACCGTAGCATTGGTAAATGTAAGCATATAGTTCTGTGTTCTATGCTATTCATCTAATTTGAATTTTTTTGTCTTTTCCTTATCGTTTCATTATCTTGCAAGATTCCACTTTTAACATAAAATCTTCCCCTAAACTAATTTTCTTTTTCTTTAGTCAGTCAACTGTATAATTTTTGTTGGAAAATTTGCTACCTTATCTTCTTGGGTGTAATGGTACTGTTGGTCTTGTGTTTATTAATTGAACAATCTTCAGATGAATAAAAATTTATTACTGTGCACTAATGAAATTGCTTGTGCCAGTTGCTTTCTTTTCAGTGCTTTTCTGTTTCTGAGATGACAATGGTTTTAAAGTTAATGGCTCTTTTTTAATTCTTACAACAATTCTTTTAGACATCCCGGTACCATTTATAGTCTGTTGTAATTTTTTTTTAATTAATAATAAAAGTACTGACTTGCTTCTTTAGTCATAATTTTCACAACATTTATAGTAACGTTTTTTGTTTGTTTAGCTATGAATGTCTTTACCGCCTAATCTAGACATTATCTAGACTTGTAAAGGAAACATTAAAAAGTTAAACAACAAAGTATAAATAAAATCAAGATACTGTTGAACAAAATTAATAAAAACATAAACACTAGTTTAAAAAACACTAATAGAAGCAGCCATAAACATAAAAAAATAATAATACTTAATATATATTTACATAATTACCACAGATGCAATGAGAACACTGAATATTTTTTCTAGATGTAAATAAAAAATAATACAAGAGAAAATTTCTTTATAGTAGTATAAGACAGGAAACTAATAATAGTGATGATGTATTGTGCTGATGAAGCCTAGATGCATAATGGCAATGAATTGATTTATTATTAATACAGTACAGTTTTGTTTTGAGGTTATACCTTTGTTTTTCCTGTTTAGCCTCTGGGAATTACCATTCAGGTATTACTTTAGAAGATGAATGAGGATGATATGTATGAGTGTCAATGAAGTGTAGTCTTTACAATCTCAGTTCGACCATTCCTGAGATGTGTGGTTAATTGAAACCCAACTACCAAAGAATACGGGTATCCACGATCTAGTATTCAAATATGTAAAAGTAACTGATTAACTAGGACTTGAATGCTGGAACTCTTGACATCCAAATCAGCTGATTTGTGAAGACATGTTCACCACTAGACCAACTCGACGGGTTTTGTTTTGAGGTTGTATTGTTTTAAGTAAACAAAAATATCAGAGGTTGTCATTTGTTAATTCTTCAGCTTAAAATGAACAAACTGTTCCTGATTCATAAATTGCACAATATTTATAATACATCTCAAAAGTACACCTTTTATTTTAGATACTATGTTTCCATACGGTTTTATTTTTAAATCATGGACTCAGAGGACTGGCCGTTAGTATATAGATACTCAGCCAGATGGAAATAAGAACTAGTTATTAACTGTAATGATCTAGGAAGCTGTGACTATTTGTATTAATCTTTACTTACTTAGTTCATGTATTTTTATTTTTAATAAACTACTCCTGGTCGCAAAGTTTCTAGAGCAAGAGGTCAACCTTAAAATTAGCTCCTAAATTTAGGCAGTCTAACCAGCACACCCAAATTTATCCACACGCACTTAAAAACTCATGTGACACCTCCCCTGGACCTGACAACATTTGTCTGTGTGTGCTCACACACCATCCCAATGCAGCACTACAACACCTGTTATTTATAGTGATTTATTCTCTGCATAAGTCTTCCTACTCATCTGGTCAGAAGTCATTGTCGTACCATTACTTAAACCTGGTAAAGTTAAGGCATGCCCCTCAAGCTACCGCCCAATATCCTTGACAAGCATTTTATGCAAAGTGATGGAAAGAATGGTGAACCACAAGCTTACATGGTACTTAGAAAAACATTGGGTTTATCTCCAGAACAATGTGGTTTCCACCAAGGATGATCTTCCATTGACCATTTAGTGTCACTGCATACAGCTATTCAAAATGCTTACTACTACGCCCAGAGCCATTTCACTATTTTCTTTGATATAAGGAAGGTGTATGATATGGCCTGGTGACATGATATTCTAAAACACGTAAAGAATAGGGAGTCAAGGGCAATATGCTTGCTTTTATTAGGGGTTTCTTAAATGACTGAACTTTCCGAGTTCATGTTGGAGAATTTTTACCTTTGAGAATGGAGTGCCTCAAGGAAATGTATTAAGTCCACCTTGTTTGTTATAGCCATCAACAGTATTACTAAATGTGTGCAACCACCTGTTTAGTATTCTTTATTTGTTAATGATTTTTTTGTATGTATTACGTCCCGTTCAAAGTCACCACAGAGAGATTACTACAGAACACTATATCTTGGCTTGAAGCTTGGTCCAAGTTTTCATCTTTTCACTTGAGAAAACAAAATTTTCTCGCCCGTGGGACCCTTTTATTCCACAAGTCTTTCTTAACGGAGAGCTAATTGCAATCTCTCCTGATGCCAAGTTTTTAGGTTTACTTTTTGATAGCCGCCTTATGTCGGTCAAACACATCAAACAAATAAAAACAAATTGTTCCAAACTTTTAGATAGCTGTGAGTCCTTAGCAACACCAATTGGAGAACCGATCAGTCATATACAAGTATGTTATATTCTTATAAAAAGCATACAGTTGCTTTTATTGTACTGTTATTCATGCCATTAGATAATGAATTAATAATTTTTTACCACACAAAATATAAAAATTACTGGAA
Source organism: Lycorma delicatula (assembly GCF_047948215.1). Classification (NCBI taxonomy): domain Eukaryota; kingdom Metazoa; phylum Arthropoda; class Insecta; order Hemiptera; family Fulgoridae; genus Lycorma; species Lycorma delicatula. Next base: position 400,399,984 of record NC_134455.1, read on the forward strand.
CAAAAAAAAATTGTTTGTTTAATTAGAATTTTGGGGTTTGAAATTTAAAGGTTTATAATGACACTGAATCAAACTGTCTGTTTACTGTGAAGGTCGCTTAGTCATAATATTCATTATTATTTTGCTTAATGTCAAACTTTATGCAGCCAGTGGATTACAGTTTATATAATTCAGTGGACTGTACTGTATATGTTAGAAAGTGCTCCATAACTGATAGATGGTTTTTTCTGAATCTTTTCAGAATTTAAAAAAAATTTTCTGAATCTTTTTAATGCATATTGGTGTGGCTGTGATTTGTTTATATTCATTATTTATTTTAAAATTTTTACTTATTTTTTTAAAAAGAGTGAATCAATCAGTGAATGTGTTGTTACAAATATTTGTGTAAAGTCTGTATTATACGATAATAAATTCGTTTTGATCTTCAGGTAAAATGTATTCTACGTAATCTTCAAGCAGAGTGGGTATCCTAAATAGTTAATTATTTATTGGGTGTTGATACTTTTTTTAGTTTATCACATTAAAAACAGTTAAAATTGAAACAAAATGTAATTTTTTTAATAGTGTCTTGCAGACTTTATGACAAAAACTTTTTGATTAATGTTTGTAGAGGTGAGCAGTTCTACTGTTTCTGCTAAACGAAAACAAATTGTTCCTTGAAAAAAAAAAACAACTGTTCACACAAACTTTTGGGAAAAAAACAGCTTGAATTATTAATCTGTTAATGTTCATCACTCTTTCTTCCATTACATTGTTAAACTGCATGTTTTTTGCGTTTAAAAACAACAGTTTCATTTTAATAATTTTCTTAAGGAATTGGTTGCCGGCTGCTTTGGTTGTCTCTGGGAAATACCATTTATTATTTTATCACAAGATTAACAGTTTTAAGACCTTTTTATTTTGCACTTTAATATTACATTATTTTCATATACAAAATTTGTATGGTTTTTGAAACTGTTCAATCTTAGACTTACAGGGTATTTAATATTGATAAAACGACAATTTGCTGAGCAAATAACCTGTTCTCAGCAAACAGCAAAGAGTTTATTCAATTTTATTTTCGTTAACTTAATGTTCATTAGCGTGAGATAATAGCTCTGCTTGTTGAGTTAACATGTTTGCTATGCATTATTACTATTGGGTAGGAAAAAATAGTTTGTACCAAAATGAAACAACAGTTCGTTTTTGTTTCTTGAGAAACAACAGTTTAGTCAAACCGTTAGATATTTTCCAATACATCACAAAATGTTTGTATAAAATATAGTATTGTGGTAATTCAATATGTAAATTCAGTTATTTGGTCAACGATCCACTGATATGATCGATTAAATTTTTCAATCAATTATAATACAAAGCTAGACAATGCAAAAAAAAAGTCTCGAACCAGGACTAATACAAATATGATAGATGCTAGTTTCCTTCCTCCCTCAGAAGTATGTATTTACATTTAATGTATACTTCATTCATTATTTATATATCAGACAGATAAAAATGAACATATTGCACCGTGCTCTGATAACAATTTAAACATTATTCGTGGCTAGAGGTAAATATAATTTCAACTATTAATTAATTACATAACACATATTTATTAAAAAAATATTTACTTATGTTTAAGAACACCCATATGCTCTGATGAATGCTGACAAATTTTTTATAACCTGAGATTTCCGGTGCGATAGTCATAAGTACTGGAAATTGGCTAAAAAGGGCACCAACCATGGTAATACTTTTAAATAAGTCATCTAAAAGACATTGTAAGTTTTTCATTTTTTTATCTTCCGGATCGTATCGAAGACCGGCAAGCATTTTCCATAACGTATTGATTACAAATATTCCAAATGCTTCATCCATTTCCATAACTATTTTACCATTTCCTTTTTCAACTTTTTTTTTAAATAATGTGACCATCTCTATCACTTCTTCTTCAACAATACCGGGCATGGTTCTACGTCCATAACCAAATTCTCTTAAATGTCTAAGAACAAATCGTCTTTGTTCGACCCATAAATCTTCATCGGTTAATAAAAGTCCTGTAAAAATTTGATTTATTATTGTACGTACAAATTACTTCTTCTGACAGTTAAAATCTCATTGTATTTTGTACAATAATATTGAGCTCTATAAAAAACTATATTGAGGAGATTATTGTATTTTATTTTTAATGTAAAAATAATAGTTTTTTAACGTCTTTTTGTAATAAAAATAAATAAAATCAAGATAACTTAAAGTTACTTCAAAAAAGAACCCTTCCCAAAATTAGGGGGTAAATTAATCAATCAAATATTATAAAAATCATTATAATCATTTATAATTATAAAAATGATGAAAAACCACAGATGTGTTAACTAAATTTTCACTTAACAATGAATTATTTTCCTTCCAGAACATGAAAATGATGGGTAAATTTGACTTAAAAAATTAAATAAAACAGTTAGAAATACTTTCTGCATGTTTTACACTTGCTTAGGCAGCTTTTGCTGTTAATTAACAAAAAACAATTCATTCAACAGTCAACACGTACTTCAGGTAATGTTTTTGTCCTGTATTTTACGTAGAAACATGTACATAAAAAATAATTTTTATCTTGTTTTATTGTCTATTTATCAGTTCAGTTCTTGAAAAGATTTTATCAAAGGCTGAATTGCTTTACAAACTCAACAAATTAAAATTAAGAGATATTCCAAAAAATATGTTAATATAAATATGTTGATAATATGTTTTAATATAGCAAACAAAAAATATTAACATGCCATAAAGTTAAATTGTAATTATTTTATTATTAGATTATTCTCATAAAATTATAAACATTAATACTCGTAAATACTTTAACATTTCGTTGCATTATTTTAAAAAGAGAAGCTAAAATTTAATTAAAATCGTGGTGTAAAAACGGCATAAAATGGTAAAGGACAAAGTGTTGCTCCATCAATTTGTTCGAGTGAGGGAAGAGGTTCAGCAGGTGGTGATGAAATAATAAAATTGTGTAAAATAGTGCTAAAAAATAAAAACAAACTTCCTCTTGCTAAAGTCTCTCCCAAACATCGCCTTTTACCTGAAACAGTTCAATTGATTATTAATTTAAAAAAATAATATGACAAACGTATACTCATTTCCAGGAAGAAAAAGTATCCCACTAAGGCTTTCCAGTAAGCCTGGCTTACTCTGGAACCAGGCTTACGCTGGTAACAGCATACTGGCCATAAAATGGAAATGATTGTGATTGTTCATTTTGTTCTACTCAGAGACTGACTGCATAATGAAAATCATTGTTTAAAAAAAATCCAAATATTACTGCATATACCTCATATAATTTACAAGTGTCTCGATGAAAAAAGTAGGTTATGTAAACTAACACATCAAATTAACGTTTCACTTTCTGTTGGGAATCTATGTACTACGTATATGTTTCTGCTCAGGAGGGAACATTTTTAAATATATTTTCTAGCTTCAAAAAAGAAGTCATCAATTCTTCATCAAAGAAAAAGAGGTCCTCAATTTAACCCATGTTTTTTTTTCTTTTTATGAGTTCAAGCCAAATGTAATAATTTTGATGATTTTTTTAGTTTGTGGTTCCATAAAAAATTTTTTTGTCACACTGCTACCTTAATATTGTATTGCTGCAGCATTGTATTTAAAGTCTGATAGTATTTAAGCCTTATTGATTTAAAGCCTGATATTACTGATATTTTCAAGTATTTTTATGAAACTTAAAGAAAATTTCATCAATTTCCCTGAATTGATGAAAATATATTTAAAGAGATTTAAACCTTCAGTCAAAAAAAATAAAAATAAAAAGAAAATCATATCCCACCAGAGTTGCTTAGTAATTAACTTTAAAGCAACTAAGCAAACTAAGCAATTACTAAGCAAACTTTACTAATCTTCACAAAGATTAGTCTTTGTGAAGACCGATTAGTGTTCACAAATCAGTTCTTAACAGATTTTTGAAGTTATAATTTTCTATATCAAATCCTAGTAAAAGTTAGTTGCTTTTATATGGATTTGAATACTAGATAGTGGATACCAGTGTACTTAAGTGGATTTTATTTTAACCTCCAGGACTACAGTTAGGTATTACTTCAGAGGATGTGATGAATGACAATTTTTGTAGCATGTGAAAATGCCATGCCTGACCAGGATTTGAACCTGGGACCTCTGGATGAAAGGCCGAGGTTGGGGTTCAGTTAACCATATGTATCGGAAATGGTCAATCTGAATATGAAAATATACACCTCAATTACATATCACACAGATCATCCTCATCTCATTGGGCCATGATGAGGTTGCTTACTGTTCACTAGTTAAACAGAATACAACATAATATTAGAAATAATAAGAAAAATATTTGTCACTTTGTATTTTATATGAATGTATGTGTATAAACTTAAGGTAAAAACTTAAGGTTTTTTTTTGTTTTCAAAAAACTCTATACATTCTAGAGTGTCAGCTCACATTCAGTTACTGCTGAGTGAAAAAGACAACTTCTGGCCACTTCTAGGTATTCCTTCTTTTATCAAGATGTAAATTCTTATCTTTTATGTTTATTCCAGACATTACTTTTTCATCAGGCCTCTTATTCCTCTTTAATCTTCTATCCCCTTTTTTTGTAGGCTTATATAAATTTTAGTACAAATTGAAAAATATTAAATAAATCAAAATTCCTAAAATCAACTTAAAAACACTAAAACTAAAAAATAATAAGTACTTTTTTAACTGTTTAAATTTTGACATTTTGTAGTTGACACCAAATTGAAAACAAATATGCCCTACAACTTACAGACCTCTAATTTGGGCTGGCTTCAGTTTGGTTTTTTAAGTTGATTTTACTTATTTTTTTCCCTCAAAAGATTGTTTAGTCTAACTTAAAATATAATATTCTTAAAAAATACCAGTATCTAATGTTTAAATTGTAAAATATGTCATGTCATGTCCATAAGTTAATTTAATGATTAGAATATTATCTTTTTGTTGTTGTTTTGTTGTTTAGGTAATACATTACCTAAAGAGAACGGTATAAACCACTCATCTTGAATAATTTTTCCTTCATTGTTAATAAATCTTTCTGGACGAAAATTTTCTGGATCACCCCAGTGTTCATTATCCATATGAACACTATAGATGCTAGCTAAAACTGTTGTATCCTAAAATAAAGGAAAGAAAATACAGAAGTAAACTTGGTTAATTTTGCTTTTAAGCATAACATATAGTGCCAAATCATTGCTAAGTAAAATACACCCTGAAGCACAAATCACATAAAACATAGTGTGAATAAATAAGATGAAGCAGCAAAAAAATTCATTATTCAAAAGTAGGACTAAATAAAACTGTACAGATTAGTTTGTATATATTTGTAAATGTAATTTATGTGACAGGAAAAGTGTTCTCACAATGTAAGAAGCACAGATTACTGTGTAATAACACATACAAAAATACATAGTTAGATTACAGATGATGATAAAATGTTAAAAGTAGCAGATGAAGAGCGGTTGGTTTTCAGAAAGGGCAAGGGTACAAGGGAGGCCATTTCGCTCTTGGATTAATCTTGAAAGGCAAGCATAAGAAGACTAAGGTTTATATGGCATTTGTAGGTCTGGAGAAGCCATGATTGTAAAACGAAATAAACTAAAATGAAACATTATTTACAATTTATTAACTTACACTTTGAAATTGGAGGGCAAAAAATGCAAGCCTAATTTAAAAGGTAAGACAATCCTTTTGTTTTTTCAATTTGTATATTCAAAAGACAGTGCAGGATCTTGATTTTTGGTTTGCACAATTTTATCTTCAAGGAGGTAAAATAAACTTGTTGTATTTCATTATATTGTTTTCTTTTTTGTGCAACCAAAAACGAATTAAAAAAAATTTTGAATGCGACTGATTATTTCTGAGAAAGAAATTTAATTTGAAAATAAATAAACAATATTAAACAAAAATTATATACATGTATGGAAAGAAGTATAATGATGAATTAAATAATATATTAGAAGTTACAGAATTTTATTTTTTTTTTGTAGTAAAATTTTAAAGGTTAAAGTAAGGAAGGCATTAAAAGCAGATTGGCAGAACCTTAGGTAAGCTTCCAAGGAGAACAGACATTTTTATTAGCAAACAAAAATTAAAGCATTACAAAGAAATTTTATAAAACATCTGTGGAGTATTATGGTATTGAAATATTGACAAGAGGAAAACTATTAATGACCAAGAATAGAAAGAAGTCTTTGAAGTATGATATATAGGAAGATGCTGGAAATCATCTGAGTTGATAAAGTTCAAATGAACTTTTGTCGATAAATTCAAAATGAATAAGAGAAGAGAAAAATTTGTCTGAGAATCTTATGAGGAAGATGAATTAGGTTGATGAGTCATACATCAAGACATTGTATTTTATAAAACAGTACTGTGTACAATGTAGTAAATATGTTCAGGTGAGAAGATTAGCATAGAACAGAAATATCAATCATTTGATATAAAATATATATAGTAATTTGTATTAATTTCCTAAGAAACCATATATTTCCAAAAATGCCCATAGAGTTCTATAAAAATGAATTTATTTTTTTTTAAAACACAAATAATAATAATTATTATAGAGAGATACTCATATATAAATGTAACAAGAAATATTGCATGTATAGAGTGCATAACATTCAGATTCACACTCAGCAGTTAATAAAAAAGAATACTCCAATATTTAAAGCATTTCAAAAATTGGAGTTATTTAATACCGCAGTTACTTTTAATGAAAAAATATTCAAAATTAAACATAGAATCATAATTTTAATATGATTTAAAAATAATAGTAATAACTGTAAATGAACAATAGTTTACATAACAGTATAATGTATGAGTAAAAACAAAATAAAAAACACATGAGTTTCTAAATAAGAAATTTGGTCCTGAGTATTATTAAAGACTGTACCCCACGTAGAAACTGATAAGTCTTCTGCAATATCTACAATGTATTAGGAAATAGAATTCTGGAAACTGAAGAGTAGGAATTAAGGTATATTATTATATTAGTGTCTAATGACTATATCAATCAATGCCATATAAAGTTTATTTTAATTTATTAAACTGTATGGCAGAATGAATAATTGCTGTTTTAATTGATTTCAATAAAGGAGAAAGTTCTCAATTCAACTGTAATTTTTTTAAAAATAAATATTTATTGTTAACTTAGTCCTATTATAAGTTGTTCCAACTATTTAAAATGGAAACAAAAAGTCATATTGTCTGTCTGTTAGATCTGAAGACATTCAAAGTACTTTTACATGAAAATTTAGTTAACTTATGAGTAAAATATTAAACGGGTTCCAAGGATCTTACTTCACACTTTGTAACAGTCACACTGTTTTGTTTCTAAACATTTAAAAAAAAAATATTCTTTCTATTCTGCTCCTTTTCTTATTGTTATCAAGACACAAAAGTGTCTGACCTTTCTATTTTTTCTAATGGTTTGTTTTCATAGAGGAAGCATTTTTTGTAGGCCTACCATATTTTAAGGAAAGATAAAATAGTTTTTTTTTTATTTATAGTACATTTTATTTATTATAGTATATTTTATTTATAGTACATTTTCTCATTTCTTTAAAGTTTGAATTTTTGAAATAATAGAATATTATACTTAAAACCATGAAAGTCCTCCCAAAACAATGAACTATTTTAGAATTAAATTCTCTAGTAGTTTTGTTTAAAAGTTTTATATGTTTATCATCCATTTAATAAAGTTATTGTACATCAAACATAAAAATCAAGGTTTTTTACCCTAATTTTTGGTCTTGACTCCAGATACGGTTCTGGGACCTATTTTATTTGATTTTTCAGGTCAAAAACCATGAAAAATCATTAATTCACCCATTAATTAATGTCCTAAAAATTTCAGTACAACCTAATTTCACCAGGGTAGCTGAAACCTGAGCTAAATTTTTCACTAGCAAAGCATTTTAGGACATATATTTATATGAACTTTTCCATTATTTTCAAGAATAGAATAGTTCTAGGAGAAAGTCCTAGGAGAATTTTGTGATACATTCTGTATAAATGCATACAAATAAATAGTGTGTTTTACATTAATGTGCAAAATATATTAAAAAATTTCACTGTTAAAATACCTAAGCTACAAAATTTATTGCTGAGAAATTTTTTTTTTAATTTTATCTAAAATACTCCTTATAATGTGATTTTAAAAGGAAGTCTGAGACAAAAATTGTTCAAAAATTTAAGTGTAATAATTCTTATTCAACATGTTTTTGTCAGGTCCTTCTTATAGAAGCATGAAAAATCTGGAGACAATGAATATAAAAGAAAAAAATAACATCTTTTCATTACCTTTGGAATAATATATCCAGATACTTTAGTGTCAGATTTTGCTCGATGTGCAGCAGTTATAGGTGCAATGTTACAAATTCTTTGAACTTCCATTATTATAGCTTCAATGTAACTTAATCTTTAACAGAATAATACAAATTTAATATAATACTATTATAAATTACAGATTATTTACGTACATATTATTAAAAAAAGTCTTAAAACACTGTAGAAAATTATGTGTTCTTGTTAACAAGAAAATTGTCTAAAATAGTTTATTTTTATTTTTTAGCTACAATTTAATATGTTTTATAAAACTAATGAAACAATAGCAAAAATGTTATAAATGTGATAATGTTGTGAGGCAGTTTAATCTTATCCTGGGATCACTTTGGTTTTTAATATATTGCTTTGATGTAAATAAGGTGACTTAAATTTTTTTATTTTAAAATTATTCTGCTTTATAACAGACTGAAAACCCAATTTGAATTTTCTTTTGTCCAACCTCAAAATGGAAAGAAATAGTGATCTTTAGGGTGAACAACATTTCTGAGAGTTGAACCCCGAAACTATCAAATTACACGATAATAAGTGAATCAAAATCCTGCTAAAAATAAAATATTTTATTGAATTTGAAACAGGGTTCTAGAGAAATGCAAAAAAAATATAGAGAATAAAAAAATAAAAATAAATTACAAATATGTATATGTAATAAAAACATACTAAACTAACTGATAATTCTATATTAATATAGAAAGAGATAATATTCACCAAAAGTAAAACTTTCAAGAAATATACATATCAGTGTAAAATCATTATTAAAAAATATACAAATTAAAAGTGTTAGTCTGTATGTTAAATTTTAACTAATAATGCTTACTTTTTTAAAGAAAATGAACTTGTGTTTGAGATTTACAAAAGGATGCTGGATAATCTTGGACATGTCATTGCAGATATTTCAGTTGAAAAACTCAATGAAACTTGAATTACATATGTAATGAAATTTAAAGGCTACACTTATGGTTTTCAATAATGCTGAATAATTTCATTAGTTTATTGATTAACATAGACAAGAACATACTTCCTATCATATATAATTTTTTATTGAACTTTGCATTATTGTAAGCAGCCAGAAATAAACAAGATGAGAAAATCTACATTTCAAATTTAAAAAGTTGTTTAGAAGGAAATTCTATAAATAAATTTTCTAAAAGTTACTGATAATAAACATTTTATTAATCTATTACTGTTGTTAGTGGATTGGGAGTTGGCTACCACAAATGGCTAGCTAACTGAGAGTCCTGTGAACATATTGTCAATAATTAATTATTATAATTACATTATGAAGTGAGTAATACAGACTCATTAAAACATGTTTGCATAAACCGTAGATTCCCAAACCGGTTCCTATGGATCCCTTGGGGTCCTTTGACTGCTGAGGGGGTCTGTGGCAAATTAAAATTAATGTGGGGGTGTGTGGACAACATCAGGGGGTTCGTGAAAGGTTTAATATAAAGTAAAATAATTGTAACCCATTTTCATTATTATAAAAGTTAAAATAAATTGGTAGCAATTTTTATGTCCTGAGTAAAATATTATAGATAGGTACATAAAATAACAGTAATGACAAATATTGCGTGGTGGGAGTCGAGCCGACCACAGCCATCTATCTATATATCTTTGCAGGTTTGAACACAAATAGAATCTCATTTTCAAAATAAAACAAAAAATTAATAAATAGTGATTTTTTGCAAAGAAATAATTTCTTTTATTTTCTTGTATCTTAAATTTGTGTCCTTCTTTTACAGATAAGAGTATAAGTGAGCCGAAGAAAAAATGCAGACAATATAGTATTGAATATTTAAAATATAGCTGTATTCCATTATCAGAAAATAGTACTTTACCTATGTGCCTTCTATGCGATAAAACATTATCAAACAAATCAATGAAACCTTTTAAGCATAAGGAACATTAGACAAAAGTCTATAGCGACAAAAAAAAATTTTATTTTCTTTGAAACAGTAAAAGAAAAATATTTGAAAACACAATCATTGCGACAACATCTGAGTGAGATGACGATGGACTGCGTGCTTTTTGTAACATTTCTTTACTGATTGCAAAGTCCAGAAAGCCGCACACCATCGGTGAAGAACTTATTCTACCAGCTGTAAATGAGGTAATATGCACTGTGCTGTATAAACCAGCTTTTGATGTTTTAAAAAGAATTCCACTGAGTAATAATATAGTACAAAGAAGGATTGATGAAATGGCTCAGTGTGTAAAAATTTCTTTATATAAGTCTAATAACTGAATTCCCTATACAGCTTTACAAGTCAACTTTGCCAGGAAATGAAACTTTACTTTTAGCTTATGTGAGATTTGTGAAAGAAGAAAAAATTTCCAAAGAATTGTTATCCGCCAAATATTTGGAAACTTGATATGAAAGGTGAAACAATATTTAATGAATTCAACAACTTATTCTATGTAAAAGCTATACCCTTGAGTAATATCCTCTCCTTTGCTAGTGACAGTGCTCTGACAATGGTAGGACAAGATCAAGGCTTTCTGGCATACTTAAAACAATTTATACCAAATGTATTATCTGTACATTATGCCATTTATCAACAACATTTAGTCAAAAAAAAATGTTTAGCCAAAAATCTTAGTGAACGCTTGCATGGCTCACCAGATTATGTCATTAGAGCAGTTAATAAAATCAAAAGGAATGCCTTAAATGAGAGATTATTTACTCAACTTTGTTTGGAAAATAATGAAGATTACAGTCTTCTTTTACTTACTACTTACCACGAAAGTTTGCTGGTTATCTAAAAGTGCATGTTTGGATAGATTTTATACACTTTTTGATTCATTGTTGGAATTCCTGAAAATTACATATATAGCTCAATTTAATTAATTTGAAAAATTACATAGCTTATATGACTGCCTTATTTGCCAGATTTAACAAAACCAATTTGAAGCTATAAAGTCATCAATTAAATTTAATTAAAACTAAAGGTATAATATATGCGTTTGTTGTAAAACATTTTCTATACAAACAAAAGTAGGGGAGAGGAGAATGCTTTCAGTTTCCAAATTTTTCAAAATTGCAAAAAACAAGATGAAGATTTGCTTACTTATTATCAAAACTTAACGGTCTTCATTCTGACTTCAGCCAGAAATTTTAAGACATTCTTCACTTGGTTATCTCCAATTGGATGCTAAATCCTTTTGCAAGTAGATCCACAAACTCAGATGAATCCATATTAATACTAGAGGGACTTATTGAATTATTCACAAATGAGAAGCTGAAATCAATGTTTGAACAAGGATACCACAAATTCTGGTTACAAAAACAGATAACTTTACATCCTACATTATGGGTCGCAATACAGAAGCTGTCAATTGTTTTCCTACCTTACTATTTAGAAGAACGTGGATTTAGTGCAATTATGATCCTCATCACAAAAAAAAGAAATCGACTGGAAATTAGAGCTCGTGGAGACTTATGACTGTTATCACAAACATAGAGCTAAACATAATCTCATATCATCCCATCAGGTTCACCCATCTCACTCAAAAAAAATAAATGTGATTTTATATTTTAAAACAAATAATTTATATTAATTTAATTTAATAGTATTATAATTTGCATATATAATACTTATTAATAAGTTATAATATATAACTTATATATAATAAGTTATAATACTTATTTAATAAGTTATTTTTGCATAAATACATCACCATTTACCATTCAAGACATCAAAGTTAAATTTGTAATTTTTCTATTACACAGTTATGTAGTTATTTCACTTCGGGATTCATGGTCAGGTTTTTGCTATAAAAAGGCGTCCATGGGCATAGTTTGGGAACCACTGCCTGCCTTTAACTAACCACTTATCTAACAATTAAACATATTTTATTTAGATTTCATAATGAATAATACTAAAAACCTTGAAAGATGTTGCATTACGGGTTGATTTCCTTTGCCAACCGTTATATGTAGTTCAGATTGCGCATGTTTTTGTACATCAGGATAATGTAACATATAAAGGACTGCGAATGATAGTGTACTGCTGGTGGTCTCTGCACCAGCCATAAACATATCAAGAAGTAACACAACCAGTTGGTTTTCTGAAAAAATAAGAAAGAAAAATTAGCATTTGTTAATATAAGTAAAACAAAAAGAATTTGAATACATTAAGGAATTATTTTTTTGTAAATACTAATGTTATTACATAGGTGAGGATGGCAGGGAACCATTTCAATTCTAACTATTCTTTATATGTCTGGAAACCATTTTCTTGAGAACTGCTACAATCTATTTTCAGATGTGATTCATGACTCCTGACAAGTCACCTACAGTCATTTAGTTACTACATTTTAAAAGGTCAAATTATGTTTATGCATGTGCAAGCATGTTTTATATATATATATATATAAAACGCACAATAATTCTGTTAAAGCATTATTTTGGTATATTCATAGGACATGTTTTATTAAATATTATATAAACATATCCAAATCATGACAAATTTTGAAATTAAAAATACTTACATTACTTTCCCAGCTATAAAGTTATTGCTGCTATAGCTTTAATGGGAAATATGTAGATCAGTAAAAAAAGGTCTTGTTTTAAGTTTTGACCTTAAGGATACATTAAAAAAAAATTAACAAAAAGGTACATTTAAGTAAATTGTAAATAATTTATGAAAAATTTTTTATTCCAATGCTCCCAGGTCCAAAAAATCTATTTTTGTCAGATGGACATTTGTACATATTTATGTTGGCTTATATTGTAACTCTGAATCCTGTTTGGGGGAAAATGTATTAAATTTTTGCAAAAACTGGAAAAGGAGTGAGGGTGTTTTAATAAAATAAAATTTCAAATTTTTATTTGGGTGGTATAGCAAAAAAAAAATTTCTTACAAAAGTTTTCTTTTTATATCAAGATCACAAATTGCCAAAAATTTTTATTTAATATTCACCCCCTCCCTGAAAAATGACTATATATTTTTACTTATTTACCTTTGAAATGCTTGAGAAAAGGTGTAAAGGGAGTTTTTTAAATCTATATTTTCTACAACAATAGGTCTTCAAACCAACAGGTTCTTCATAAAATCTTTTTGGCCATCCAACTCCAATGGTCTGGAGTAGCAAAAGATATCTTCTTAATTTTTCAAAAATTTTTTTAAAATTTAAGTATTGATTTAGAGGAAGAATAATAACAGGGGTTAATATTGTTATGTGTCCATTATTAGTTCCTTTTTCTGTAACAAAGTACATAGAATAAAACAGGTTTCTGGAAGTATGGTACATTGTAGTTTTTAGTTTTATTCGTTTTTAGTTTTAACTTCTTCATGCTTTTCCTTTACCTTTCAGTATTCAGTTGATTTCAAAAGTGAAAAAAAAATCCTTTACTTAGTGATTAGTTTATAATTGTTAACTTATTTTGTTTTTAAAATTGGTCCTTTTATTTATTTATTTTTTTTTTATCTATTAATTGTAAATGTGTCACATTCCTCTCTCTCTTTTTTTTAATATTTTTTGATTAAAAGTTATGTTTTCAAACAAAAAAAACTTTGTTCATTTACCATTGCTGAAAAATTAAATGTTGTGTCAGTAGCTGAAATATTCAATAAGTTGTGCATTCAAGATTTGCAAAAGAAAAAGGATTTATTGCTTGATGATTATTCAAAAAGACAATCGTTTTGTGAATTGAAATTCAGAAAATCCCTTGAATTAAAGCAACAACTAACTGTGTTTGATTATTAAAAAAAAAAATGGAAAATTATTTTGCAGTTATGGATGGATGGATATTCATTTAATGGATGAATTGTTGAAACTGGTGTGGTTTCATAGACCCAAAAGCTTGTGAAACATAAAATCTATGCTCATCCATGACAGCTTTTGGGGACATTTAACTGAAAATGTGAAAAATTCACTATCAAAAAATAATTTTGAATTAGTAATTGTAACAGGATGATTAACTACTCTCCTTCAACCTTTAGATGTTTGTATTATTAAGCCTTTAAAAAACAGACTGAAAGAATTTTATTCTTATTGGATGCCAAACTATGATCATTCACTTACTCTTACTGGATGTATTAAAAGATCATCTCTCTCCTTGGTCTATGAATGGATAAAATATACTACATGGAAAAATATATCTACAGAGCTATGTAGATATATATATGTTCAATTTCAAATAATATGGATGGGACGGAAGAGGATACAAATAGGGCTTAAAATGATTGAAGTGAAAAAATGAATACATACAATTCATTGCCAGCTTTTCTTTTAATTTTAAAATGCCATATTAATTTGTCAACTTTGTCCATTAATTGTATTCTTTTGCAATAGCATTATTTATAACAATAATAATGATGACTACTGATGAAGTATCTCTGAAAATGTATTATTCAATAAAAGAAAAAATGAATCAATGAACTAGCACTATCTTCCTTCTGTCAAAATACATTAAACAATTGAACAAAAATCATGAAATATTTGGTGAAAAATAAAAATTTAATATTTCAATTACATTATTAACTAATAAATTTATGTAAAAAATTCATTGAACAATAAAAAAAATCCTTTTTTAATTTAGAAAAAATCTCCTTTCTATTAAGGCAGTTTTATATTTTCTTTAATTTTTATGAGATTTGTTTAATTTGGTAATAGAAGCTCTATTTTTTTCTCTCCACAAGAAATATTCTTGTCTGATATTTAATATGTTTTTATATTTCAATTAGTTAATTTTTTTTTATCTGATAGTTTGTAAGCTAATAACCATAATACTAGTTGTTATAAAATTTAAATAGGACCAACTCAAATTTAAAATCGTAAACCGTGATTGCAGTGTATCCTTTTTTGACAAAATATTTCTGGGAGGACATTCTCCAATAAAAAAAAAATTAAAATGACCCCTTCACTGTATATAACATAAATTATGAAAACTCTATTTTGAAATTAGTTTGTACTTACAAATTTTTTCCAAGAACAATATTCACAGATTATATGAGTGATGATGGTAGCACATTGTCACAGAGACAAAAGTAAGTGCTCCTGCTAATATATATATAAACAGTCTTTAACTTGTCTTTGTAAAGTACTGACATTTAATACATGTTCTTTAATGTGAAAAAATGGTACACATTACAAAATAGTTGAAAATTTAACTTTTAATCATTAGCTTGTTAAATATAATTATAATTAAATATCAATTTTGTGTATATCAGGTACTGTACTCTAATAGGTGCAGGTGCAGACAACTCAAATCAAGTCATTCATGCAAATAACATAGGCACTTCCAAAATAACAAGAATTTAACAGTAAGCTAATTAGAGGAAGTAAGAAGTGAAGTGGTTTCCACTGGCTTCTTCACAAAACCTAATGCATAGAACATATCAGCATGCAAAAGCCATCAGCAATGAGGTGGATACTCTGATATCTCTACAATAAATCCCATTAATACCAAATTATCTGCTGTATAAGTGACAGTAGTCACTTATACAGCAGATAATTTCCTTGCATAAGAAAAACTGGGGTAGATAATGTAAAGAAAAAGATTAGTACACCCATTTCTGTGTGCCCATTTGTAAGGGAATATTTAAAATTAGAGACATATGAAAGAACAGAATTGATACCATGGTATATTGTAAACTTTTCATGTTTGTGCCTTTCGATTTCATGAAGAAAAGCATCTATCACATCTCTTGTTTCTTCAGGTTTATATGTTCTTTTATGTTATTCAATTGTTTCCTTGAAATTAACAAATATTATGAATTGTAATTATAAAATTTTATAGTATCAAATACTACAAATAATAAAATTATGTAAATTATAGAAATTGTATGATAGCATGTTACATTTTTACGTTCTCTTAAAGAAATTATTTCATATTTAGTATAGTTGCTTTACACTGTTTGCTCAATGTATAAAATGACATGATAATTAATTTTTTTATTCTTTTTAAATCATTACTTATAAATTAATTAAATTTTCAACAAAAAAAAATTTTTAAAGATACCCCTACCAACCATCAGGTTAAAATTATTACAATTTCTGTAATTGTAATGCTCTTACACATTCATGAATGTTTTCATCAAGTCTATTGACATTAAAGAAGAAAAAACAATTGAACAACTTTATTAACTTGTATTGACATTGTATCTTGTTTAACCTTATCTGCAAAAAATTAAAAACTTTGGTAATAATTTATTCTTTGTCATTTCTTTTGCTTGCCAACCCCTATCACTAATATTATGCTTTCATACTTATGTATTTGCTATAATTTAAAAGAAATAACTATATTTACTTTTTCAATGTGTATTTCCTTATTCCACTACTTTTTTAAAATTTATTATAATGATTAATTAATGTTAAAAATTCCTGTAATTTTCAAATAAGTGATATTTTTGAAACATTCTTCTCAATGAAAGTGAATCATGTCTTATAAAATCAATGCTTCCTATGTACACCATTATGTTTAGCATTGTTGGAAATAGCACGTATTTGTTGATAATTTTGGTTTTTTTTTCACTGAAATCAAAAATCTTTTTTTAATCATTCTTAATTACCAGAAGAAATTGGCAAACTATACTTTCTCCTTTAACCATGATGTGAAATTTCTACTAAGTACACAATAAATTCCTGTCAACATTTCTTTTGGCGTATTTTATTTTATTAATCTGTATTATAAACATGACACAAGAATTACTGGCTTAAAGAATTCAAACAGTGTACTAGAATTATTAGATTTATCAGTTAAAAGATGTTAGCAAAAATTGCATGATGTAAAATATTATTAATTGTACATCATACAATTTCTGAAAATCTGGATCATCTCCATGAAAAGATGTCAATTGTCGGTAATTCATGCACTGGTTACCTGGGAATTATCTGTTACATCAAATTTTTTATTTTCAGAGATGTTCACCATTCAAATTTTGAAAATTAGGTGACTGCAGAGATATTATAAGAGCACCTACCAAAATAGCGCCTCAGAGGCAACTCATTTGTTACCAGTTGATGATGATCAGTCAGCCTCTCAAGAGGTGCTCAGATCACCTTACCACTGTAGCCTCACACGCAGTCCTCACGGGAGCCGATTATTATTAAACAGAAATTCTTTTAATTTATTTAATATTGTCTTATTTTACTTATCAATTTAATTCTATTATTTTTATAATATTATTCATTCTATTGATTTGAGTTATTCAGTTCAAACCCACCAAACACAGTGATAGAGACTCAGAGTTCATTAAGTCAATTCATTAAAGTTTGTGCTTCAACCGGAAAATCGTCACTACTACATATATATAAATATATATACATATTTACATAGCCTGTGACACTTTTTATAATGTAAGGATTCCAATGCGGAGTCATACATTTAATTCTGTTCGGCCATTGGGCTTGTACAGTGGTACAACATTTGTTGTACCATTTGTTGTGGTAGACATTTGTTGTAGCATGGAACAACAAATGTACCCTCATAGAAGGTACCCTCATGAGGGTATCGGTACAACTTTCCAATACCCTCATCGTAGAACAGAGCCGCCTGTGTTTTCAGCCGTGTTTCTACATTGGTCTGCAGCTCGATGTCTGTGCCAAAATGTTGTCCTCCTAGCCGGCATTTCATGTGAGCAAAGAGGTGAAAATCAGATGGAGCCAAGTCTGGGCTGTATGATGGGTGATTAAACACTTCCCAACAAAAACGCTGCAGAAGCTTCTTTGTTACAGCTGCAGTGTGCGGCCAAGCATTGTCTTGGAGAAAGACAATGCCTGAAGACAACATTCCTCTCCACTTATTCTGAATTGTGGCTTTTTCACAAAGTTCTCTCCTAGCCAGCGTTTCAACATTTTGGCACAGATATCGAGCTGCAGACCAGCATATAAACATGGCTGAAAACACAGGCGGCTCCGTTCTATGACGAGGGTATTGGAAAGTTGGTACTATGCTACAACAAATTTCTAAATCGGAGTGGTGACTATGTAGAGAAATAGCGTAATTATGTAAGTACTTGTTACAAATAAAAATTTTTTTTATTTTCACTGTGGTTTTAATTTTGTGACCGAACGGATCTTGAATAAAAAATAACCCTCGTACATATACCCTAAATACATCACACTCCTTTTTGGGCAGTTTTGTAATAATAAGATATCAAAATTACATACTGCCTGTTATACAAACCTAAAACATTATTTACATTTTGAAAAGAGAAATTTCACATGAATTTAATATTTAAAACTCTCTGATTTATTAATATTAACACAGTAGCTTTTAAATAAAAGTAATTTTTCTAATGATAAGTGTGCATTAATTAAATAGAATAAAATAAAAATTCAAACAGGTGGATTATATTACCATGGTACAATTGCCATGAATTGTTACGGCACAAATCTGGGTGTTTTCTTTGGATTGCTTCATGCAAACTGCGTAGAACTACCAGTTATTACTCCTGACTGACCGTATGACGTGCTGGCAAGAATTCATGATACACTAAACTTTTAAATTGAAGAACACTGCAGATTGAACGTGACAAGCGTTTTTTGGTCTTGGCTCTTCAGGAACCTTCCGTTTGAATCCTTGGGCCTTAGTTTCAACAGCATACCTATACACTCATGATGCATTACCAGTTACGACATGTTTGAGCAGTGCTGGGTTGTCGTTGACTTCATTCAGCAACTCTCCTGTGCAATGTTCAGTCACCACTGCTTTTGGTAATTTGCCAATTTTGGAACAAATTTTGCTGCCACATGTTTCATGTCCAAAACACCTGAGAAAGTTGCTTGGCATGAGTCAAATGATATGCCAGCATCATCAGCATCTGTTAATGATTGGTGATTGTCCATAATCGTTTTCTTTACTTTGTTGACGTTATCATTGATTGCTGATGTGCTGAGACATACAGGGTGTGCTCGTCATCTTCAACGTCTTCAAGGCCCTCTTGGAAATGTTTTTACCACTTGTTTTATTCATAGAATAATTGGTGAAAGTAGCATTCAGCATTTCCAATCTGATGCTAGGTATTGTTATACCTAACAAGTTAACTTGTATATATTTCTATATACTGCAAAAATCTATATAGCTAGATGGCCATACACATAAAGATGTGTAGCCTTTTCAAAAGCCAAAAATAAACTAAGCATCCAGTATGGCTACCAATGTAAATATTAGTTAGGGACAAGTATACCAACAAAAAAAAAAACCTGACAATTGGACTTAAACAGCATGGAAAATTTAAAAATGTTCCATATTTTTTTTTATTAAACCTTGCAAGTACTTAGAAGAATTACCATACTCATTTATTTACAAAAATCATTGAACAATAAAATTTTATGTTAAATAGCTAATTCCTAATAACAGTGAAAGTTTTGATGAATGAGATATTAAAATAAATAATCTTTATAATTTTACTCATTCGTCCTATACAGCTTAACTATTTCTTATAGAGCATTATTTTATTAGTAACTCAAAATATTGAAACATGAAAAATAGCTGTAAATGTAACATTCTGTTTAAGTTTTACTGACATCCAATGAAGTTATCTTGATAAATTTACATTTTAAAAGACCACTAAGTTCAATGATATAAGTACCATTCAGATTATCCCAGTGGTTCTTGATTTTTAAGTGTACAGACTCTGTAACGATTTGCAGAAGTTGACAGGTTGCTAACTGTTTGAGCATCTTTCATCAATAAATGTTAATAGCATCGTGCAACAAAACTAAAACCAATGTTGTTTAGCTTCAGTGATTTATTGGAATTGTTTTTTTAAATGTGGTTTCAGCAATTGTCACTTTATTTTCCATTTTGCTACTTGAAATATTTGAGGTATAGAGCAAAATCATCATGCTGTTTACCTACCCCTTTTTTTCTTAGTTACTTCTTGGGGCTGGACCTGCTTTAATATAAACGCAGCCTCAAGGAGATTCCAGGGGAATTATTCACCCCTGTACTTTCTCTGCCATTGTTGTACAGATGATCTTGACCTATATTATGGATACCATATGTGCTATCCCGTACAATCTATAACATAGTTCCCATGATGTTTTATGGGGTAACTACCCTGAATTCTCTCCAGAATGCTTTTTTATCCTCCAGGAACTGGTAGTACATGAACACGTGTGTTCTGCAGTGTCCTTTCCCTACAATAATCTCATACTGCAGAGGGTCTCTACATCCATGCTCACACATATGCTTTAAAACAACTGTGACTGGTAAGGAACTTTATCAATTCATACCCCAATTTCCTGCGTTTATTGTCCAGCCATCTCTGGAGGTTCATCTACCCTTTGTCGGCTGAAACCATTGTTTACCATTATCCTGCCCAAAGTAAAACTACTGCATTGACCCTACTATTATTACATTGACTTTTATTACTTAAATACATTAATCATTTTGTTGAAAATACTTTTTGGTTCAAGTTTATTTGTATTATATATTTGTAAATTGTGAATTATTTTTTGTAGGTTGTTATCCGTACTATGATGATGATCCTTTTATATTGGATTCCCAACCTGATATTTATTTTGCTGGAAATCAACCTAAGTTTGAGACTAAAATCATTGATGTTAATTGTAGTAAGTATATTTTAGAACCCAACTGTTGTTTTAATGTTAATTCTAACAATTTTAATTTTGTGATACAATGTAAAATGGTACAAGTTATATCCAGAAAGTAAGTTCCATTTCTAAATATAGATGCTTCAGTGCTGTGATCATGATTCTACAATCACATGCGTGCTGAGTCACCTGATATGTTATGAAGGGATTGATGCCATTTTTATTCAGTTGTCTAATCTGTACATTTCTTACTATGTTTTTATAATGTTTCAGGAAATCTAGTTAACTATGTGCATTTTAGGTGTCTAAGATGGTCACGGAAAATCACAAAATGAAATAGTTGGGCAACATGTTGGAATTTTTAACTTTATACAGAACAATTTATTCAAGTGTTAACTAGGGAAGAAACATGGTTGTCACACATTACACCTGAAATGAAACTACATTCTACGGAATGTGGCAACACACTTTATTACCCAGAAAGACAAACTCATTGTTTTCCACTTGGAAGATCATATGTATATTGTTTTGGGGCAATAAAGAGGTTTAGCTTGTTGAATTCTTGCCTCAAGGCTGCACAATCAATAGTGATGTCCATTGTTTAACACTGAAAAAATTTCAATGCTATTCTGGCCAAGTAATGTAGCTTACTTCATGACAACACAACTTCACCTTGCTCTATTTTTCTGTTTAGCCTCCAAAACTACCGTAAGGTATTACTTCAAAGGATGATATGTATGAATGAATGTAAATAGTTTAGTCTTGTACAGTCTCAGGTCGACCATTCCTGAGATGTGTGGTTAATTGAAACCCAACCACCAATGAACCCACCGGGTTGGTCTAGTGGTTAATGCGTCTTCCCAAATCAGCTGATTTGGAAGTCGAGAGTTACAGCGTTCAAGTCCTAGTAAAGCCCAGTTATTTTTACATGGATTTGAATACTAGATCGTGGATACCAGTGTTCTTTGGTGGTTGGGTTTCAGTTAACCACACATCTCAGGAATGGTCGACCTGAGAATGTACAAGACTACACTTCACTTACACTCATTACATATCATCCTCATTCATCCTCTAAAGAATTATCTAAACGGTAGGTACCAGAGGCTAAACAGGAAAAATAAAGAAAGAACCACCAATGAACACTGGTATCCACTATATAATATTCAAATCTGTATTAAAGTAACTGCTTATATTAGAGTAAATTATCTTTACCTTGCTGCTACAACATAAGTTTCTCATGGCCTTCGACTAGGAATAGTTCAATAATTTTATTCCCCTTACAATCTGAACCTTACACGAAGTGGCTATCACCCATTCTTGTATCTTAAAACCTTCCTTTCCTTCCTAGCCAACAGTTCCATCACTATGATGTCAAACAAGTTGTCAGTACGTGACTTGCATCACAGGTGGCATCATTTTATGATAAAGGGATGTAACTTCTGGTGTCCTGCTGTAGTAAGTGCCTCAATAATGAAGGGAACTATGTGAAAAAGTAAAATAAGATTTGTACTTCAGAGCAATAAAAATTTTACATTATAGAATGTTCTTGATCTTTTAATTAGCCCTTTGGAACTTGCTTTCTGGATGATCTTTGGTAAATTTTAAGAAGTGATTTTTAAGTGGAGTTCTGGAGGGAATGTGAACCCTGTTGGAAAAGTATTTTTCTTTTACTAAAATTTAAATCTGTACTTAATTCATGCAGGTGTGGTTGTATTAACCAAACTAATGTAAATTTTCATCTTACAAAGAATAAATTTCACTTGTAAAGTTGGCAGGCTGGTATAGCTGCGAGACTAAACACACCAGGTTAGAGTAGATCCAGCCAGGCTGAATGAATCCCCTTAAGGTTGTAAATATTATTCATTTATTTAATTCTACTGCTCATCTGTGACGTCAAAGCATAGCAGATGACTTCAACAGCATTTTTTGGTGTGGTGTGATCTTGCAAAATATTTTTTTGCAGTGTTATTTTTTAATTGTTAACAAATGTGCCTAAGAAAAATATGTTGTTAAATAGGTGAAATCTCAATATACTTAGGGTGACCTTGCTCTACAGTCTCACCCCCTTGACATTTTAAAATGAAAATTTAATGGCATCAACGCCCCATATACAGAAGTAATCCTCATTATTAATTTCCATATTGGTTTGTCTTCTTTTTGGTTCTTCCTGGGCTTTGCCTCATCATGTTTCATCTTTATTTTTCCATAATTCCTTTTTAACATGGTTACATTATATTAATTACTTTTTCAGTTATTTCCAACAAAGTAATCAATCTGATTCATTACAAGATTAGTTCTATATTTTTCTTTTTCAATTGACCTATTTTATTTTGATCTATTCTTTATCATTATCTATTATGTGTTTTTCATATATTTTACAGTATCTCTATTAGGAAAAATATTATAAAATTAAGAGATCCATTTATTGGTCACATTATGTAATCTAAGGAATTTGAGAACAAAAGTGGATAGCCAAGATGTTGAAGAGAACCATTACAGAGAAATACTAAAACTCTAAACACACATAGAAAGTATTTGGTGATTATGGATTGTAAACCAAAAAAATTGTAATATTTTAGTTTTTGTAACTGTATTAATTCTATTTTTATAGATGATGGTAGTGTTCATAAAACTAGACTGGTATGTGTGCCTCGATTTGCAGACTCAAAGACATTAGCTGTGATTAATTTATCCTCATTAGATTGTTACCCTGTTTCATTTGGTGTCTTTGATGGAAGTGGTTCAGAACCTGATAAGTAGAAATAATTATTTTACAGGCTATACAATTTATGTTACTATTTTATGTTAAGTGTAACTATCAGTCAATAATTTTACTTTTAAATATACTTTATTCCACAGTAAAGTTGAAGTGTTGAATTCATTTAATCCTTTGGTTACCTGCCATGAAAAAATCTATATACTGCACAATGTGATTTATTTATGATTAAATTTTATGTAGGCACAAATGTTCACTTAGTTTTTGTTGGAGAAACAAATTTTTATTTACATAGTTTTTAGTAAATAACTGGCATGCCAAACACACATACGATCAAACAGAACAATATATTAATGGCCACATACCGTACCTTATAGGTGATACTTCTCTGATTGTCTCACCATTTATATATAGAGACAATTTATTGATGAACTGTAAGTAGTTACTTTTCTATGTATTGTTATACAAACAAAATTGTTATGCAAGTATTTTGGAGAATCATCAGTCTATTTTCATCGGTTAAATTCAAGAAATCAGATGAAGAATATTGATGCTTACATTATTATACTTAAAAGAAACTGTTAAGTCATTTTTACACAATTTTTGGGCCAAATATTATATAATTACATTCGTAATCTGCTTCCTACTGACCCTTGTTAGTGAACCTTTTCGTGATGCACATTGTAAGCAATTTGTATGCATGCATGGAACAACTCAATTTTAATAAATTATCCAATTTATGCAGCGAATTGTAAAGATTAGTTCTTGATTTAAGTAAACAGATTCTGTTATTAGATAATTACAAAAATAGTTATAAATTAAATAATTATACTTAACAGCTTTTGATGGGATAAGTAAAAAAATTATCCTTACTAGCAGAAAACTTAATTTTAAAAATGAGTTTTCCATATTTTTATCAGAATAAAGCTCAGGATATTCTTCATTACCTCATGCATTAAAAAAAAGTAAATAGAATCCTGACTTTTTGAAAAAAATTGGTAATCGTATATATTCTCTTGTTTTTTTACTTGTCAACAAGAATTTTCTTTTCACCGTCTTTTATCTATTTTTTTATTCTTGTAGGGTGCAAACCCTATTCTAGTTAGTGTTAACTTAATTCTGTTTAATTACTTTTACTCATAAATTCTGTACCAAAGTGTTAACTTTGAAACATATTGACAATAAAATCAAAGAAAAATTAACACACTTGAATTAAATGAAGGAAAAACATTCATTTTAGGCTTTACATACGATGAAGGCACCAACTCCTGGGTACTAAAATTTTTTGCCAGTAGAGAGAAAATGCTTTTCTATTATGCCAGTGAAATGAATTACTGATCCCTAGAGTCCTCTAATACCATCAGAAATTGAAAAGAACAAAGATTAGTCGAGGGAAGGTAACAGGCAGAGTTAGAAGAATCTATAGATCTTAGGAAAAGTTCCCTTTTCCTAAGGGATGTGATCCCCAGTGCCTAATCCAGGTTAGTGGATAAAGGAAGTACTGAAGATAGAACTTTAAAGGAGTATGGAAAAAGTTATAAAAATGTATTCACTTGTGCATGTATGACAGGTCATAAGAGCAAAGTGAAGAAAAAACAATGCACAATTGAGATCAAAATATTTAGGCACCAATAAAAACAAAAATCTTCCTGAGCTGGATATCTTGGCTTTATGTGTAATTAGAAAAAAATTAATAAATTGAACATACCAAATATGAGATAACACACTTAATATAATATAAAATAGTTTTGATGAATACTTTAAAATACAGGGTGTCCATAAAGTCTTTCCATGAATATAAAAATTTATTACAAAAAAACTATTACAGTAACAGTTTTGCGGTTTGTGGCAGAAGAAAGACAAAAATTATCAATTTTTTTTTTTTACATTAGTTTGTTACAGGTAAAGGCATAGTAGAGGGTACTGTGATCAATTTTTTTATAAAGTGGTGTCAATCCAGGAGAAAGTGCAATATGTGTTGTGGTATCACGAGTTGAAATCACCGATTTTAGAAGGGAATATGGAAGACCAGCACCTGATAGTAAGAGTATCATTTGCATGGTATGCAAAATTTAAGCAGAATGGAAGTCTAGTCGACGTTCTGTGAACAGGGCAGCCATCCATTAGTGAAGAGAAGGTTGAGGTTGTGCAGCAAGCATTTCTACATAACTTTTCTGAATCTAATCATTGTGCATCTCGTGAACCAGGGATTCCCTGGGCAACGTGCAAAAAGTTTTACACAAGAAACTAAGGTTGCATGTGTATAAAGTTCAGATATTACAATATCTACAGACAGATGATGGCCCTCGTCGTGCTGCCTTTGCAACTGAGATTTTGCAATGGATCGATAATGACAATAAGTACTTGCAGTGTGTGTGTTTATTAGATGTTCACTATACCTCTGGCTCTGTCTACATTACAAAAGATTGGAGTCGCATCTACTACTTTAAACTTTATTTCAGTTTCAAGGAAGAAACTATCAATTTGGACAAAAAGTGGTTAAATGGGAAGAGTTTCAGCTACACAAATTTATTGCCAGAGTTAGTAGCAAGCAATTTTAGAATAATTCTAAAAATGGACAATGAGTGTTTCAGGAAATTACTTAGCTTGACCGTTTATTAAAACAAAATTAAGAGTAGCTATGTCATCACAGCTAATATCTTGGATCATAAGGGAAATATATAGCTAAAGTTTCTTTTGAATATTTTGAGTTGGCATTTTTATTAATCTAAAAAAAAAATTAAGTAAATTTTGTTAAGCATCTTTCATTAGATCTCTGTTGTCAGTACATCTCAGTAAGTGAAGATATATTTCACAGATGTATATAAGTTTTATTACAGTTCAAAAGTTGCAAAAATTTGTTGCTGTCATACTCATTTTATCACTTTCCGATTAATGATTTGAAAAGTAAAATTGAAAATTAAATTCAAATTTTCTGAATGACATGAACACATTGATGTTTCAATATTGAGTGAAGTTGGCCGGTTCGTCAGACAACTCTTACTAACATCACTTTAACAATAGGGAGAATTGGTGGGTGATTCTATTTACTTACTGCCTTGATGTAGAAGGACAACTACTCCAGTTGTATTAAAGACCTACATACAATACAATTTGGTTTGATGGTTGACCTGACTAAGTTGGATAATTTATATAAGCCTTTATTTTGTGAAGTTATCAAGCCTAAATATATGGAAAATTTTTAAAGGCGTAAAATTTTGTTTTACAGAAAATCAGTAATGTCTTCTGTGCTTCTACGGAAATTAACTCTTGATCTGCTTCTACGTAAATTAACATTTGCTTGCATTAGAGGACGGGGATTTCTTGATTTACTTTTCACAATTCTTGGTGAATGTTGATTCTGATTTGCAATCAATGGCTTCCACAATGTAAATGTTTCCTTACATAACCCCCAGAAATTATATAATTCATTTTCTTGTAATGTATAAGTTAAATTACAGTTCAATTGAATAGGATCTTGTACACATAATCCATTGGTGATTAGGAATTTTTCCTTTATAATATTTCGTAATAAGTTGAACTTATATGTTCTATATGGAGGTGGTAAATGAAGTTCAACTATATCTTTCTTTCTAATTAATTCTCCAGTTAATGGACAATGAACCAACTGGCAATTGTCTCTGTAAGAGTAATATTTAAAAAAAACCATACACTAATTGTGCTACTGTTCTTCTATTGTCTGACTTAGGTAGAGATGATACATCTTGTGTAAATCGCCAGTCCCATCCTGTAGACAAATTTTATTAAAAGATATACCACAACAAAAGAAAATTTAACATTTTTAACAGAACAAATGGTGTATCTCGTGTAGAAATTTAATCACTTAAAGGAAACATTAATTTCACATGGACCGAGTTATAACAGATAAATCTAAATAAAATCTCTTGTATATTGCCTTTCTATTATATAGAAGTATTATAGAAATATTATATTGAAGTATGAAGTTACTAATCATAGCACAGTGTAACACATGGGTGTTAAGATGGTTGTTTTAAACTTCAATGTGTATATAATTGAATTCTAATCATTGCAGGGAGTTCTAACAATTGAAATTTACTGATGAAAGCAAATTACTTATGGCAACTTGCATTTTGATGTGAGTATAGTAACACTGTTCAAAGATGAAGTAGGGCAAACTCATCTTAGACTGAAATCATGAAGACTGATTGGCATTGAGAACTAACTAGATTCCACTTACGGAATTACTGAATCTGTTAGAAAGAATTACTATTGCAACAATGTATTTCTAAAGAAATACTTCTTGGGTTATGTAAAGTTTATCAGATGAGTACTGTGCTTTCTTTCTAATAGAAAGAAACCTGAAAGTCTGCATTTCTCAGGAACTCTAGTAAAGTTTGAAAGAAGATGACTTCTTTTACAGATAAGATCATTACAAAGTACTTGTAATGATCTTGTATGTACCATTGCTGACATATTGAACCATTTCTGATGTCGCTCATAATTTCCAGTCTGTCTTTCAGCACATACATTAAATATAAGCGTTACTTAATCTTTAAACATAAAATCTGTCTCAGTGATTGTTCTGCTATTAGTGTACAGCATTGTGAATTGCTCAATATAAATACTTATTCTTATCTTGGTTTTTGATAAATTTGTTTTTTTACTGTTTCCTTTAAAACATTTATTTAAAAAAAAATATATATATATATTTATGCAGAGTGTTCCAGGATATTCCCTGAACTTCAGATATTGATTCAGGACACCAAAATGAGCAAAAAAAAAGTTCATGTCGACCTAAGATCTATTTTGCTTTGTTTTCCTTCTGAATGCCATTTTGTGATTTTCAAAAAAAAAAATTATTTCTCAGGAACGGGTATGGTTCTCTACTTTAATTACATTTGGGAAATCTAAGACTAGTGTCTTATTGTACAAAATAAAAAATTTTAAAAACAGCATCTTCAAAAATTTCAAAATGGCGGCTACCTTAATTTTTTAATCTTCAATATCTTTGTAATTATTTGTTTTATCAAATTTTTAATTATTATAAAATTTATTAAGCTTTTATTTTTTTAAATGTCACCTCATTTATAAAATTCTGCTGACAACCAATCAAGTAATTGCAAACAATTAACTCGGTGGTACACTTCCGCATCGTAATTCATAGTAAACTATCTACTATAGTTTAATAAACTATACATAGTAACATATTTACGTAGTAAACTATCTAACACAGTAAACTAATCCATAGTATGTTATACTGTTCATGTAAACAAGAAATGAGTAAAAAAAAGAAACTGAATTGCATAACTTTCTGATGGCCTTTCTGTAATTGACAATTTTCTATTTGATAGGGCAATTGTCCATCATAATAACTTTTTAACCTACCTAATTTTCAAAATTTTTGTTTAAACATAAAAGGAGCTAACCTTTCACTACCAATTTTTTTAGCTGGCATTGTTAAGTTAAATCAATTGTAAGTTAGGAGGAAAGGGAAATAATTTGGGAACTGATTCTAGAGCTTAAAATGAGGAAAATATTTCATACAAACATATGTCTGAAAATGCTTCATTATCAAGTTATGGTTAACTAAACATTTCACCTGGATTTTAGTTCCCCTGGTGAAATGAGGTCATAGTGAGGTTTTTTTAGCATTATATAAGGGTTAAACTTGAAGTTTCATATGCTTATTGACCTGAAAAATTGAACAAAACAGGTCCCAGAACAGTAGCTCACATAATTTTCAAGATATCCAACATAAAATAGAAAAATTCTATGACAAAACACGTTTGAATTACAATAACTTTGTTGTTAAATGATTAATAAATTGTAAATTTTATTATCAGAACTTGTAGAAAATTAATTCTGAGAAAACTGATTTAAGAGTCTATTAAAAAAAAAACAAAATTGTTATGAATTTGTAAAAATTAAAAACAGCTGTTTTCAGTACAACAAATTTAGATGTTTGAAAACTTAAAATACTTTTTTAAGAAAAACTCACTCACTGGTTTATACTATATTAATTTGCAATAAATATTAGAAAATTCCACCACTGATATCGATGTACTTTTCAACTTTTTCTTTACATTTTCTGTCGACAACAAGGAATGTGATATCTTCAGCAGCAATGAAAATGCAAGCAATCAGTTCATCACTTGTGTCTACTCTTTTTTTGTATACATCGTATTTCATCTATCCCCTTAAACAGTAATCTAAGGGAGTACGGTCCAGAGATCTAGGTGGCCAATCTTCTGGTCCTCAAAATCCAATCCATTTACCAGTAAATTTTTTTATCTAAGAATTGTTTTCTTCATTCATGAAATATGTTTGCTATAGTAAACTTGCTATAATATCAATTGATAATACATTTCAATTTGTTTCACCAATGACAAATTTTCAAGCACTGCAAGAAATTCATTGTTAAAAATTTCAGATAATTTCTCCCCATGACACATTTTTCTAGTATGGAAGAACCTATTATTTGGTGGTTGATCATATCACACCAAATGTTCACCGAAAATTGTTGCTGAAAATTTGATTCGACTACAGTATGTGGGTTTTCTTCAGACCACTGATGTGAATTCTCTATGTTTTTATGCCATTATGGGTAGATTACTCCGAAAATAGTATGAACAGAATTAAGAGGTAATTATTGTTAACCCATTGACAAAGCTGCAGTTGTTTGGCATGGTCACCAAGCTGGAGGTGTAGAACGTTCTGAACATGATAAAGACACAGTTTGTGACCATGTAAAGTCCTTCATACTCTACTTTGTGGTATGTTGAGTCATGTAGAATTCTGTGCAAGCTTGTTATAGGACTATGCTGTACCACCAGAAGAATATTTTCTCTTTCATCACCAAGTAACAGCTGATGTTCAAATGAAACAAGAGCACTGGGAAGCGTAATACTTTATAGTTTGGAACTTCTCATCCAGGATAACTTCATCGGTATTGCTCCACCACAGCTGGAGCACTTCTGTCACAAAAGCTGTACACAAAAATTATTCAATTAAAACTTATTCTGTATGACTGAAAAGATACAGTATTTTTCAAATCAAAGAATTCAAAGCTGAATTCCCATTTTTTAAATTCAGATTCAATTGTGAAAATGTGAATTCAATTTAGAGAACAACAAACACAAAAACTCCACAACGTTTTTCTGAAAAGTAATTAAACATATTCAAAATTATATCAAAAACAACTAAACCGCCTAGTGTTGATTAATAAGTAACCACAATTTTATGACAACGAGTTGAATTCAAATTAATTTTGAAGCGTACAGTTAGTGTTGCCAACTTAATTTTTCAAAGATCTAAATTTATTGAACTAAAAACAGCTGTTTATAATTCTTACAAATTCATAACATTTTTCTTTATAACATAACATTTTGTTCTCTGTTGTTTTTAATAATAAAAGTTAATTACTTTTTTTTGTTTTTTTTAGACTATAGTACAACAATTTTCTCAGAATGAAATTGTCTACAAGTTTTGATAAATAGAATTTACAAATTTATTAGTCATTTAACAAAGTTATTATACTTGAAACCTAAAAAAATGTGTTTTTCAAGTTTATCCCTTGAAATGACTTACAAATTTCAGTACAATCTTATTTCACCAGAGAACTGATTCACTGGCAAAGTCTTGCTAGCCATAACTTGATAATAAAGTGTTTTCGGACAAATGTATGTATGAACATTTTTTCTTATTTCAAGCTCTAGAATCAGTTTCCAAATTATTTCTCTTTGTTCCTGAATCAGCCTGTATATTTTTTTAATTACCTGTTATAAATGTTTTGTTATTAGCATCAATATTTGTTCGTAAAACAATAACTGGAGGTATGATGGGGTTTTCATCTTGCATTAAATAAAATAATACCATCCATGTTACAGCATATCCAGATAGTTTATCTGAACTAATGAAATTTGTAAGAGTCATCCATTTTTTTACAACTACTATTACATCTTGTACTCTGCTATCAAGTTTTAAAAATGTACTGTAAAAAAAAATTATTAATTTAAATATTCTGAGTAATCATTACTTATTTATTTATTCACTTTTTAAATTTCATAAAAGTACATCATTAAAAATGCATTACTTATTTCTAAATTTAAATATCTCATCCTTACTCGCACCTTTACTCAATTTCTCAAGAATCAACATATTTTCATTTACGAAAATACAGTTACCAAGTTCTAGTAATAGTTATTCTAACATATTTAGTTCATTCACTTCTAATAAAAAATAAAGCAGACTTCACTCCACATCCACTGAAGAAAGAAAAAAATCTTAATTTTTAAACATTTAGTTTTTATATCAGTATTCTTAAATTATTAACTTAATAAAAGCATATATTTTCTAAAGCAATTATCAACCTCTTATATATATTTAATTATTTTATATATACTATGGCATAGAGTGCGTACTGCAGTATGCGAACGAGTATTGTCATGAAGTAAAACAGTGCCTGAACTCAGCATGCTGTTATTTGTTTTGTATTTCTCTTCACAATTTCTTCAACGTCTTGCAGTAAGTTTCAGTGTTAATTGTCACACCTCTTTCAATAAAATCAACCAAGATCACATCTTTACAGTCACCATAACAGTGTTACTAAATTCACAGGCAGTATAGTTTTATGATGAGGGTATTCAAAAACTTGTTAACAAGTGCCATAATTTGAACAGCAATTATGTAGATGTAAATAATAGATTGTTTTTTTATCAATTGACTTTTTTTTTAATGAATCTGAAGTTACTTTCTGAATAATAGCCTTTGTTTTATATATGTATATATATACTTCAGAAAAATGTTTATTTCATTCATCCTACATAAAAGGCATGTATTAAGGCTGTAGTGGATGATTAGAATTGGAGGTTACAGTGGTTTAATTGGAACCATCTAAAATAATAGTTATTTGTATTTTCAAAAACATATCTTAATTCAAAAACATCGTTTAACAAACTTATTTAAGTGTTTGACAAGTATTTTTTATTTGACAATTATTATTTATTATTGTTTCTTTACTAATGTATTATATATATACATATATTACTTTCTTAGTATATAAAAGTAATTTTTTTTTAGCATTTTCTTGTTTTTCAATTTTTATATTTTATCAATCAATAAATGTATAGAAACATTAGCTAAACAATCGGGAATCAAGCTAAACAATGAAAGGAATCATTCCCCTCTCAACCACATTAATGATACTCCTACTGCAATGATTTACATCAAAAGTTGTGAATAGTCTAAAACAGTTGCATACAGAATTTTCATATTTAACAAAAAAAAATCTTTCAGCCAGGTTAAAACATTTAAGAAAAATAAAAAGTATGAGAATTTTCCATTTTATTGTACGAGTGGTGACAGAACAAAATACAGTAACATATTTAAGTCTAATGAAGTGCAGTTTATTGAAAATTCAAAATTACAAACTGCTGATGCTTAAAAAAAAAATGAAATTGTCTTATTACCTCAATATTAAAACTTTCTTGGAGAAAGCACATGTACATACTGTAAAGTAATAATAACTCCTGATATTTTGTTGAATCATTTAATGGTTTTGACTTCAGCCATTTAAGAGCATATTTTATAAGTATCTAAAAAAATCAAAACAAGAAATCATCATGAAAAATTATTTTTTGATAAACACACATGCAACAAATATGTATGTATGCACACATGAACACATGCGTATACATGTATAAACGAAACAATATAATATTAAATAAAAACAATTAACTATGATTTATTTATAAATTGGAATATAACAAACTACTAATTTCCTAGTAGTAGAAATATAATTTGTTAATCAAATAATAACAAGTAAACTCAGGAAATCAATAAATAGCATTACAAAATATAAAAATATACACTGCCTATGTCACAATTGTATCACACAGTTAAGAGAGCACATACATTTGAATTTGAACTGCAAAATGCAACACACAAAACAAATGGTTACAATAAATGTATAATAATTATGTACAAAAAATAAACAAATAAAAATAAAACAGAAAAATCGGTAATATGAATAGTCACTAAATAACTTTAACAATTACATTATTAATTTCATTTTAATAAAATAAACATTATTTTTAACACATTATTCACATATTATCTTAAATAATACAGTACTCATTCATTTAAGGCCTATTAATAAAAAGCATAGTATACTAATTTGTGCATTTAAAATATAATCTAAGGAGTGAAAAAGGGTACAGATTTACAAAGGAAAAACCTAACATTGGCAAAATCTTAGATCAGGTTACCTTTCCTCATGTATATCATTATAAAATATATTATTACATCAAATCTAATTTGGAAATATTCTAAAGGTTATCTACATCATTCACATTACCATTAACATTTGAAATTTGATAAAAAAAATTTTAAATCAACAACTTTGAAATACCCCAAATAACTTTAAATGTTAAATAAACAATCAATTTATTTGAAAAATAATCAATTATTTCAAAAAAGTTTATAAAACTCTGGAACCTATATAACAGAAATATAAGAATTAAATTGTCCATCTGAAGAGTTAAAAAAATGTTTGCAAAATTTCAAAATATTTGGTGAAATAGTTTCAGAAGAGTTTGTGAGTAAAGTTTTGTACACAGTTGGCCGAAGAAGTTTGGTTATGCTTAATTTCATCAGGCTCTGCCCAAATATGCTATTTGTATAATCATTAACACTTATATTCTCAAGCATTTGAATACTTATCTCAATGTTTGAATATTAAAATTATAAATTCAAAATGAAAGAAAATGTATCTAAATAAGTTTGATGTGAATTACACATGTTTTAATACATTTACATCTCAAAGTAGTCAACACTTGACACTACAAGGAGTTGCTTTTAGTATAGTTAAAAAATCTGGCTCAATATGGACATCTGCAGACCACGCATCTTAATATTTCCTAGAGTCTTTTTTTCTATTAAGTGAGGAAAAATGCTATGCTGAAAACAATTTTTCTATTTGTATCCCTGCAACAAAAGAACTACATGAAAGATATCCTATATTCTTCTACCCTAATGGCACTTTCACTGCTATCTGAAACAATTTGTACATTGTTGCATTGATGTTTAAGTGATTTCAATACAATGATACTTCTTTGTATGCTTTGTAATGACATAGATACAACTTTGCATTATAGTATAAAAAGTTTCTTTTGCAGAATTAGAAATTTCCATACAAAAGATACTGCAAAAAGATATCTTAACACTTCTTTTAAATTTAATATTTGCATTAGCCAAATTTATAACAAAATGTTCTGTAAATTAAAAAAAATTCTCAATTATTGATAAAATAATTTTATTCTAGTCTTATTTTTAACTAATTTCGAAAAAGGAGGTTAAATATTTGACCCATGTATTTCTTTTTATGTTTGTTTATGCATAACCTTTTTCCTATTAATCAAATTGAAATAAATCTTGTTGCAATTGACACAGCTGTTTTTTGCAGTGGTACCATGATGTTGAAAAAACTTTTGAGACGCAAACTGACTTCAAAAAAAGAGGTTATGTATTCAATCCGTATACTTTTTTTATGCTTGCATGTAACTTTTTTCCTATTAATTCTTATTCAAAAAAATCTTTTACTCACTGGTGTAATAGTTACACAACCATCTTAATCTTTCATTTTTATACCCATTGCTTCATCATCAAATTTTATTAATACAGCTTTTGGTAACTCACCCCTTTCCACTTGGTGCCTTCATAGGGCAGGCCATTTGAATTTCTTTAAAATTTCCATAATGCTGTTAACTAAACCATCAGAAATCGATATATTACACCTTAACATACCTCTTGAACCCTCTACCAACTGTACATTATGTAAAAGGCCCACACAGTTATTTATTGATGTCTACTGTAATAACATTCCTGGGGGAAGTTTTCCCACATGTTGATGTTGCTAATAATATAAACCCTGTTTATTTTTTACATCATATCACTCATAATATTATTATATTCATCAATTATTATATTCATATTAATTTAATAGTTGGGATTATTCTTACAGTATTTCCATCTACAATTTGCCTGTTAAAGGTATAGGTCTGTTAAAGGGTTTGCAAAGCATATCCATTTGGCCAGTTGTAATCTTGCAAAAACGCAAGTTATTTAATAAATCAATGAACTGCATGTCATTTCTTTGTCTCATGCTTATTTTAGTTCAAAAATGAAAACTGAAGCCACAAATTTACTCCTGCTTCACACCAAGGACTCAATTTAATTTCATTTTAAATTTAGGTCAGAATTTATAATGGTTACACAATAGGTTATTTTATATGGTTATATAGTTTATAGGTTATATAGTTTATATGGTGCCAGTCCCAAGAGTGGGCTGACCTTCACTTAAGTAATCACCAGCTGTTACACACAATTTAGGCAGTACTAATAAAGTACAACAAAGTCAACTAAACCTTTGTAATTATTTAAAAACTTTTAACCACTGAAAACACTTATTTCATAATACTATTGTTACAAACTAAATTAACACTTAAAAACTAAATTTAAAAATAAAGAAAAACAAACCGGAAAAAAAATCACAAAACCATGATGAAGTGTATTTATATATGCCAATGATACAACTTGTTCTAGCAGAGTTGAAACATGTTCACTGCTCCACTCAACTGAGTTTGTAGGTAAAAGAGATTCATAACCTTTAGGAATACTTGCAGCCAGCTATTCACAGAAACATGCTAGCAGATTTGTTGACTGCAAAACACAACAATAAGATAAAATTAATGATGATATTTAATGCTAAAAAATGAAAAACATTGTCACTGTTTATATGAAGTTTAGCCTCATGTAAAATAGTGAATTACAGACGTACAAATCAAGACACGTAAGCACAATCAGTACAAGATACTAGTCCTGATAAAATAAAAATGGAATAGGTGGTAATGAATTTCACAGAAGTTTATAAATGAAAAGTTAAAAATCTGTCTGGTTCTCCACTATGATATTATTTCTTTTACTAAAAAAGTTTTATTTCAGAGCTTTAGAAAGATAAAATTACAGTAACAAACAGTTTAGTATTTTTATGTTAACATATCCCTAAATATTTATCTGTTATATTTCTTAATTATCTAAATACAATATATCAAACTGGTGAATAACCAAAAGCAGAGAAAAATCAGGAAGTTTTCTGCTTGGACTAGACAGGTAGTTGTGATTTAATAGATCTCTCTTTTTAATTATTTACACAGCATTCACTTTAAAAAGGTATATGCTGAAAAATAGTTTACTTTTCTATATATAACTTATAAAGTTAAAACTGTTGAAATATTCATTAAAAGAATCAGATAAAATAATCTTTTATTTTTAAACTGGTATTTATAATACCACAAACAGTAACATAACTGATAAAGTTACACAAATAATAATAATCTTTATCTTAATATGTAAATGCTAGTGCTGCACACACAAATATATATATACACACATTCAAATATATATATATATATATATATATATATATATATATATATATATATATATATATATACACACACACACACATACTCTCTCTCTCTCTAGAGAGAGAGACAAGGAAGGCTAGGCC
Source organism: Lycorma delicatula (assembly GCF_047948215.1). Taxonomy (NCBI): domain Eukaryota; kingdom Metazoa; phylum Arthropoda; class Insecta; order Hemiptera; family Fulgoridae; genus Lycorma; species Lycorma delicatula. Next base: position 400,437,132 of record NC_134455.1, read on the forward strand.
ACTATGTAGAAAAATTATGTAAATGTGAACCCCTACCTTTGTGTACATAAATTGGAGAACAAAAATTACAGATAATCTTAGATGTGCTATCATACTTAAATTCAATAAATTATATATAAATTATAACATATAAATATAAAAAAGTTATCTTCTTTATTATCCTCTTCACTTCTGCTACGTGGCTCTTGAACATGGCATTCTTGTCCATCAACAATCCGAGGTATTTCACTGAAGGATAGAATGAACCACCATGGTACTGACCATAAACAAAATTTTGGGTCTGCTTATGCCTACCTGAGAATACGATAGGGTCTTCTATGGCGAAAGCAGAACCCCGATCTGCAGGTGCAAAACAATAATGTTTATTGCCTCATTTCCAGTGTCCATCCTGTCTGTTCAGGATTTAAAAACCTGAAGAAAAGGTGCCAGATGGATCGGTGGAATTTAGAGAAGCTTGAGAAAGAGGAAGTAATAAGATTTTTGAGGAGAACATCGCAAGAGGACTGACTAAAAAAGATAAGGTAGAAAATATAGAAGAAGGATGGGAGAAAAAAGGAAATTCTTAAATCAACAAAAGTGAACTTAGGTGGAACAAACAGAACTGGTAGAAGACCTTGGATATCAAAGGATATATTGCAGCTGATAGATGAGTGTAGAAAATATAAGAATGCTAGTGATGAAAAAGGTAAAAGGAACTATTGACAATTAAGAAATACTTAATTCACTAATTTGCACTTCGACAGGAAGTGCAAATTAGTGAAAGAAGAGTGGATTAAAGAAAAGTGTTCAGAAGTCGAAAGAGATGATCACTGGTAAAGTAGACGGAGCATACAGGAAAGTTAAGGAGAATTTTGTGGTACATTTAAGTTAAAATCTAATAATGTGTTAATAAAGATGGTATACCGATTTATAACATGAAAGAAAAGGTAACATGAAATAGTTAGTAACCTATCAAACTATCAAAAGGATATGAATTAGAATCTGAGAGATAGGATGTAATCAAAGACGTTCTTGAAAAAATAAATTATAAAAAACATAGCTGGAACATATGTGGTGATTTGAAAGTTATAGCTACTTTGTTAAGCATGCAGTTAGACTATACTAAGTACATGTGTTTTCTTTGCGAATGGGACAGCTGAGGTAGTGATTAACACTATATTATCAAAGAGTAGAAGAAACGAGATAACTTAACTCCAAATGAAAAAAATATTATTCATGAGCCCTGAGTTGAACCCAAAAAAATATTTTTACTTTCCTCTCCATATCAAGCTGGAACTAATGAACAATTCTGTAAAAGCAATGAAGAAGGATAGTCCTGGATTTTTGTACATCAGGCAGAAATTTCTGAATGTAAATGAAGGAAAAATTAAAGAAGGAATACTTGTTGGTCCTCAAATAAGAGAGTTAGTCAAAGATGATGTATTTAACTCAATATGTACAAAGTACAGCTTTGGCTTCATTTAAAGACATTTGCAAAATATTTCTCTGCAAACAAAAATCCGAAAATTACCATGATATTGTTAATCAACCTTACTTCATACAGAGCTATGGGATGTAATATGTCTTTGAAAATACATTTCCTCCACTCACATCTGGATTTTTTCCGGACAACCTCAGAGATGTAAATGACAAACACATTGAACGTTTCCATCAAGACATTTCAGTGATGGAACACGGTTATAAAGGGAAATGGAATACTAACAAGCTAGCCGATCACTGGTGGACATTAATTCAGGATGTGTTTGAGGCTATTTATAAAAGAGAAGCTTCAGCGAAATCATTCTAACACAGGAATGGCCATGCAAAACAATAAATTTTACAGATTTATTATATTTTCCCTTAATTTTTTTAAGCATAATTTATTTACAACTAAGGGTGATAGAAAAATTGTATTTTTCTATCACCCTTATTTTTGCAAAAAAGTAATTCAAGAAATGGTATCACACTTAGAGAAACAATGAAGATTTTTTTTTCTATCAGTGTTATTTTATGAAAAAACAATAAATACATACTAGACTACTTTTATACAGCTATAAAAATTGTATTTAATTTATTATCTAATTAATTAAGAGTTCTAGATTACATTAAATTAGAAAATACAATCTCTATTCTTCATAACACAGTTTGCATACTGCAATTCAGTTTGAAGTTTGTTTTTTTACTTTTTTTTATAACTTTCTAATATGTCTAGGATATGGTTAAAAAACCTAAAAATGTATCATGAATTTTCTCTGTAAAATTAAAGAATGTTATTTATCATGTTTTAATTCTGCAGGACTCCTATTGCTTTCCAACAGAGAAAAGTTCAAATTTAGGTTCATTCCTGATTCCCCTAAACTCAGTATTATCTCCACAGAAAGTAATCCTATTCTTCTCAATCATTTCTATATTACCATTTCTACCTACTTGAACAAACTTATTATCAATATTCAGCAAAAAAATTCAACGTAATTTATCTCTATAAATATAAAATACTTGCATTCTAGTAGGAATATTTCCTTGTGCATTAGAGAATTCATGAAAAAATTGCACAAATGCAAAACAAGGTCTTCCTTGCTTTAAATGATCAATAAAACCTAAACACTGTTTATGGCCATATTGAACTGACAGCTTCTCACAACTGAAATGCGGAAACAAAGCTTTAGATTCCACTGGTGTATTTCTGCAACAGAAAAAATCAAATGACTTTCTCAATACATTTATGAAGTAACCATGCACACAGAAAAAATTATCCGTTATTGTTTTAGATAAATTTCATCATTAGCCACATTCTTATAAAAAAGAATAAAATCATATTTAAAGCTTAATCTAACAGTCAAAATTACAAGTATCAATCACTAATCTCTCATTTTTGTTTTTATATGATATGTAAATGCAATAAAAAAATTAATGCATAAAGTTCAGAGAAAATTTCAAATTCAGTTAAATTTTTGACCTCAGTAGTTTATTAATTTCTTTATCTTTAAGCCTTCACTAAGTATTACAAAATAATAAAGAACTTACAGTATCATTTTTGTCTTTTTCAACAAACTGCAAATATATGTATTCTTTGTTATATCTCACTAGATGAGTACATACATTCTTCTACACATAGTAATAACAATACAGTAATGTTTTGTTGTGAAAAAAAGTTGTATAACCTCAGCTCATTGCAAATTAGATCTACGAAACAGTAATGGAATATTCCATAAACTAAGAAACATTTTTAATTAATTTATGTAAATTATAATATTTATTATTTCATAATATTTTTTAACTTATAAAAAAAAAACATTTTTACCTTAACTTCAAGTTTTAAAATTTGATTGCAGTTGGACATTCAACCATCTGTTCTACTAAAACTATCTTATTAAAAAAGTCGGGTACAAAATACTTCAACAATTGAAAGCAATATTTACTGCTTAATCTATATAAAAATAAACCTAGAAATGACTAAAAAATAATTTTTAAACTTAGACTTAATTCACTATTTTTATTCACATTGAAAAGCTTTTCTTACAGTACATTTTTAAAAAAGAAAACCTATTATTATTAACTAAAAGAAATTACTTTCTGTTATCCTTCTGCCACTGAAATAGAGTATCTGTATGGAAAGCAGTAGTTCCTGATAACAATGAATAGAATGTAGTTTCTCGTCTGTCATCAGCTTTATTACCAGGTGTGTCAATATCAAGAAGAGGTGAAACAGTTGGTGGATCATTAGTAATAGCTGATAGAGACTGCAATGAGAAAAAATTACATTATTTATTTATCTGAAAAGATGCAGAATCTTCCAAAAGATACCATATATATTAATTTAATTAATGCATTATTAATAAACATGACTACAAAAAAAATGTGGATATTAAAATCTGAGCAACAGCCAAATAAGAATAAGGCTGTCTTGATAAAATCAATCTTTTTTATTCAAACAGCTTCTGAAGTTTTGAAATACATTTACATTCTTATGGAATGAAAATGTAATTGGTGTGAGGGTCATTCTCAGTTCCACAACACAAATTTTATTTTGACCCACTGACCCCTAATAATAAGATCAGTGTTTGTAATTAATAAGGCGCTAATATTAGAAACATCGTCTTAAGAAGATTTGTCGTAAAATTTCAATCGAAATTTAAAATAATTTCAAAATAAATTTAACTGATATTTAAACTATTTATTTCCTGTTAGTTACGTACAATTACACATTTGGTGAATTATACTTTTTATTTTTTAGAAATAAAACTTTACTGTCACATTAATCACAAATTACATATTATATCCATGGTTTCTTTAAATGATGTCTGAAACATAAAATTTGAGTACTGAGAAAATCTGTTAGAAAATTTGTATTTATTAATGATTCTTCACTTTCTGTTACCATCAATCCAGTTATTACAATTTTCTTCCACTAGATATGAAATGAAACTGAAATTTACAATATTACTTTAAAAGGGGACAAAGATTAGCTTGAAATGTAGTTCACTGAAAAAGTTATAGCAAGTATATATTGAGGGATCTTTAGCACTCTTACAACTAAAAACCTGACACTGCAAACAAAATTATTTTATGGACAACTTTGTTATAATTTTAACAAAATGTATTCTAATGAAATGCTGCATCCTGATTTTTTTTCTTTTGGTGCCTCTTCCTTATTATAGAAATTTGTTTACATGCTTAAATGATTTTATTCATTTACTTTTTTATAACATTTCATTTCCAAAAATAAGTTTATGCCCAATTAATTTAAAGCAAAATAATTAATTACAATAATATATATGGAATTTAATCATTTAGCAGATGATCAAATACAACAATGCAAAGTTATAAGTTTCATATATAAATAATAATAAAGGAAGTGGTAGTTAGTTGTCACCTTCTGATAAACAATATGTGACAGGGATGTCTACCAGATGTCCAATGCTGATATCATAGGCAATTTCTTCAACAGAAAGGTAAACCTGGCAGTTTTGTTCTGTAATCATGGCAGTAGAGGAAAGCTTAAATATAACCTTCTAGGTTTCTTGCAGAATCTCAAAGCATCTCTGCAAGTGTTTGAAAATTATTTACCAAAACTCACAGTTTAAGGCGATATACTCTACTTTGGGCAAAAGGTTTTAAGACATTGACCTCATGACTAAAAGAGGTTAAAATTGTTAATGAGTCTTCTTTTGTTGAACAGGAACAAAAGAACAAAAGAACTCCACTTGGAGTGCAAGCGCTATGCCAAAGTTTTGCATGGCACAAGTGAAGCCAGCTTGAGCCATAAAAAGTCCAAAGTGATTTATGTTAACAAAAAGGAAAGCTCCACAAAATCTCCCAAACAAATGAAACAAGAATTCAGGTTGCTCTTCAAGGCAACTGAACAAACCTGAATTTTCTGAACATTAAAAAGAACAGTAAGGGGTTAATTGTTGTAGTGGACAACAAGGAGATTGTTCGAGTCATTTCAGTCTCCTGCCATCAAAAAACTGGAAGTGAAATTGATGCAAGGAAAGAAACAAGGCCTGCATCATAAATCATTATATACGTTGACATAAATCATATGATAAAGAATTGATGTACAGTGATGTTTTAAGTATTGCAGATTCAACCACAAGGCAAAATTTTGCCAACATGCTTCTACCTGTACAGTATGAGGCAAAGAAAGTGACCTGTAAAATGATTGTCTGAAGAAGGTAAAGGCTCATAACTGAGCTAATAGTAAAAGATTGTGCAAGATCATGAGCACTTTATAGATAATAAGGACTGTGATTTCTTTGTATGAGTTGTTGAGGTCTATTTTAATTTTCTTGCTGGTTGATTTGGTCAACTGAATTCCTAAGATCCCTATATAGTCCAAGTTGAGGTAGGTAAAGTTGTTGATTGAGCAGCCTCAACGCTGTTCTTCTGCAACACCCATATATGGCCAAGGTTGATCTGTCAGGTTTTAGTGTTCAGGGAAAAGTTTTATATCAGTCAAAACAGTTTGTAGGCAGTTCTGTGCAGGAAGCCTCCAGATTGTGTCTTCATACAGCAAGTCTCTGACAGACACCATGTCATTTTGAAACTTATTATTAATGATTCTGTTTTATTTTGTTAGTTCATACTTTCAGCACAGAGTCCACACTGAGGAACATTTGGGATAGAATTCTCCAGCTAGTTAATTGTCTTATTTTGATAGGTGCTGATGCAAATGCTAGATTACTTCTTTGGCACATCGAGGTCAAGGTCAAGGATAGCAGCGATGAATTAGTTAATGGTTTCATCATGCAACATAACCTGGAAAATTTTACTGCTGCCAGTGAATTGGCAACATTTGCCAGCACAGTCAGTGGACAGAGGTTACTCTGTGATACAAACATAAATGTTACCATTGGAAGAGGTGTAACATGGTAGGATTCTTAACTGGTCTGTAGTTGATGATGTAATAGTAATCATCAGTTAATCGTTTTTGAATTAGCAGATGGGTTGCACAATGTCTACAGGGATAATGTCCTTGCTCAACAGAGGGGAGCTTCCTGCACAGAAAGGCTGGGCAGCCCTAAGTTTAAAAATATACTCTTTCGGCCAGGTTCTGTATCTTGTATCAAATTCTGGATGAGCTCCAGGTTTATAGCCTGATAGAGAAATTCTTTTTGATAGTAACTAAAGCCGCAGAAAAATGAATTTCCGCACTACCTGTCAAGGGAGAATAGAGAATAGCTGCTTGGTGGCTGTACACAGAAGAGAGAATAATCTGCTTCATCACAATGAATTCCTGTGATGAAGCAGAATTGTGAACCAGCTCATGCAGAGTACTCAATGAGAGCAAATTCCTGACTGGAGAGTGGTACTAAACTGCTGACTATCAAAGGAGTAGGACCAATTATTTTAACAATATTAGGACTTCTAAAAGAGATTGCTGGGCCTCTTTGTACAAGATTAGCTAAATAAAGACCTACTTTTTATAAGCAGAATGATGTCAAGGCAAATCAAACCTCATATCATCTACAAGTCTGAAGGGAAGTAGCAAGTTTTCATTCTGATAAACTGTCTTCAGAGATTATCAAGGCAGAACTCTGCCACGTAATTTGTATTCCTGCAAGGAATAAAGCCTCTGGATTTGATGATATCACAGTGAAGTCTCTTGCCTGTTCTCTTGGATTCTGTGTCTGTACATTAGCTAAGATTTTTAATAGAATGCTTTTTTTATTTTCCTGTTTGTTGGAAACAGAGTAGTCTAAAACTTCTCTTCAAAAGTGGTGACAAGGACGTCACCATGAACTTACAAGCTGAAGCCACTCTTTCCAGTAGTTGGTAAGCTTTTCAAAAAGATTCTATACTTTCTCATTATGAGATACTGTCTTCCAAAAAGCTGCAAATGGATGATCAGTTTGGCTTCTGCTCAGACAAGTACACAGAAGATGATATTCTTAAAGTCAAGGAGGCAAGGTATTCTTGCCTCTTCAAGCAAGTTTAGGTATGCATTAAAAATCTAGGTGTGTTTTTGGACATATCTGGGGCTTTCACAATTTGTGGTGGCCCTCAACCTTGTTGCAAATGACAGACTTGGTTGCATTCTAGATGAGATTAATATCTTCTCAAGTTATTTGAGTCATAGTCATTCTTTACGACAGCAAAAATAAGAAAGACCTTGCCTAATAGTTGTCTGTATGCAATTTATTAGATCCCTTTGAGGATTGTCAAATTCAGTTGTCTGATGCAGTTGAAATTACCCAGTGGTTGTCACATTGTTGCTTACACAGATCAGAGCTACTACTGCTTCTTGAAAAAAAAAAACGAAGAATGAGATTGAGTGCAGGACAACTCAAACTTATAAGATTATAAAGTAATGGAGTCTTCATTAAAAGATGGTCTTTAATCCACTAAAAAAGAACCACTACAATTCTTCTCAGATTACCGAATACACAACAGGGCTCGGATATCAATAGCAGGCGACTCATCACGTACGTTTTTCTACAGAAGTTTCTGGGTGTAATCCTTGTTAACAACCTTCAATTCAAGGAGTACCATCTATAAATTGCAAAGATGGCATGTGATACTTTCTTCAGCATTCATAGGGTTATCCATCCTGATTAGGGGCTGAATTTTACAACCATGAGTATTCTTTACAAAGATGCAACTTCTTTTGCTGTCAGTCATTGGTGAAGCTGAACCAACAGAGGCAATCTCTGTTATTACCAGTGTGAAATCAACCAACATCCTTGCCTCTGAGTCCAATTTGCACTATTCTGACAAAAAATCAGGTCCACTTACCCCTCCTCGAGGCAGAGATGAAAAATTGGAAACCAAAGTTTTGAATCTTGGTACTGTAAGTTAAATAGAACGATCTTTTAATAGTTATTACCCAAATGGTATTAACCCAGATGTTACAGGTTTCCAAGTTGTTAGGTGGGTTCCCTAAATCGTTATAGCAACCAATTTTTTTTGGACATGTTGCATTTAGGAATAAATTAGCTAGATTTAATTTGACTGATTCTGGCTTGAATCTGGACTGTACAGTCTATGATACTATATACCATATGCTGTATGTTTGTCCCAGGTAAAAAACTGTGTCTTTGACTGGGCGAGGGGCTGTGCGAGTGGCTCCAGGCGGATGAGGAGGTTACTTTGGTTGTTCTCCTTGATGTCAGGGGCACATTCAATAGCATTCCATGGTCTGTGATAATAAACACAATGAGGGACTGGGGAATCAGTGATTACTTAATTGCCACTATTAATGAGTACCTTCACGACACGCACTTTACACTTGCTACCAAAGAACAGGAAGAACTAGAGGTGTTTGGAGGGGTTTCACAGGGCCACTCCAGTGGTACCTCTCATACAAGAACCTCTTGAGACAGGAGCTTCTGGGAGATGCCCATATTATCGTCTATGCGGATGACCTGGCCGTGCTGGTCGCAGCCAGCACAGAAGTGGTCGAAGAGATCGCAAATAATGCAGTTGAGATGATAAGGAGTTGGCTGGACAATAAGGGAATGGCTTGGCCCCACATAAGACCACTACTCTAGCCTTGGTAGGCAGAAGAAGAAACTAAGATATTGTCATCACAGTTAACAGGATAAGGGCCGCCACATTGGGGTGTGACTGACACCTTGGTGATTTTGCTAACCACATACCAAGATGTGTTAGTAAAATCTGGTTTGTTTAATGTTCACCTGCAGGAGGTGACCCAGAGAACAGAGTCGGTAATGAACAACTTGGGCAGGCTTATGGGTAGGCAGACTAGTCCCAAGCAAAGTAAAAGAAGAATAATACTGTCCATTGTACTGTTTGTTGTATTGTATGCTGTACCTGCCTGGGCTGATGCTCTTTCCAAAAAAAAAAAAGAAATGTGAGAATGCTGGCATCTCTACAGTGGCGAGTGGCCATTCGAATCGTTTCAGCATACAGAACAATTTCAACCATTGCGATAGAAGTTATTGCGCAAATTATACCTGTTCACCTGAGAGCAATGCAGTTAGAAAGGAAGCATGAATGCATGCCTAAGGGTGAGGCATACAGATTGGCATTGGAAGAATGGCAGGTGGAGTGGGATGAAGTTCCCCCCACAGGTTGGTGTGGATCTGGAGACTGATCCCCAAGATAAGGCAACGGGTCTGGAGGAATCATAGCAAGGTGGACTAATACCTGAGCCCAGTTCATTTTGGGCCATGGTGAGTTTGTCTTTTATCTGCATCATTTTCGCAGGACAGGGTCCCCAGGATGTATTTACTATGGCATCAAAGACATCCCACAGCATACCTTTTTTGGCTGCACCAGATTGGCTAAATCAGATGGGGAAACAACTAATAGTGGCTCACCCCGGGTAACATCACTGAATTTATGCTCAAAAGAAAGCAAGAATGGGACGCTGTAAGAAACATAGTCATGCACATCTTATGAACCAAGTCAGCAGTATATACGTAGCTGATTAGACCAGCTGAAGGCAAAGACCTCTAAACAAAGGAGAGGTGAAGGTAAGGCCTGAAGAGCAAGGGGATGACAGACAGCCCCTACGGAGCTGTGTCGTTCGTCCGTGCTTGCATGGATGGGCAATGGTAATAAAGCATGGAGACTCTGAATCCCCCGACTTCGAAGGCACCTCTCGAGTCTGTGTAATACTTAACTGTGGGTCCAGCCCCGGGAGGGGAGTTAGGTGAGATGGTGGTTTAGTTGGTGTGGTGCAGGCACACATACGCATATTAATAAGATCTTGTGGAACCTGTTAGCGAGCCCAACATGTCTGTAAATGGGATTCCTCCACCTCACCTTAAAAAAAAGGGTACAAAATGAATCTACAATGATTGTTAGAGAACTTTGAAAAACTTAATTCCTTTCTTGATCTGGAAGACATGCAGAGAATGGCTAATAGTTTCTGGCTCCTCAAATTTCTGATTTTGTGAAGAACTACTGAGGGGATTTGATACTGTGTTAGTAAGAATAGCTGCCCATATTGCTATGGACCACTTAAGCATTTACCAAAGGTAGACATTTTGGCAGCGACCCCGGGTGACGCTAGGTGAAATTACTCTTTTTATTTTTTTACTCTGCAATGGAGCTGCGAGTAGAAGAGTGAAGGCACTGACCTCACCTCTAAGAGCAGACCAGAGGTATGATTATTTAAATTCAGTATTAATGAACTCTCTGAAGAAGCTGTGAGGTAGAAAGATGAAGACGTTGACTTCATTCCCGAAACCAGACCAGACTAAAGGTTAGGTTTATTTGAATATTTTATTAAAATCAGTGGGGAATTTCCTTGAAATATTTAGACATCAGTGGAACGGAATTCCCGTCTTAGTTTAATTCAGTTTAGTGTGATTTCTGATAATTACAGTACATCTCAGGGTAGCTGTAGGTCAAAATTAATTGCTGTTCATTAACAGTATTTTGTGAAAAAAGATTGAGGCTTTTGGTTTATCTAAATTAGATTCAAGAATAAAATCAAGATGTTGTTGAAGCAGTCTTCTTTGGTTAACTAGAGCAAGGTATGTGATTTACGAATTCATGGATACAGTTGGCAGTTGTGAGGGCCATGACATAAAGTCCAAAGATGCCTAAGCAAAGGCAAAAACATAAATCAGCAGTGGTAATATCTACCAAAGCATTTGCATTGGTGGCATTCTGACAGAGGACTAACTGATGACTGGAAAATTTAATTAGTATGTGAGGCATTATCTTTAATAAAACTTACCAGGGCCAAGAACAGGGGGGTAGTGTAGTGACTGGAATTACTACAAAGTGAGTGTCATTTTTTTTTATAACCATATTCTTTACTGCATTATTTCCACTTCTTGTAATATATCTTTATCATCTTATAATTCTTTAAATTGTGAATTAATTTTTAATAAATTAAAGCATATTATGACACTTACTGTGGTGCAGCATTGTATGTCTCTGCAAATTAAAGTACAGTTATTTGGTCTGAAGGGACCAAATAAATTTTGATTGTGATGACATTTAAGAAATACCTACAAAAAATGTTTAATGTCTAATGAAGAAGGACAAGTCAGAAACACTTACAGCAATGAAAATATTCTTCATGACAAATTTTGCTAATTATAATTCCATTTATTTACAAATGAAAACACTAAAAAAAGAAATTATTTTTAGTACTCATATTTTTTCAGATTTAACTTTCTTGCCAATTTAACAAATTCTTTCTGTCAAGCAGTGGAAGGATTAAGGTAATTATAAGAGTGAAGAAATGATATGGTATCTATCTCTCACTCAATCCCTCCTTTTGTATTATCTTCTGCCTCTGCATTTTTTACTTTACCAATAATTTAAAAATCACTCCACACCACTGATACACAGGACATAGTCAAGCAGATTTCCAAATTAGTTCATACTTAATTGTTTGAATCTACTTTGGCAAGTTGTCTTCTCTGTCATGTAATTAGTTATCTTGAACTGTCAGGTAAATTAGTATCTGTAAATGTTAAATTGGTGTGTTCCTTAAACACTTTGCTATAACCTGTTGCATTAGTCTTTTAAATGTCATTCAGAAATCCTACTGGATCTAATAAACAAAGAAATTGTAACAGAAACCACAATATTCAGAAAGAAAAAAGTCTTTTTAAGTTATTTTGTTGGTGACCTTTTATGTTACTAACAACATCTTGATCCATATATTGCAGAATACTATTACAGTCTTCAGTAATTAGACTGGATTATTCTTTATTAAATTTAACTTTCAATAAGTACAGCAGTTATCAACAATGTGTAGAATTTTTCTGTTTTTCATTTTTCTGTTTTTCACCAAAAGATCTTTGTTCTATTTTGCTAAGTTCAGCTACAAAACACTTGATGTCATCTAATATGTTTGGTTTGAAGTGTTGCTTACAGAAAATTTCCTAATGTTCTAAAAAAATTCTAAATTCCTACTTTTTTCCCAATAACTAAAAATTTTCTTCTCAGTTTTAATTTTATTTTCATAAACAACATCTGATTTTTTTTATAAAGCTTCTTCTTTTGTATAAATTTGTGTATTTCTATATTCTGCCTTCATCATCACAATCTACAATAATGAACTAATATTTCACACCTGATAAAAATTTTTACCCAAACATGTCCATACATAAAGAAGTTGCAAGACGAATTTAAATAAAAAGATGTATTTATAAAAATTCTATACCCATTCAGACTGACTATATTAAGATGGTTCAAGTGTTATACCAATAAAGTAGTACATATAATTTTGGTTTTCCACTTCTCTTTATTCATGTAATCATATTTCACAGCTCTTATTCTTACAGAAATGCATTACAAAAAATCCAAAAATTAAAATTTACTAACCATATTCTGAATTAAAGTTGATGCTATCAGAATCAAAGGATGATCTCTAACAAAAACATCATAGCTTCCAGTAGCTAAAAAATCAACAGTCCTTTCAATAATATTTAGGATATCTTTCACACACCAAGTTGTCTCAACATCACTGAATGGCTGCCCGAGGTCTAGCCACTTTACCTGATGCCTAAAAAATACAAATTATAAAAATAAATAATTAAAGGAAAACCTAAAGAGAGCTAGCATTAATGCATTATAATAATAAAAGGCAAATAATAATATTCAAAACTTCCATTTTATAATAATGAATGTTTTACTAAATGCATGTATAAAATATATAATTTCATAATAAGAAATATTAGTTTAAATCTTTTGAGTATAGATAACTTAATAGACAAAGAACAGCAACTACAAATCAAAATTAATAATTCTACCTTCACAATAATTCTGTGACTTAAATATTGATTAATTAAATTTATATCTGTTAAAACAGTCTTGCCATTTGTATTATAACAAAAAAATTCACAAACAAAAAATAAAATACCCACAAAGTTTTTACTTAAGAAGAAACTGAAAGACATTAATTAGAGGAATAAATCAATCTTTTGGTTTTATTTCATAAGGACAATTAGACACATGTATGACAAACAATGGCAAACATGTTTTGTAGTATAATTAACTTCTGCTAATCTATAAATGTAAGGATCTATATCTCCAAATCTTGAAAAATACATGTAATATTCTATTTTTGTTAATTTAAGCTGTTAACAGAAAATATTTAACAAAGGTGTTCTTGTGCATGTGATTTATACTCAATATTAATATTTATCAACCTCTATTCAAACAAACAGGACTACTTTTAAAACAAAATAAATCCTAAACATGTAGAGAAAGTTAACTGCACTGAACATTACTATTTTACAGACATCGATTCAATGTAAAAATTCAAAATTTATCATGAATAATATTTTTCATATTGTAAATGTTTCTGACTTTCCTCCTTTATTACACATTAAAGGTTTTCTATATGTTTGTTTTAAAATATCATTAACATCAGAATTTTTTGCAATCTTCAGGGACAATAAGACGGCTAAAGGGAAGTAAGGAGGCTAGAGTAAGGCCTATGTGCTTCGAAGTGAAGGGGCACTCCATAGTTCCCGACAATAAAGTAAAATACTTGGGTTTCTGGATCGATTATAGGTGTTCATTTTCTGAGTAGTTACTCAGAATAGTATTTTCTCTGACTAGGTTACTCACAAATGTGGGTGGCCCTAAATCTTCCAGGTGTAAAATATACGTACATGTAATTACATCTATAATTCTTTATGGGATCCCTGTGTGGAAAAAAGCCGGAGTTTCAAGAGAAATGTATGCACATTGGAGGGTTTACAGAGGTATATGACCCTGAGAGCATCCTCCACATGCAGGACTGACTTGGCTGAGGCAGTCTTTGTTATAGCAGAAACGCCACCAGTCAAGTTGCTTGCTAAAATGAGATGTGAAAGTTATTCAGGTAAGAAGAAAAGTGAGGCGTACGACCTTTTGTTAGAGCGATGTCAAGTCCATTGGAGTGAAGCATCCACTGGTGCGTGGACTAGATGCTTGATCAATGAGTTTAGGCCATGGGTCCTGAGGGGATTTGGTGAGCTCAGTTATGAGCTCACACAGTTCTTGATGAGCCACGGCTGTTTCCGCCAATATCTCCACAAGTTCAAGAGAGTGGATAACAGGTGTCCACATTGCGGAGACTTGGATGACGTGGAACATGTTGTGTCCCACTGTTTATGTTGGAAACCCTTGAGGCATAATTACAGACTCTCATACCAGAGAATATAATAGAGAAGATCCTTTACAGTGAGGAAACATGGGATTCCATCTCTCGTATGGTCACCCGTATTTATTAGGAGTAAGAAGTCAGATGCAAAGACAGAAGAGCCTGAGAAAGTCCTAAATATTCCAGCTGCTAGGTGAAGAATTAGACCAGAGAACGAGGGGGGATGGACAACCTCCTGTGGAGCCGTAGTTTGTTCGCGCTTGCATGGATGGGTTATGGTAATGATGCACAGGATTCTCGAACCCCAGACCAGATTATTTGCAACATAAAACTCGATAGTTTTAAACTTGAAGAATGCTTAAAATATGCATGAAAAGTGTCATATGCAAATTTAAATAAAAAAATAGTAATTTTTTGTTTTTTTATTTCAAAATCAGCATACAATTAGTAAGTAGTTGAATAATAGATCGATAATTAACAATTATTTAACATTTTGTTGCTTTTGTAAATGTAAATAATCAGGTCCTGTTCAAATGTTTGGTAGTAAGATTGTGTCTTCAATCACTCAAAATATTTTTATAAGTAGAAAAAGATCGTTCCACATCCACTGAGGTAACTGGGCAGAATTTGAATTTGGGTGCTATGTTAGCACTTATTGTTTATGGCAAAAGTTCACCCGTCCCATTAATAAAACTATCAAAGCCTGGGTTACTGTTCAAAATGTTTTCAAATTTCTCTTTAAGTTTACACGGGAATACCTCTGGCAATGAGAGTTCATTTGGCGGATTTTATTCATTAACTGAATAGATTCGGTCAACGCCAGACCTGAGTTTCGAGCTTTTTAATACTGGCTGGTATGTGGGAAAAATGAATGCTAATCACAGCTGTGTTTTTTTTTTTAATACCAAAATCGTTAAATCCTTCCTTGGACTGACAAACTGCCATAGCCTGTGCACTATCAAAGTCATTTACTATACCTTTGATGGCCATGAAATATTCATTGTAAAACAGTACAGCTTCAATCCACGTTCTCCATCAAGTTACCACTGGTTCAGGAGGTAAAGGCTGATTTGGAAGTTTTTCTTTATAGGCCTTATTGCAAGCAGGTGCCTTAAGGAACACTTTCTGTGTTGATGAAATCAGTTTATTTACATTCCCAAACATGCATTGTACTTCTTGAGCGAATTGATGTACTCTGTGAGCAAAGCACGTCACAAGAATCAAATTGGGATAAAATACTTGGAGGGCCTTGGCTGCCATAATCATATAGGAAGCAGCGTCTAAGAGAAATATAAACACTCTTTCATCTGCAAAAGATTCAGGAAATATTTTTTTAATACACTCATTCACAAATCTAACGATCATAGAATGATTTGTCTTTTCAAGGTCTTTGTAGGCCACCAGACACAAAGAAGAAGGGTCTAGTTTTATATATAGGATATAGTTTCATCAGCTGAAATCCAAATAATGCTATCCATGAGTTCATTGCGTATTTCTTTCAGAATATGTAGGTAAACTGTTGGTATGCAATCGTTACGCAATGTTGATTCTTCTGGTATATTTTGATTCAATCAATATTTTCACAGAAAATGTTTGAAGGTAAGATTTGTAAGTTTGTGAAGAGGAATATTACTTGTAAGCAATGTTTCACATAAATCTATGCTACAGTAGTTTTTCTGTTTACCTTTGGAAGTGAAATCACTGCTACTTGCCGCTTTTATAAGTTGTTCTTGTGGGCCTTTCTTTTGCAATCTAAGAAGACTTGTCTTGACATGCTGAACTATTTGAAACTTTTTCCTGCACGAAATATTTTTCTCGCAAACTCGACAATATAAAACATTTCCGTCATATGTAAATGTTTCAGGATAGTCAGCTATCTATGAAGAGGCACTTTTTTTTTGGGAGGTATGGTATACATTAAACCTTGCTTAAATAAATAAAAAAACTAAACTAATGCAATGAGAGTATCAACAATAACTTGTGTAATTTAATTGCCTAGTGGGAGGAGTGCTGCAGTAGGTGTGCGGGACACAGAATAGTTTCGTCCATCTTCGTCTTGCATGAGTCTGTGTTTTATTTGGCCTCATAATAATATTATCCTACCACAATCATAGACGTGCAGCTGCTAAGTGTGCTCTAAGAGCCATGCAGCTAATAAGTTTGGCTAGCTACAACATAAGATTTTATTTATTAACTAGGTATCCTACCAAAAAAATATTGTAAATATAGTGAAAATATGCATCATCACTAGATTTTAAGGAAAATATACAATAACTGGTGAGAATGGGCTTAATATGCAAATGCATATAATCTGGTGTCTACGTATTAATTATGAAAATCTGATGAGCTTCACAATTAGCATAAAAATAATATTTGAAAAAATGAGTAACTTTGAATCAAAAATGATTGTACTATAGAATAGAAAATTATAACTGTTATATAAATTATGTACACATCTCATTAACATGGTCTTTTTATGTCTTGTGTTTTGCGTTAAAACAAATATAATTAAGATGCAAAACAAGCTCATTAATATTTCATTTCATACAATTTATATTAAGTAATTTTATTTCTTATCTCATAATATTACTTAATACCAAAATCAGTTTTAATAAAGTTTGCTTTAGATGTATCATAATCCATGATTTGTGTAAGTTTTATCTTTCAACATGAAATATTAATAAGAGGCTATTTCCCCATGTAACAATTTTCAAGCAATCCCCCCCCCCCCCCATACACACAATAAAAGCTATTAAAGGTTGTATTTTGTGTCTATTTGGTCTTTATCAATTTTTTCTGAGGCACAACTACTGTTTCTATAAGTAATGGAAATAAATGAACACCACCCACACGAAACTGAATATATTTTCTTGTTGGATTTTACTGCTGGTATATTAATATGTATTTTCCAATGCAGAATGGGTTTGCTTAAAATATTTTTTCACAAAGAATGTGCACATTCAGCAGATTATGTCTTAATTAGTAAAAAAAGTTGCACACATTTAAATATGTCTTTTGGATGGATAAGTATAATTTAAAGAGTAAATAATTTATATCTCATATTTGTAAAAATTAAAAAAAAAAATTTTACACAAAATAAACTTTGAATCTATTTATCAAGAAAACAAACTTAATAAAGTTTTTTTTTTTTTTAATTTGTATACAACAAACTAAAAGTAAAGCAATAACCTTAGTTTTGTGTTTTTTTTTTGTTTTTTTTTTATGTTTTAACTGTTTAAATATTTACTACCAAAAAATAAACATAACCTTCATCATTGCTGAATACATCACTGTTCAATATCATTGCAAAACAGTAGTGCTACGGGTAATAAAGCATTTATGTATTTGAATTCAACTGTAATAGAAAAAATATCAATGAATACTTCATCTCCTGGAACAATATTAATATTGAAACTTATGGTAATATTTTAAAGAAAAAATTTAAAAACGACTAGCCATTTTTTATCAAAATTGTCAGGACAGGAGAACCCACCAAAATAAATGAATGTTTAAAATTAAAACTACATTATTTAAATATAAACATCTTTTTAAGTTCATTAAAATTATAGTTCAAACAAAAATAATATTGTTTTTCTTACCTCTGACCTCTCCAAGTATTTAAACACAAGAAAGAAGGTAATTGTTTGTGAACAGCAACTACATATTCTACCAAGTTTGAATCACTAGCAAATTTAAGAAAATTATTACAAAGTTCACCACTTAACTATATCTTCAGTTGGCACTATTGTCTTTGTTGCAGCCAGTCTTTTAAATATTTTTTGTGGGTTTTTCTTGCTCTCTGTACAAAACAGACCCTGCCTGAAAAAAAAACTTAAGACAATAACAAAATAAAATTGTCTTTATGCATAAAACATAGAGATATTCTCTTAAATAAGACTAACCATATAGTAACACTGACATAATGAACCTAAAATTAGTAAGTACCTTTATAAAGATTTCACAAAATAAAGAATGAAATAAAAGAATACTCAATTTTAAAATACTGTGACAATATAGCAGGTTATCAAGGATGGTAGTGGCAAGAAAATGAACAAAACCAACTCAAAATTTATTAAAAATGAATTAGTCTTACAATTAATTGCTTGTAACCCTTAGAATCTCATCGTTTCACAAAAATTAAAATATCTATGGAAGTAGCTCACTAGGGATTGAAGAATTTTAAGACATGTAAAATAACAACTGTCAAAGGTACATCCCCTCTATGTTTTTCGCCAAAGGAACCAATTCCTTTAGCTCACAAAACTTAAATATGCTGGTTGGTTTTGCTGGATCCTATTGATGTTTTTAATGGCTAATAGCAGAGCAGTCAATAAAGTTACTTGCTTTTAAAAAAAAAATAAATGATATTAAATTCCAAAAAATTAATTACATTATTTTATTTAATATCATTCAACCATTATAGTTACAACAAATTATTTATTTTATTAAATATTTTATCAGTTTTTTTGGTAATCATGTAAATGATATTTACAGTAACATGTGAAGTTTTGGTATATAATTTGTATGGTTAGCATACTTGGCCTTCTGATAAGGCCAAGTACATAACCAGCAGTTTGATGAACTAAATTTTCTTATATTAATTTAATGACAATGCCAATAACGATTTCTGTGGTGGGCTGGTAGCATCTCTGCCTTTTATCAGAAAGAATCTGAGTCTAAACCCTGAGTTCAAAAAGAAGTAGAATAGCTGTTACTAGACACAGACCTTTCGTTTCCAGACAGAATTTATAAATAGATAGACACATTTTCAAAACAAAAGGTCACACAAAAATGTTTTAGATATCTTATAATACTACTCCATATTCCTCATCTAATTATTTATTATATAAAACTTATAGCTGTTTTCAGAAGCACTATGCATTAATTGTATTACATAAAATATGATTAATTTCAATTAATATTGACACTTATATTCTACTAATTTAATATGTTTCTAATTATAAAATGTGCACTGTTATTTTTATTAAATAATATCGACTTAAAATTTATTTACCATCAATTCAAATGAATAAAAAATAATATTTAGCCTATACACTGATTTTAAATGTTAAATAAGTATATTTAATTGCAATAATTTTGGTAATCTTAAGTGTATACCGCTAATGTATTAATGTATTAATTACTAATACATAATTTGAAAAATATAAAACTATAAAGATGAACATGCTAAACTAATCTTTCAATCAAGTAACACAATCAACCAGCACCTTCATCTAGATAAACAATATAACTGGGTGCATTAAATAAATTACACGTTTTAAATAATAATTTTTTATATTTAAAAGATTTTTTTTGTATTTCTATTTAGGGCATGAATTTATCAGATCATTTATTTTTGTAATTATTTTATAGTTTCTTTCAAGGCTCAGCAGCAAGAAACAATTAAATATCTACTAACCCGAGTAAGGCACAATAAAAAAATATCAACAATTATTATTTTCTCATTCTCTCTTTTTGCTTTATCCAGACAGCTATCTCCAGACATCATCAATAAGCTGAATTTTACTCAATTTTTGTTAAAAACACAAAAAGACACAATAAGATAATTAAATTAATCTGAAATACTTCTTACAAGGCAAGGGAATTAAAAAGGATCTCCTTTGTACTTTCAGTGCAATTTAAATTATGAACTGAATCTGTCATTTCCTGTGTAATAGTCCACTGGTTGAATAAATCAGTAGGCCACGGAAACTGGTGAGGTGGCTGTTTCATGCCCAACCAAACAAGCAATCCCTCTACACAATTGGTTTCTATCAAATAAGTCCAACAATCCTCTCGTTTCAGTTTTATCAGCAAACTAGTATCTAAAAAAAAAAAAATAATAAACAAAATATAAATTGTTGTAAAGTTGATTTTATCCCTATAGTAAATAAACAAAATCACTGTTTAAAATGAGCAGTATAACAGAAATAGAATTTGTCTGAGACTTTCAGTGTGATTCATATATTAACTTGATTCATATAATGTGATTCATATATCAGTGTCAAAGACAATTTTTGTCAGAATATTGTAACTTAGTACATCAAAAAATTCTGAAAACAATTTTCAAATTCAGACCAATATTAATTTCATTAGTGTGAACAAAAACTATTTACTATTTACGTTGAGAACTTCATGTCAAAAGAAAACTAACATATAATATTAGAGCCATAAACAAATATATTTTATAATTTCAAAATTAAACTTCATCTGTAGCTATTTTAAGCAGAAGCTGATCATTGATTGTTGCTTGTGATGAAAATGGAAAATGATTACACCTGAACGGTGATAATTTATGTAGCTATAATTTGTAAATGTATTTCTAAGTTAGTGAATACTTCTTCTTCTGTTTAGCCTCTGGAACCACCATAATGTATCACTTCAATGGATGAATGAGGATGATATGCATGAACATAAATGAAATGTAATCCTGTACAGTCTCAGGTCAACCATTCCTGAGATGTGCGGGTAATTGAAACCCAATCGGTATCCATGATTTAACACTCAAATCTGTATAAAAGTAACATCTTTTACATACATTAGTGAATACTTCACTTATTATTACTATACAGTCTTAATTTAGGTTGTATCTTGCAATTAAGTAGTTTAAGCCTACTTTCACAAACTGTGATGACTGGTAATGTCAACACTAACTAGCCTTTGCTAGTTAGCGTTGACATTACCATGATTTAGTACATGATTACATGATTTAGTACAAAGTTACAATTAAATATTAATTAAAAATATATATATAAATTATTCATTCAGAATACTTCATTCTGCAAGACAATGTTTCTCAACCTGTAGGGCGCACACCTCTAGGAGGACATGATAACACCAAGTGGAGAGTGCAAGCATATCAAAAAGAAAATATAAAAAAGTTTATTAATTTACTAACAGGAAAGCAAAACAAAATATATTCTGAATAATAAATAATAAAATACATTTACATTGATATAATACACTTATAAATAGGATTGTACCGGTAGTGCACAATGAATTTTATAATTAACTTATAAATACTAAAAAAAACTAGTTTAATAATTACTAGCGACTTCCTTGGGCCTGTCTTCCACAGCAAAGTTTTTCAAAGGTATAATATTAGAAACAGACAGTCTGAGTTCTTTTTCTATATTTAGCTGAAATCTATATTTTGTCTTCAGAGCAGCCACCCCAGAAAATCTGGTTTGCAAAGGTAGGATGTTGAAAATGGTAATAATATACAAAAAGCTCCTGTTTTCAGTGCAGGAAACTCATTATCCACCCCTGCACAAAATTCAAAGAGTGATCTATTACTAAACTCTCTTTTGATTTTGCCACTTGTGGCGAAATCAAAACTCTTCATGGACTTGAAGAGTCCATGAAGAGTTCTTCTTCAGCAGTTGAGAGTCCTTTGGAAGTATTCTGAAACGCATCCCTAACCCACTCGTAACTTGCTACCAAGTTGTCGTCAGCAAGAAAATACTTTTTTAAATTCTTTGCCAGCATGGCTAAATGATTTTCAATGGTTACAAAAACAACTTCCACATTTCGTTCTTAGCCTTGTAAGACTTAACACATTCATCTACATTTGCAAACATTTCTAGGTTTTTTTGCTTTAAATCTCTGCTCTACAATTCCAGTTTTGTACAAAAGGCATTACCTTTATCACTTGTATCCAACACATGTGTATTTGCTCCTTGGAGCTGAAGATTCAAGGTTTTAATTTCTCAAATATATCAACCAAGTAGCTCAATTCCATCACAAATAAACAATCTCAAAACTTCTCGGCTTCCGATCGGTTTTCCTCTTCTAGAAAAATGGCAATTTCATCTCTTAATTCAGAAATACATTGCAGAAATTTTCTACGTGAACCATCTTGCCTCACAATAAAATAGTAATGCTGTATATACTGCATCCATATCTTTACAAAGTACAGAAAAGATTTTTGAGATGTCTCATTTTTATATAATATACTACAGTTACAAGCGTCATTAGCACAATATTCAGAACAGGACTCATTTCTTTGGAAGCCAGAGCTTCTCTGTGGATCATGTAATCTGTCCAGACACATAGTAGAGATTTTTGTTTCACAAGTGCTTGTATACTTTGGTATCTTCCAGACACTGAATGAGCACCACCGGTGCATATTCCAATGCAATTTTTCCACTCTATGTTTGTCTCATTTATAAAATCATTTAAGATAGCAAATAATGCGAATGCAGTTGCTTTGAGTTCTATTGATTTACAGAAAAGCAGTTCTTCTACTGTTAACACACCATCACAAAATCGAACATAGGCAATGAAATGAGCATCTTTATTGCTATCTGTTACCTCATCAAGCTGAATTGAAAGCAATTTGTCATGCAACTTCCCAAAAAGCTGATGCTGTAAATCTTCAGCTATATCAACAACCCAATGGTCAACCATATCATTTGTTAGAGATATGGACTACAGTTGTTTGGCAAAATTATCTCCAAATATAGTTTCTACAATCTCAATTGCAGCTGCCAAAATAAGCTCTTCACCATCGGTATGAGGCTTTTCTACATCTGACTATTTTATATGAAACTTTGTAAGAGACATATAAAGCTTTTTCATTCACAAAGCTTTTTTTAAAAATTATGTTTGTTTTTCATATGATTTTAATTTGAAGAATTCTCAAGGTTTGTTAACATACTCATTGTGAAGTGTTTCCAAATGTTGTTTAAATTTATTAAGTTTCATGCTGTCTGCTGACAAACTTTTTGACCAAATGACACACAGGGGCCTTTCTTCTTCATTTACTTCACTACTGATAAACCCAAAATTTAAGTATTCTTGAAAATATTTTCTTGATTTTATTTTCAGAACCACGCTCGTCTGTACACTTGTTGATGCTTCTCTATTATTTTATGCTCACTTACACCCGCTTAAAAATTTATCCATGATTCTGTATAAATCTACTGACATAAACATTTAATACTGTGAATTGCAATTAACACGCAAATTACAACATACACATTCACAATAGAACTGATAGGAATAGAAGGATCAATTAGACTGAGACTGGCTGCAATTGAATGAGGTGCAGCATTTATATATGTTGTGCAGATGGTCGCACAGACTATCCAGAATGGTTGAGACAAATAGGAACTTCTCATGAAGTCATGAGAATGTCCAATATAGTGGATGTAAGACAGAGAGCAATAAAGAGACATCGATTCTGGTTTTGTCAATGCAGCAGATCAGTGTTGCCAAATATCAATAAATTTACTTGTTCTTGGTAACATAGATTAATTTTAATTGTAACGTTTGTAATTAAGGTCTTAATGTAGCTTTAGCGTCAAAATACTCAAAATACATTATTATTGAATGAGGGGGGAGTGCGATGAAAATGATTACTGAATATTGGGTCTCAAATACTGAAAGGTTGTGAAACGCTGCTGTAAGTTGTATAATTTTATGTTTTATTCCATTATATTTTTTATCGGTGAGAATAAACAAGAAATAATTATGCAATCAAATCTATATTTGTGTACATATTTTAACTACACTGTTTCACATCATCTATGATGTGGCTTCCATTAATAAGAATTAAACAATTTATATCACATATTGTTTAATATACCAAGTTAATACTAGAACCAAACATGTTTAATATTCTAAATATCAGCTGTCAACAAACTTTATTAACAAACAACTTAATTTTACTGTTTAGAAAATGCTAGCTACATTTCTCATTTAGTGGCTGAGAATGTATAATAAAAATGTGTACATGTTTTTTATGAAATTGATGGATATTATTCTATTTTAAAATATTTTTGAATAACTGAACGACTATCAATAATTATGTTTCAAGAAGACATCAATTATTTAATGTAGTTAAAAGATAATTATTCAATTTACTCTTTATGGTAATTACTTCACAGTTTTAAACTGAAAATTTAAAAATTGCTTGCAATGACATGAATACAAACATTTTATATAACATACAAGGTCTGTCCAGAAAGTAATGTCATGCTTTTATTGAGAAGCAACTGTACATTGCAGTGCACTCTCATCTGCCGGGACTGATAGTGGTGCAAGTCAACTACCGAGCAAGTATTTGCTCAGTTGTCTCCAAGCTCTTGGAGGTGAAAGATGGGCAGTTTCGTAAACCTCTGTTTTGTCTCTTGTACAAGTCATGATGCAGCACTCACTGGAACAAAGATAAGCGATCAAGTTTGGTGTGAAAGTCAGCAAGTCTGTAGTGGAAACTTTTCCAATGGTTCAACAGGACCTCGGGGATGAGGGTTTCTCACAAAGGCAAGCCTACAGATGGCACAAGGTGTTTTTGGAAGGCCGTGAGAAGATCATGAAGCCCGTGTTGCACACCTGTCAACCTCCTCAAATGATGAAAATGTGGCACGTATGAAAGAACTTTTGAATGGCCAACATGTTAAATATTTCAAAAGTATCGTCCATGAGATTGTGACTAAGAATTTGCACATGAGAAAAGTGTGTGCAAAGCTTGTCCCCAAGAATTTTGATTGACGACCAAAAATCTTGCCGACTGGAAATTTCTCAAGATGTTTTGGAAATGTGTGAAAACGATCCTCACTTTTTGGAAAATGTCATCACAGGTGATGAAATGTAGATATTCCAGTATGAACCCGAAACGAAGAGGCAAAGTGCCAAGTAGCACACCTTGGCATCACTCAAGAAGGCTCGAATGAGCAAATCAAAGATCAAGACCATGCTCATAGTGTTTTTTGACATCAGGGGGATTGTCCACCATGAGTTTGTACCTCCCAGGAAAAACCGTTAACTCTAAATTTTACATGGAAGTCCTTAAGAGACTGAGAACAAGAATCCAGCGCGTCAGACCAGATATCAATGGCAATTGGAAACTTCACCATGACAACACACCAGCTCACACTGCCTTCACCGTCACCAACTGCCTGCCCAAATTTAATGTAGTAACGCTGCCGCAGCCACCCTGCCTTGTATAGTTCTGACTTGGCTCTGCCAGACTTCTTTTTGTTTACTTGTTTGTAATTCCCCTTGAAAGGACATCGTTACAGAACAATTGACAATCTGAAAGCAGTTTGTGAAATGCCTTTAAATGCACTTCCTGAACAGGCCTTCCAGGATGCCTTTATAGATTGGATATCCCGCTGGCAAAGATGTATGGATACAGGAGGACAATATTTTGAAGAATTCTAATGTACAGGTATTATTCTTATTATTATGTAAAAAGTTTTTTTTTTCATACTTGTAGACTTTGTGACATTACTTTCCAGATAGACCTTGTATTTAGGTAATATAATGTATCTTTATAAAAATGATCTCTATTTTTTTCTATTAAAATTAACTTCATTTAAAACCTAAGAGAATATTAAGAGGTTCCTCTTTCTCTCTTCCTATTGAGTAGATAGTAATACAATAAATTTCCTTTTCAAGAGTATAGAGCTTTAATTTTATTAAACATTTACAAGGGTCATTCAAATATAAACTGGAATTTTGCCACCTGGACTAAGGAAAAGCAGTGAATGTAATGCAGGTAATTAGTTTGTTATGTATGGAGGAGAGCAACTGGCCACCTGCACCTGTAGGTCATGTCCCCACATCTGTAACAGAATGTCTGAGCAGGAGGTACCATTGTCTATTGCACAATGAATTATAATTAAATTTCTCACCATTGAAGGTGTTAAATCCTCCAAAATTTTGACTTAACTCCAGGCACAGTTCAGAGATGCTTTCCTGTCAAAAACTCAAGTGTTTGATCGGGCCAAAATATTTTCAAGGGGCCATGATGCAGTGGAAAAGGAAAGTCATGAATGTCTATCTGTAGACTAGCATCACTATTCAACAACATTCAGACTGTTCATGACCTTGTGGAAGAAATGATCAGAAAGACATCTGTCAGCGGCTTCTGAATCACTTTGAGAAAGAAGAAGAGGAATTTTTGGAACGTATTGTGTCCTGCAATGAAACGTAGATCCATCACTACACCCCAGAAAGCAAGAGAGCAAATATGGAGTGGTGGAAAAATGGGGAGAGGCCATAGATCAAGGCCAAAAAATGCTCGTCAGCTGGAGATTCTGGGAACTGTGTTTTGGGACTCAAAAGGTGCTGTTCATTGATTCCCTGCAGGAATGAAGGATGGTAAATGCAGCGTTGGATGACGTCAGAGCTACTTATCACAAGAAATGATGCCAGCAACCACTTCACAATGTCCTATGCCACAACAATGCACAGCCACATACAGCAGCTCAGACTCAGGATAAACTTGCTAAAATTCATTGGACGCCTTTTGAACAGCCATCATACAGTTCACACTTGTCATCATATGATTTCCACATGTTTGGTTTGCTGAAAGAAGTTTTAGAAGAGGAAAGATTCAAAGACAATTCTGCAGTCAATTATATGTGCAACTGGTTGTTGGGCCATCTTGTTTTTTTTTTTATGAGGGGATTAGAAAGCTACCTGTGGAGAAAATGATTTTCTGTTGAAGGAAACTAGGAAGAAAAATAAGGTAATTTATTTGTAATTTTATCTAATAAAGATATAATCAAATAATTATGAAAAGATGTAATCAATAAAGATATGTAAACAAATTCCGGTTTATATTTTAATGACCCTCGTATTATTTTCTACATATTTTTTTAATTTTTATTCAACTATTAACAAAGTTGACATAAGCAATAAATTCTCTTTCTTTTTCCTTTTGAGAGATAGCCTCATTCTAGACATGTTATTACATTTATCTCCAAAGAACTATGAATATTCCAGTGCAAAAAGAATGCATATCCTCATTTTACACTTGTCCCCTTCTCATCACCTGTAGACAAATCTAATGACTAGGGCTCCAAAATCTTATTAATTATGTAAAAATAAACAGGTCAAACAAAAAAAAAATCCATAGCTACTAATTACGTTCTTTATCAATATAAATTTTTGCTCTACCAGTCTGAAGGAGAAGAATTTTTACCAAGGGAAATCATTCGTAATCAAAAGATTAAATATATTTGGGAACAAATCTAAAATAAGATAATGAGATCTTATATTCACATATACTAATATGAGATCATAATCTCATATATATGAGATCATGAGGAATAACAATTTTAATAGCAAACATGAGGTTAATCAATCTTAATCAAGAGCTTGAGTCAAATACGGGTTTGCATGATCTGCTAAATTTTAAGGGAAAATCTTAGTGCTGTGAATTAAAGGACCTAAAAAATCAACACCTCTTCCACCATCATTATCAATAGGTAATTCCAATGTCCAAAAAAATATAATGCGTATTTGATCTACAGGTGAAGTAATAGAAGAGAGACCCTGCAGAACTCTAAGCTGATAATAATAATAATAATTTAACTACAGTTGTAAATTTTCATTAAACAAGACCAGTTAAGTAGTACAATACAGCGGTTTCAAAATTACTAAAGTTATTTCATTTGCATTAACTAAAACTTTTTTCTCATTCATAAGCCACCAGTTCTTTAAAAATCAGTAAAATTAATTTTTATGGTTTTTATATTTAAATGATATAAAAAATGGCCAGCCAGAAGTTGTACTGGTTGGCATGCTGGCTTCTAGAACAGTTAGTTTCAGATTCAATTCTTGGCAAAAGTAAGGCAATTTTACATATAATCCCATTCAGCTTATCATTCTTGTTAAAATCCATGTGAAAGCATGCCTTAGGTCATACTGCTAGAATAGAAATAAAATTAAAACTTAAATCATAAATTTGTGTTCACATAAAATTTTTAACCATAAAATAATACAGACAATTTTATGCTGCAATTGCCATGTATAAATAAACTATCAATTTTCGTTAACCAACATCAGTTAAGTAGTACAAAACAATGGTTTTAAATTTACTAATGCTATTTTATTTCTATTAAGTAAAATATTTTTCTAATTCATACTTAACCCTCTAGAAAGGTTATAAAATATATAACCCTTCTTTGCATGTTTTCTTAAAATTTAATATAAAGGATATCTTTCATTAACCTAACATTCAGGAATCCAGCTTAAAATTGTAAATAATAGTTTCCAAATAAAAATAATTAGATATAAAATTAAAGCTTACCCCATGTTCTGAAATAGAGCTCCGTAATAATTTTCTGTCTCTTCTCATCACTTATGAGTATTACAGTAGTTAATGATAGCTGAATATTTTTAGTAAAGTCCTCCATAAGTCTCGACTGGTTATATCTAACAAGTGACAAAATTTAAATTTAGGCAATAGAATGTACTCTATAAAAGTAAAAGGTTACCTTATAAACTCCGTAAATTCTAACAATATGCAACTTGAGTATGTAAATCTCATTACACAGTTTTGTCAATCACCCATTTAATCGAAGAACAATCAACATGGTTACAGACTTTTATAAAATTTTAGGCTCTATTTTATTAGAGGAAATGCTTAAAAGTTGTTTACAGTTAATAGCACAGTTAAACCTTAGAAATTGTACAGAATAGTTAAATAGCACTGTATACTATGCTTAACTAACAATGCCGCATACTAAAGGTTAAACTTGCAGCACAAAACAATAAAAGTATGAGTATTTTTAATGCACTTAAAAAATTAATGTACATCAATACTAATTTTGAATAGCGCAGAGTAATTTTTCAACTGTTTATTGTTTTGACAGTTTAATATCATGGCATTTTAGTTCTTATTAAATTAAAAATAATAGCATTTATTGAGATTGTTTTTTCTATTTTTATTATATCAGTATATATTTATAAAAAAATGATGAGGTTTATAATTAATTTTTTTTCATATATAAAAATCAGAATTTTTCATTCATAGACTAACTTTTAAAATAGAACCCACCTTTAGCATTACCATCTTTGCAACATTCTGTTTACAACAACATTAACTATCAAACATATTTTATTAAACTAAGCACAAGTAAATTAGCACTTTATTCAAAGATAGTGATTATTTACTTTCATTTCCAAAATTAATTCATTGGTCTTTTTTAATCATGAAGTTTGTTTATTTAGCATTAAGAATTCATGGACATTTAAGTGGCATTTTCAGTCTAATCAGGGATACCTTGAGAACTTGAGCAATCTAACCTCACACATAATACTTAAACTCATTCTTAAATGAAAATAATGACTAAAAGTTGGAGAAAATTATTGATGGGCTGTGAAAAAATAGTACATCAGTAAAATCAGACATACAGTAAATAACAAAAGATTCTACACGTATAAATTAAAAGTTTGTAAATATTAAAATTTTTCCAGTTTGGCTAAAATAAAGGACTGCTTTCACAATATTTTCCCATCTAAAATGTTAAAAAGTATAAAAAAAGGTAAAATTACATTCTACAATTTATGAAGCCAATAAACATCTAATGTAACATTTTTCCACTAATGATGTTATTTTTCCTCATTTCCATGAAAACTGTTACAACGTTGATATATATTAGTTGATACTAAATACGCATTTTAATATTTAATAAATACAATTTATTAAATGTAAGGTATAATGAAGTGCTGGCATTTTATATTTAAAATAATTAAACATTAGATGAATCGGCCGCCAGTATATGTAATCTGTAAGTAAATAGCAATGATTATTTACTTATTCCTACATGATATATCAAATCTCAGTAAGAAAAAATTTAACATTTACTAACTTGGGTAAAAAGGTTAATTTAAGTTCATTCATCTTTATGCATTTGTCAAAATTAGATGATTTTTTTGCTGATCATCACTAACAGATAGTTTACCTATAATGAAAGTGTTATAATGCAGTACTTCTATAACGTTTTGACAACATGAATTGATGTTTCCAAGAAAATATCAGATAATAAATTTCTAGCATGGTTCAAATACTTAAATGAAGTTAATTAATATAAAGAGTGATTTAATATTGTTTTAATAAGATTTCAGAATATACTTAAAAGTAAGAAAGCTATAAAAGCTATGACCTTATAAACAAATTTAATTAAACATTCTTACAAACACTATTTTTCTCATTTCCTTTTATAAAAGATATTCTGTTTCCTAAAAAGTAGGGCAAATATTACTGACTCTCCCTGATAAATTGCTAGACAACACTTTCTAATTTATTTTTTCATATACCCACTGAATATTACATCTCTACTCTCTATCTCTTTGTGGTGTAACCTCTACACAAAAAATTTCATACAAAAAAAAACTTTACATATGTTGAAAAATCCTCAACAAACTGACAAAATTGAAAAATTACCACCCAAACACAATCAACAGATAAAATTCTGAACTATATAAAAAGTAAAAATATTTATATTTCTCAAAAAAAAAAAAAAAAAAATATATATATATTACATATTTTATATGTATATAAAAAAAAATAATAATTTTTTAGCTACAGCTGATGTCAAACAAAAATAATAATAAAGGGTTTTAAAGAACTTCATACACATTAAAGAAAATTGCCCAAAAGAAGTAAAAATCCATAATTCAAAATAAAAATGAAAAATAGATATCTACATATGAAAAATCAGAATGTTTAAAAAAGGAAATAAAGCAAGTATTAATTACTTATATAATGACAAAAACATTCAAATTTTATTAAAGAATATTAACAGCATCAATTTCCAGAATTTGCTAACATGACTGAATGATAAGATTGGGAAGTACTGACAGAAATCTTAC
Organism: Lycorma delicatula; assembly: GCF_047948215.1. Lineage (NCBI taxonomy): Eukaryota > Metazoa > Arthropoda > Insecta > Hemiptera > Fulgoridae > Lycorma > Lycorma delicatula. The sequence continues at coordinate 400,468,246 of NC_134455.1, forward strand.
TTACTGATAATAGATACAAAAAGATCCCACTGAGAGTTGTAGAGTTATAAACAAACAAAAAAATGAATGGTAGAACAATAACATGTGTAAATGCATTACAAGCAGCTGTAACTTTTGAGATTCAACTGGCAAAGTTTGGTAGTTTCCAGACTTTTGACTTGACCAAGATTTGTAAAAAAGATTTTACAAATCTTGGTGGAAAAATTCTTTAAATCTAGTCCATGTTATCTGATTTTTATAAGATCTAGAAATTTATTATGATAATGTAATATCGCATTGGACTTACATAACATAGGGCATGATATTCTTAATTTATTTTAAAACAATATATATACTGATCCATGAATGTATGTATATATATAAATAGGTAAGTTAGGTGCTATATCCAAATGATTATGGACAACCTAACACGAGTCATTAGACAGCTGAGTTCAGCGTAGCAGTAATTAGGAATAGCAAGCAAGAAAAAATTAGAAGTGAAGTGGTTTCCCTCATCATTTTCAATGAGTAAAATATACTACTGCATATCTGCATGCCAAGCCCGCCAAATATAGGTGATATTTAGACAGACCGACTGCATAAAAAAGTAACTCTGACTAGACATATGAGTGGTGCTCATATATCAGACACATTGATTCCAGGATACAATTGGAAGAGTGAACCAGAAAAGCAGTGGAAATATTGAGGAAACGGAGTGAGAAGCGCAAAATGGTTTTTACTGCTGAAAAAATGACAATGATGATGCTCAAAGGTATCCTGCAGAAAAAACCATTGTTGAAAGTTGAAGGGAGAAATATTTAGCATACCAAAACCCAGACATTTGGATGTTGTGACTGATGAAAGAAGGCAATACAAGGAACATCTGTCACATGCCAGAAAAAAAGCGTTCAATGCATTTAATAAAGTAAGAAGTGTTGTTAATTACAAATGGGGACTGGATTTCCCAAATAATGTTGTGTGGAGTGTCAATATGGGCACTCAGGGCAAGCTCAGGTTTTAGGAAGATCCCACTGAGTGCGTAAAGATTACTCCTAGAGATAGTAATTAGAGGACATTACACGATAATATTAATCCTAGAGATAATTAGAGAACATTGCACTATCTCGAGTGATGTGATATTTCTGGTGTAAACCCACTTAATATCAACAGCTAGAGAACAAAAGAAGATCACACAGTTAAGGAAATCAAATACGTGTAAAAATTAAAAATTGCTGCAGCAAAGTGAGGGAAAGATAATAGAAGAGGATTTCATTGAGTGGCAAGATAGAAGGAAAAACTCAGTGAAAGGAAGAGATACATACACAATTCTCCCAAATATCCAGAAAGATGCAGAAGGAAGTGGCTCACGTGGATCAGTACACAACGCAGGCATTATCAGGACACAGGAATTTTAATAATAAACTGAATAGGTTTGGACTGCTGCCATGTCCACACTGTGTTGTCTGTGGAGTAGAAGAGACTGTCGAACATGTGCTCCTTGTATGTGGACATACATTGAAGAAAATTATGCCGCATACCTCTCTTCTTCATATGTTACAAGAGTCCACAAGGGTTGTGGACCCTTGTAACATATGAAGAAGAGAGGTATGCGGCAATTTCATGAAATAGATGTAAGATTTAGGTTAGAGGATATATGTAGTGATAGGGTAGCATATAGTAAGTTTAGAATATTTATTAAAGAGATCCTGGTTAAAAAATAAAACATCAGGATCTAAAGAAGAAAGAAAATTGTCCGTGGATGTGAGGGCATGACTCTGAAGATGTCCATTTATAAAGAATGATTTCTGAGTCATGTCCATAGATTAGGAAATATTAGGTTTAGGAAATTAATTGAATAAATGTTACGTTTAAAGTTAAGGACAAGATAGCTACAGTATGTAAGACACACATACATGATTGGCAGTATATTAGATTGAGAAGCCGCAACAAGATTATAAGAGGAAAAAAAGACCCAGTATTTGAGATCCAATCAGATACATTAAAAGAAAAAAAAAACTGTAGCTGAACACACAGCAAGTTAGGAAATATGGGAAGAAAGAAGAAAAGTAGAAATTGAAATGTGCGAAGAAGAGACTGAGGAAAAAGTTAAGGAACGGAATGCAAGAATGGTAGGAGATTCAATATTTTTCCCTACAGATCGCAGAGCCTGGATAATGTCCCTTGCTGCTGTATCTTTCTATTATCGGGCGAGTTTCATCAGTTATTTAGTGGCGGTTATAAATTTTAAGTGTTATTTATGGATGGATTTGGTAATTTGCATTCCTATCCGTATGGACCAGCATGAAATTTATTTAGTGGTTCTGACCGTGGGAGGCTAAGCTTTTGAGCCTAGTAATCCTGGCGTGATTCCCCTTCATTCCATCCACTGAAGTCCTTTCGGTACCAGCACCTATGGGCTAGCAAAAATGCGCCTACTGCAGCCCTAGTTATTTTGAGGGAAATGCTTATGTTCTCCGGAGGGAGTCACATATGCTGACTAAATGAGATTGTAGTCTCTTCGTGGGACGGCGTGGGGTGTTGTTTAGGTTTTTATAGTTTTTAACAAAATTTAATTGTAAAAACGGTCACTTTCGCGGCCGGAATATTCGCGCGGTTCCATTTATAGGTTACGCGATATAGAGGCTCCTAAGCCTGGTTTGTCATTTTTTAATCTCGTACCGCCTCTTCACGGTGGTTTGTTTAATAAGCATGAGGCCCTGTGGAGTACGGTCCTCTCAGCAAATGTCCCGGAGATGGCCGTGTTCGGACACTGCCGCTCTCCCGAACAGTCTACGTGCCTGCGCCAACCCCCACCTCGGATACGGTGTGTAGTCCCGCATCGTAGCGAAGAGTGACGTTTCTGACGAACCAAGGTGCTCCAAATATCGTCCGCAACGCTATGTTTTGGACGGCTTCTTATTTCTTTTGAAGCGTGGAGTTCAACAAAGCTACCCATGGCGGGTAAGCATGTTAGAATCGGCAGGACGTATAGCCGAAAAATGAGCGATTTGGTCACCAGTGGATATGGGCTAGCACTGTTCAGCACTGGGTATAGTGAGGCCCTGACGGCCTTTGCCCTTTGGGTCACATATTTAACATGTTCTGCTAAGGTAAGCCGTTTATCCAGGACTACTCCCAGATACTTGACTGTTTTCCCAAAAGGGATTTTTTCTCCTGAGATTTCCAGCTGCCTGGCTGGAGCACGTGTCTTGTATGTGATTTTTCACAGTTGACCTTGATTCTCCACATATCGAGCCACGGCTCTAATACATCCAATTGCCGTTGGAGTCTCTCGATCGCGTAATCTACACTTCCGGATTCATAATAATACGCCGTGTCGTCTGCGTATAGAGCTGTATTGATTCCTTCCGACAGAGGCATATCGTTGACGTACAAGAATGGCGAGAGCACTGCTCCTTGGGGGACTCCAGCGGCTACACCTCTGGTGGAGGAGATTGTCCCCCCTACGCGTACAACAAATTGTCGGTCTAGTAAATAAGACCGTATCAATCTGACATAGAGACAGGGAATCGTCGTATGTGCGAGTTTATACAGCAAGCCGCTATGCCAAACTTTGTCAAAGGCTTTAGCAACATCTAGAAAAACAGTTGCAGTTACCGCTTTTCTATTTAAGCCTCCGACAAGACTGTCGATTATTTTAACCAGTTGGAGGGTCGTTGAGTGGCCCTCCCTGAACACAAATTGCTCAGGCCGTACTCCTTTTCCCAAATGTCGCCTAAGTCTCTCCAGGAAAATCCTTTCGAATAGCTTTGACAACATTGGTAATAAGGAAATCGGCCTGTAATTCTGGGGAAAAAGCAGACTTTTCCCAGGTTTGGGTAGGCATACCACCTTTGCAGTTTTCCAGCAATTTGGAAAATATCAAACGTACAAAACTGACGTGAATATTGTGGTTATGGTCGCTATAAGAGCGGGTGGAACATTCCGGAATGCGCGGGCACCGATCCCGTCAACACCAGGAGCCTTGTCGGGGCGTGTGGCTTTAATTGCAGCGGAAACCTCCACCTAAGTGACTTGGTCTATTTCTAGTGGGGTGTCCTCCAACTGTGCTAAATAATCTACGAGGAAGGACTCTATCTCGGTTGTGTGGTCGTGGTGGGAGGGGGGTTTGGAGTAAATTGGTTCTCTAGGGTGTCGGCGAAAACCTCCGCCCTGTCCGCCTCCGAATATGCCAGAAGGCCTCGTTGCCCCACAAACGGGTGGCGGGGTTTCTTTCCTTCTCGTAGTTTTTTGTTTAGCCTGAACGCCGAGGAGTAGTCGACTGAGACTGAGGCGAGGTATTCAATCTACGAATCCTCTCGATGTTGTGCCAGCAGCTGTTTCACTCTGTCCGTTTGAATATAAAAAGCCCTTTTATCATCGCAGAACAGGGTGATTCGCTATCTCCTACTCAGTCGCCGGTTTCTGCTTTGGCGTTAGAGAAGTGAAGTGGGAGATTATTACGGATAGATCTCGTGGTCTTTTCCGTAGAGCTGTTTGACAGTCTCGGTCATTGACGATATGACGCGTTCGACCGTTTCGTCGATTTCCTCCGGTGCGGTCAGGAGTTCAGGATGCACTGGCCTGTAATCCCATTGGAAAGTTTCATAGAACGTTTTCCAATTCACTGACCTTCGGGGTATAGTCGGAGGATCTCGGCCGTCCCCTGCTTGGCCCAGCTCTAGACAGGAGAATGGTCCAAGCTGCGGTCTTCTATTGTTTCAATCATGAACGGAGTTGTTACCGCCTTCATAATTGCGATGTCGAGTACATCAAGTCTCGATCTGCCCGTTCGATGAACAAAGGTGGGCACTTCGGGGCCTATGACGACTAACCGGCGTGCTCGTGCCCTTTCGTATAGCAATCTGCCATTTGCAATGTAAAGTAATTCCGAACGGTCAGTTGTTTGTTTGCGTTCAGAGACGACTCAGACAACAGTATCACGTCTATTAGTAGATCCTCGGCCAGACGGCAAAGTTCTGCCGTCTTACCTACTACTGAATTGGCGTTCCACTGTAGCAGTCTGAGAGTTTGCCTAACCGTACCTAGATAGCAGGTTCATGAGACACTGTGATGGACAAGAAATCCGTACCGGAACTCTCCTTCGGGAGTGCGGTTATATTTATTTTGCCGTTGGAGGGGCCGGAAGTCGATAACGCCTTTTTGGTGAAGAGTGGAGCTTCTGGGACCTTGGTTGGTCTACCAGACGTCGTGGGTTTGGCACCCGCCCTCTTTGATTTTGCCGATTGTTCGACTGCCGTTTTTTTCCTGCGGAGCAGGCTTCGTCGCAGGCTTGTTCAGTTTTTGGCCTCCCCCTTTCTTGTAACTACTGCCGGTTTAGGCTTTGGTGGTGTGGGGGTAGGTGATTCCCCTTTTTCCATCGTCACTGTTCCCGCCGATAAAACTACCTGCGGCTGGAGGATCGGTTTCCCCCTCCGGCAACTCGTGCCCAGCTACGTCCGTCAATAACGACAGACGTTTTCTGGGTGCCCTTTTGCTTTTTCAGCTGCTTCTTATAATAAGGACAGCCCCTGTAATTGGCCGGGTGCGGCCCCTTACAGCTTGCACACGAGGCAGGCTCTTCGCGCGAATACAGATACGTCGCCGTGTCGTGGTCTCCACCACATTTCACGCAGAGCTGTGCCCTGCGACAATAGTACGACGAGTGGCCGAACTTTTGGCATCTGTGGCATTGGAGCGGACCCTCTCGAGACACAAATGCGGTCACCGTAATTCTACAGTAGAATAAGTTTTCCAGGTCATACATTCCCCTGTTGGCTGGAGTTCATTTTAAGGTGACGAGGCACGTGGGGGTCTCCTTTCCGGCCCTCGTCGTCAGCTTTTTTAACTGAAACTGCCTCGTAACCGAGCGAGGTTAGCTCCTCTTTTACCTCTTCTGGGGTGGCTCCATAAGGGATGCCCCGGATAACCACTTTGATCTCCCTATCTTTCAGGAGCTGAAAGGAGTGAAAGGTGAAAGGTGACTCCCTTGGAATGCAGAAAACTCTGCACTTCCCTTAAGTCACCTTCGCTGCTTAGCTGTAGCCTTACAGAGAGCGAAGTACTTTTGGCTACCAGGCGCCTTCTTGTAATGGCGGAGATTGCTCTCGCCAACATTGGCCACTCCTTAGGGCAATCCAACATGATAGGTAGGATTTTCTCCCGCCTAGTGACCGGAGTTTGCGAGGAATTTCCATCACTAACCTCCATGGTGGCAGCTGCCGTTTCAGAACTGCCCCTCATAGTGTTCGGCTCCTCGGAGGATTGATCACCCTTGGTTACCGACCTACGCTTTAGACGATATCTTGCTCCCACAATGTTATCCTCTCCTCCATCAGAAAACTCTGAGGAGGGTGAACGAGGGGGAGGAGGACGGGCTCAGATTAGATAGCTTTCCATTAAGAAAGAATCGTCCGAAGAGTACTGCTAAAATTTAAATTAATATCAAGTTATTTAACTATTTTTGACTTCGACGAAAAGTCTGTCTTAGAAAATTTAAAATAAAAAGTAAAAAGGTTAAAACTAGAAGTAATTTAATATAATATAATAAAATTATTTATTATATTATATTTAATTTACATCGAGTCCAATTTAATGGCTTAATTAACTAAATTAAAATTAACTTATTATATTAAGTTAAATTAAATTAAGTAATATCAAATTAACAAAATATAATAACAGATTTATTATATTTTATAAATGTAATATTAATATTTATAAATTAATTTAATTAAATTAATTTAAGAATTAGGAATAAAATTACTTGTAAAAATTCAATAGTATTCACTAATATATTAACTTATAAAAATAAATAAAATTAGGAAGTTTTTAAACAAAGGTTTAAAACTTATCCGGTCGTTGACAATAGCTTTGGTATGTGGCTGAAGGCCTGGGTAGGCGTCCTAACGGGATGTTGCTGACATCACATGGTAATGGACACAGATGAGCCAGAAACGAAGCAGAACACCAACACACAAGCACTAGTAACACACACTAACACAGGAGCACTATTCAACAAAACCTTTCACGTTCACTTCTCAACAGAGACTCCTCAAGAGAAGAAAGACATTCAATGTCTTAATAGAGTCTAAAGTGAAATATCAACACAATACCGTGTGTAAAAATACCCGAAGAGGCCAGAGAATCGGCTGTTGATTTGCAATTACAGATCTGCTGAGATTTTGGGGAAGGACATCATTGCATCGAGAAAGGTATGAGGGCTTTAGAGGACTGCTGACAGAAGCCTTTGGATTAGATGCAGCAGGGGTGGAGGACTACCAGAATAGTCCATGGTGGGAGCCTCTATGCATCATTAAAGATATCATAAACATCACAGCTATAGGAAAGATTCATTAAAGACAGCATTAAAACAAAAGATTTATGAACTCTTTTCTATGGGAAAAAATATACAACATATGCTGTCCCCTTTCAGAAGGGGAAACTGATCAATCCTTCAATACAATTAGTAGTAAGAAATTAACATTTCAACTTCTCTTAACACAGCAGTTTCTGCATTTATAGATCTTAATAGTAAATTAAAATTTTTTAACATTATTGATGCTGCTGAGAATTAAAGCATGAATGTAACCAGTTGTTTCACAACAGAAAGAGGTACATTAAGCTGATGCTTTACACTGTATGTCCCTTATCCCAGTTTTTCTTATGGCTATGTTGTTATCCACAACAAACTCCAGTCATAACTACTTTCTCTGTGAGTAATAATGTTCACTTTACAGCAAGCCTCTATGGTGAACAGTGAATCTTCAATGTACGGTTGAAATCATTTGCACTTTGAAGATGGTTGTCATTTTTTAGGAATACCAATTACAGTTATGTGACTTAACATACATATATTATTAGTATCTCAGTATGTATTTTAATGAGGAAGATTAGAAGAATGAAACAAAAGATCAAAGACTGCCAGATCCTAGATTTAGTTTAGCTGAGTCATGTAGGAGTAATAAAAACTGCTACAATTAATCATTGTACTGTACTGTCGAGTAGTAGAAAGCTTATTTCATTTCAGCACTAGTTCAGTCAGTACTACTACCCATTTGTTAAATAATAAAAAAATTATTATACATCAACCTTGAAATTCTATTTATTGTGTAATGTTTGCAATAAAGGATCTTTTATAAAATTAGTTCAACAGTACTTGTGTATTCAGAAACAATACATCTTGGCAAGATACTAGTAAATACAAATGTGGATAGCTTATTTTTCAGATTAATAAGGGAGGTGACTGATTAAAGATATTTAAACAGACTTATATCACAAATATTATTATGTATTAAATAAATTAATTAACAAACTAACTTCATTAATTAACTTAGGAGTATAATAATAATTTATTTAACAAGTCATAGACCAATCAATTTCAAATTACTTTAGAAAAATCTAAATGAGTTGGTGAGAAGAGTGAATATGAAAACTCCTCAATCTCGATTATTTCCATACTTTCACAACCTTGAAACTCTTTTTACATAACAAATCTGTAAATTCTTTTTCCTCTTTTAAAAAAACATCTCTCATTCCACCAAACATTTTATTCACACTATCATGGCAGAAGTCCCAATAATGTTGATTTAAATATTGTATAATAAATCTGAAATCATAAATATCACTGATAGGCAAAAAAAAAATTTAATGTTTGTCAAGTGTGATAGCATTTCTTGAATTGCTTTTTTGTGTACATTACAGATCTATAAATACAATTTTTCTATCGCCCTTAGTTTTAAATAAATTACTTTTCAAAAAAAAATTATGAGAAATATAACTAAAATCTGTAAAATTTATAATTCTGCATGTCCATGTCCATGTTAGAATGATTTCGCTGAAGCTTCTCTTTTATAAATAGCCTCACACACATCCTGAATTAATGTCCAACAGTAATCGGCTAGCTTGTTAGTATTCCATTTCCCTTTATAACGGTGTTCCATCACCGAAATGTCTTGGTGGAAACATTCACTGTGTTTGTCACTAACATCTCCGAGGTTGTCCAGGAAAAAATCCACATGCGAGTGGAGGAAATGTATTTTCAAAGATATATTACATCCCATACCTCTGTATGAAGTAAGAAGTTGATTAACAATGTCATGGTAATTGTCAGATTTTGTTTACCAAGGAAACTTTTGCAAATGTCTTTAAATGAAGCCCAAGCTGTACATTGTACATATTGAGTTAAATACATCACCTTTGACAATCTTTTTTATTTGAGGACCAACAAATATTCCTTCTTTAATTTTTCCTTCTTCATTTACATTCAGAAATTTCTGCCTGATATACAAAAATCCAGGACTATCCTTCTTCATTACATTTACAAAATTTTTCATTAGTACTAGCTTGATATGGTGAACGGGTAAAAATAATTTTTTGGTTTCAACTAAGAACTCATGAATATTTTTCGCATTTGGACTTAAGCTGTCTCGTTTCTTCCACTCTTTGGTAACATGTTTTCCCTAACTTGGCTGTCCCATTCATAAAGAAAACACATGAACTAAGTATAGCTTAACTGCATGCCTAACAAAATAGCAATAACTTTCAAATCAGCACATATGTTCCAATTATGTTTTTTATAATTTCTTTTTTCAAGAATGTCTTTCATCACATCATATGACCCTTTCAAATTAATACCATAGACGATTGGTATCAAAGGATATTTGTAACTTTTATGTAGTAGAACCACTTTTAAACTATACTTAGGACAAATCTTTGAAAAGGCGCCAGTCCTCAGGTTTATGAATTTGTACTAAGTGCAACATAAGCTCATCAATATTTGTGCAATAAACCAAATAATTTTCATCAATAAAATACTGAGAAAAATTCTTTTTATTGGCGTTCAAAGCCTGACATTTTTGTATTTTTTTTAAGTAAATTCCAACCTTGCAATTTTTGATCCTAACAGTTCAGCTTGATTTTTTGATAAATTTAAATCCCTAACCAAATCATGTAATTCACCTTGTGATATAAAATGTGGCTTATTGGAAGATAATTCAAAATCAAAATCATTGTTGTCTTCTTCAGTACTGCCTGATTCTTCTTTGCTGCTTTTGAAACATACATTCACAGGTGGGTCAGGGACTGGAATAATTTCACTGTATGGTACAGGCCTGATTGCAGGTTGCAATGAAAGATATTTTACAGTATGTTTAGAATTTTTAGAAATTCCAGACACACTTATTACACAAAAGTAACAATCAGTTACAGGATGGTTCATGCCAAATCATAGGTATACCAAATGGCAAAGCCTTCCGTGTGCCTTTCAGCCATCCTCTTAAATAAACAGAACAATTAGTGCATACTATATGAGGAGCCGACATCTTATCTTGATCACCAATTTTAAGTGAAAGTACAAATGACATGCTTTTTTAATTAAAGGTGTAATGATTTTTCTATTTGATTTAACGGTAAACACCATATACAAAACAAAAGGCATCCACATCATTTACATAATTTCGAGGCATTATGACTCTGCACTGTTAATAAACTTAAGACAGCAATAAGACTGAACAAAATCAATGCATTCCTAAGTCTAATACAAACAATTCAGGTTGTTTTCAGCTACTTGTTTTTACATGCACAGACATGATTAATCTTGTCCATGAAAGCTCACTCTTCAGTACTAGATATGATATCATAATATGTGACTATGATATGATTTAATTCTTTTTCTAGTATTGTTTATTAACAAAAATTATGTTTATCAGTGAAATTTATTTTTGCTTCATATTTTTTTTTCAGTTGCACCAATTCTATTTATTTGATTTTTTTTCTTATTTTGATAATAAATAATAATGCTATATTCTGTGGTATTAATAAAGTTTAGGAACTTATTTTAATTTTTTTGAAAATATAATTTATAATACACGTTTGATGAGAAATTTTGTTAACTATTTTAAGTATAAATATGTACAAATTCAATGATGTGCAAGTATCATAAAAGAGAATATTTAAAAAAATTAATAACAATTATGCAATTTATAACAAATTACGAATAAAACAAATACAATAAATTACTGTTGTATCTCAAAAGATTTGTTTAATTTTTTCCTAAATAATATTTAGAAGTCAGCCTACATATATACATATGAGGGACATTCAATAATTAACAAGACAAAGTGGTATAGAGAAAAAACTATTTTTTCAATGGCAATAAAACTTACACTACTTTTCAACATAGTCTCCAGCAGCAACATTTAGACACTTGTCAAACCATTCTGTAAGCTTTCTGATTACCGCAGCATAGAAGTCTTTAACTTGTTGTTTGAACCATTTGTATACCGCTTTTTTGACTGATTCGTTTTCGTCACACTTCTTGCTGCATAAAGAATCTTTGAGTGGATCAAACAAACAAAAATTGGAAGGGGCAAGGTCTGGGCTGTAAGGAGGTGTGGCAACACCTCCCAACTCAACTTCTCAAGTGTTTTTCTCCTGTTCTCTGAACAATGTGGAGGCACACGTTATCAAGCAAGAGAATCACACCTTTTGAGAAAGCGCCCTGACATTTTCACCTTACTGCAGGTCTCACTTTCTATTGGAGCATGTTAGAATAAACTCACTGTTCACAGCATATTGTTGTTCTAAATAGTCACTAAAAATTGGGTATTGTGAGTCCCAGAAGACTATCAACATCACTTTAGCGGCTGATGCATGAGTTTTGAATTTTTTTTTGGTGAGAAAATCCGTATGTTTCCAATCAAGAGTTTGCCAATTGGATTCGAGTTTGAAATGGTGCATCCACATTTCATCACATGTTATTATACGATTACCTTCTGCTTCAAACTGTTCTTTGAGCTCAAAATAAATGTGAATCTGAGTGGTCTTTATGAGCTTGAGTCAACTGTCTTGGAACCCATCTCGAACATGTTTTGCTATAATTCACCACGTCATGAATGATTGAATGGGTGGTACCAACACTGATATTACACAAACTAGCAATTTGGGAAATTTTTACTCTCCTGTCTTTACGAATAAGATCATTAAAGCAATTCTGCAGCGCAGTAGTCGAAACTTAAGCTGATCTTCCAGAACAATGGAGATCAGTCAAACTTGTTCTGTCTGAATTAAACTGTTCCACCCACTTATACACATTACTGCGGTTTAAACACTTTTCACCATACTGTTTCAACATCTTGGGTAAATTTCCACCAGTTTCACAACTTCTGATAGCAAAAATCTTATTATTGAACATTGCTATTCCACATCGTGCAAAGATGACATTCTGAAATCTACTAAAGAGGTTATATTTACATTAATTATGATCAAACACAGCTGTTTGATCATAATTATATTAACTGTTGGTATTATTACGTTGACATTATTATAATTAATTGTTGGCAACCTTGGAAACACAATTAAATGTGTTCCCAAGGTTGCCAACTTGACGTTCAAAAGATCTCACTGTCATTGAATAAATCATTTTTTCTCTACATTAATCTGTCTCATTAATTATTAAATGCCTCGCGCACGCGCACGCATGTGTGTGTGTAAACACACACATATACATATACTTTTCTTTAAATCAGTAAGAATATAACAAAAAACCTATAAAAGGAGCTATAGTTTAAAGTAAGATGTTGATTAACATCCCAGACATTGGTGATAAAAATATTGCCAATAATGGAAGACATACATTAACATCTAAATTTTATTCTGCCATAATTAAATATTTATGACTGAATTAACAAACTAAATGTTTTTTTTTTGTTTGTGGGCGAAAAATGCCTGGGCGTTATCATCGCCCGGAATTTTATTAATAAAAGGGTATAATAACCCCAAAATAATAAAGTTTATAAAGTGTAAATGTAATATTAATCATATAATAAAAATTTATTAAAACAAGCCAAGAAGGCAAAATAAAACTCAAAACTAACACCAGAGACGAAGTCGATAAAATATAAAAGTTGAAATAATCGAATAAAGAAACTACATAAAACTTATTTAATTCCGATGGGTTGTGCAAAAGGTCCCCTCCCCGGATAGTAAAATTAAATACATAGAACCAAAATTGAAAGTAAAGGTTAAAATTATTAAAAAACTCTTCTAACAGAAAAATATATAAGATAATATTAAACTTTTTGCAGTAACCTGGTACTATGCAAAAAGAGAAACATCCGGTCCAAAATTCCATTATTATTGCACAAAATATCAGGGACGTTTCTAGGTAGATTAAACTGATGATGCAACGGCGCATAACATATGCAGTCCACAAGAATGTGGTGCACAGTCATGCAGCAGTTGCATCGTGTGCATAGGGGTGGGACTTCCCCTGACATTAGGTATTCGTGTGTGATCCTCGTATGTCCTAACCATAACTGGCAAAGGACCACTTCCTCACGACGAGATTTTCTGCAAGAGGAGCCCCATGGCAACACTGAATTTTTAATCCGTCAGAGTTTATTATCGACGGTAGTCACCCAGTAACTTTGCCACCTTGCTCTCGATTGTTTTATACGATTGATAAAATCAAAGGTAGTAACTCGGGTGGTGAAAGGAGGTTGAATACACGCTTCTTTGGCAGCAGAATATGCTCTTTCGTTACCTAGAATCCCTACATGGCTAGGGATCCAGCAAAAACTTATCTCTGTGTTGCGTTTATCTAACTCAGCGATTGTATCATAAATGTCAATGACAACAGGATGTTTGGAATAAAAGTTTTCTAACGCCTGGAGAGCACTGTACGAGTCACCGCAAATAAGAATGCTCTTATATTTAGAGCTAACGATATTTCGAGCCCTATTTATAGCGAGTAGTTCTGCGGTGAACACAATCGTAATACCGGGTAGGCCAAACATATAAGTCTTTTCATTGATAACAAAAGCACAACCAATGGTACTGTCCTGTTTCAACCCATCAGTGTATATCACCGCATCTGGGTTCGACTTGGTGAGAATAAACTGAAACATCTGCCGGAAAACAGTAGGTGGTGTTGATCGTTTATCGTATGTTATAAGGTCAAATGTAAAATTTACAAGGTTTATTCTCCATGGAGGATATGAGCACGGACATGATGGAAAGAATGAGGGAGTGTCAACATTTATACGCTGCAGCAGACGTCGTGTACAGACACCCACAGGCACAGTACAATGTGGACGTTGTTAATAACATTAAATCTGTTATTATTTTGAATTAAATTTTTCTAATAAATTAGATATTATTTTATCTGTTAGATTCATTATATTATTTTACAAATATCAGCATTATACAGCAGCTGAACCTTCATACCTCTTTAAAACTGTAGAAATGAGGGTTAAAAATTTCCATGCTTGTAATTCATTTTTATTCCATATATTTAATAGCGATTCTATTATAAAATCAACCAAATTCTTGTCCAATGAGTTAAGACAAATCAGTTTCAATTCTTCCTCTGCATTAAGTCCCTATGACAAAAGATTTAATATATACATAAAATTACTTTTAACATTCATAGTAATAAAAATGTAATTATTACAGTAACTTTACAATTAATTACATGAATTAAAAAAAAAAGATATTTAAATGTAAAAAGTAAAAAAATATTTAACTTTAAATGTTAAAAATTTATTAATTATGTAAATATAAACTTGTTTAAAATGCATGTAAAAATGTTCTAAATTTTCTGAAAATGTTTGCAAGTCTCATTCAGTAAGTTTCCATTATATTTCCAAGTTTTTCCTCAAAATAGGGAAATAAATTTGATATTCATGAACAAAAATAAAATATTACCATTTGAACTACATCAGCACAATTCAAATATATTATAAAAATTACTCTTTTCAGAACTGGAACTGAATACATAAAATTTATTTTTTCTATTAGTGTATCAAAAGTGTAAAATTAGATCATTAATATAAAATGTAAATAACCTTCTAAGTAGTCAAGTAAACTAAATTCAGTTTTATCTAGCAAACAGAGAAACAAATTGTATTTCAAGTAGTAAAATAATAAGTAAAATTAGTAACACTCAGAACCAACATAACAACATTGTTATAATATTATATTATATAAAATCATTATTACAATTAACCATTAACCATTAATGTAAATAAAACTATTTATAGAATTTTCAAATAATTTTAAACGTAATTAAGTTGTCATTATACCAAAATAACTGTTGATTTCTGTAAAATTAGAGAGAATATTTCTATTAATTCAAGAGGAATAAAGAAAATTAAGCAAATTATTAAAGTAATTAAACTTAAAACATACAGATTTTGGTCTTCAGATTTCAATGAAAATATCCATTTAGACCATCACTGAATCCATTTTGACTAGTTTCAGCATGACGTCTGTACGTACATATTGTTACCACATATATGCTTAATTTAATATTGGCAGACGAACATGGTAGCAACTCAGATGTGAGCTGACGCACACTATACATATGCACTGGTACAAGCATCAATCCCACTGCACAGTTCTCCCACCATACCAACTGCAGCCCAACCACTCTCAGGCTCCAATAAAAGAGCGTGCACGAGAGTGAATTTTCAATTCATTGTTGACCACCATCTGGAGAAGACCAAGAAGAAGAAGAAGATGGAAGAAGACAGAAGAAGTTCCCTGGCTGCCTCAACGTTTGACCTCCCAGCAGATGCCAACATCCCCGCTGGAGCAGCAGGCCTGGCCAGCCTGCTAAGGGAGCCGGTGGACACAAACCTTCCAGCTCCAGCTCGCTGAGCTTCAATCGTCCTGGCTGGTGGACTCAGCAGCAGAAGCCAGTCCAGCATGGGATTGCTCAGGAAGAACCACCTCAGCTGCACCAGCAAAGGATGACCAACGCCAAAATGACACTACAGCGCTCTGGGGGCCACCACTGCCATGCTGTAGTGGGGACCCAACTGCTGCTGAGGGGAAGCCTGGTCTGACTTTAATGGACAAGCCACAACTCCTTGACTTTGCCGTAAACCAGCTTCTGGACCCAACAGCTCTTCTCAGAGCTAACACAAAAAACGGCCCTTTTCAGGGCCACCACAAGGTTATGAATTACGAGCTGTCAAAATCATTTGACAACAGCCGTTCTCAGGGCTACCATAAGGTAATTAAGTGCCACATGCTGTCGAAGCCATTCAGCGACAGTATGTATATATGTATGTATGTAAGTATGTATGTGTATGTACATATCTTGCATAATTAAAAAATTATTAGCCGCAGGATGGAGAAATTTGGGATTTAGGACTGTTGTAACATCTAGTTGTGCACCTCCCTTTTTGATTGCAATCGGCAATCAAAAGTGTCCAAAAAAAAGCCTTTTTCTTAACTGCAGTAATAGCTCTCATTGAGAGCTTTTCAACAATGTATCATAAGTGGTACTTATTTTTATTGGTTCCAGAGTTAAAGCCAAATGAAATTTTAATGAATGAATATTTAGATCTTATAAGGGGAAGGCACATTGGTTTGAATCAGACTTCATCTCCTTTTTTTTAAATTTTTTTATTTAAATATACTGATTCATTAACAATCATATTAAACTCTAATTGTAAAAAAATGTTACGATAAATAATATTTCAATAATAACAAAAAAAAGAAAAAAATATCAGAAGTTATTAATGAAATAAAATTTTATGCACTTTTCATTTAAAAAAATGTGTATATGTAATTTAATAGGCATACAAGGAAGTCATGTGGTGCCCACATCAGATTTTTAAGATATAAACCCCTTATGTTAAATTTTTTATATTCTGATAGTTTAAAAGGCAACAGCAATTATAATGCATAAAAAAATTAAGTAAAGTTGTATCATTTTGAACTGGTAGAATATCAAATAAAATATTTGATAAAAGTAAAAATTAACTGATTTTATTAGATAAAAATAAAAAAGGAAAAATCAGAATAAAACTTTAAGTAAATTTTATATACCAGCAGAATTGTACAAAACTGACCAAATTTAAAAAAAATTATAACCAAAGTTCCTAGCTGAATCTACTATGACTGAGCTATTATGCACATAAACAACAAACACTAAAAAAATTTTCATGTGATCAGGTGAACTAGTTTTTAAGGAAATTTTTAGTGGGATTGTTCTGAAAATACATCATACATAACTAAGCTACTGAAAAAAGGAGAGGACAGATCTAAAGTAAGTAATTTGTACATTCTTGAAGAAAAGAGCAATTATACTTATTTGTGGTAAATGATTGAAGTTTTATAATTACAATTATTGTGAGGATATGTAAACGTGAAAAAATTGTATTACATCACTTGATTGTAAAGGTACATTAGAAACTATTGCAAGTTAAACAAGTGCATCTAAGAAATGTTAATATCTCCAATGTGTTGTCATCTCTCGGTCATTGCTTCTGGTAACTGTATCTACTCTGGCCAACAATTTTTTTCTTTATAGAGAATATTTCAATTAGTTTTCTACAATTAATTATTTCCATATCACCAATGAAGAGGATAAAAGAAAAATATATTGATAAACTCAAAAGAAATCACACAAATAGGTTGTTAAAATTAAATTTAAAACAACTTACTGAAAAAAATAACAGAAACCATAACCCATAAACTCAGTCATCAACGGTACTTTTTTTTTTAAAGCACTTGATGTTTAACATTACCAAATATAATATTTATAAATAGAAAATGAAGTGAAAATCAGTGTCAATTTTTATAACATATAAAAATTATATTATGACACAAAAAGGTTCTTAAGGATGGCAATAATAACCAATTACAGACCACTTCTCATGGAATATTCTATTTTACCTTTCCCCACCAATATTGTTTAACACTGATGATTTTAATAGTTAAATTAAAAGAGCAAATAATAAGTAACTGTACCTGAGGTGTAAGATTCAATACAAACTAGGAATTCAAGCCAACAAAACTAGCACAATATTAATATAAACTGAAGAATTAGTGAAGATTAATATCATTATTGAAAAAACAATGATGTAATCACATATATTTTTTTTATATATGATAGCAACCTTGATTGAAATGTAGACCTCAAATGTTTCTTATTAATAATTATTATTGTCAATAAATTTAATTTAATGTAAATAACCTATCAGATCTGATACAATTTTTGTTAGATATAATTAATGCAATAATGACAAAGATTATTGCAAAATTTTATACTAATATGTTAAAGGTTTTTACTCATGAGAGTGAGCCATCTATAAGCTGTTAATCTTGAGAGGGTTTTTTAGTTCTATATGTACAGCAGTAGAACAGTCAGAAGACTTAAAATGATCAAATACAGATGGTTGTTAGAATCTATATAAATTACTTTTTTTTTAAATGCATAATTTCCATTGTTAATTATTTTGACTGTGAACAAAAAAAAAATCATTTTCAGAATAGTTTTTCTCAACAAGATTAAAATTTACTAAGTTATTTCAGCATAAAAGAAAATGGATAAAACAGAAAATAATGTGTATAAAATGGAAAATTGTGTTCATAATTTGCAAATGCATTAATCCTTACAATTTAAAAATATTTAGAAAATTATTTAAACTACTTCAGTCTAATTTAATTAACTGTAAAATTATAAAATCTACTGACACTTTCTGAAAATGTATTTGGATTTCAAAAATAATAGGTCAACCAAAATAGAACTAACAAAGTTCAGCGGATGATAAATGAAACTGAAATATTGGGTTTCAAATTGTTACATTTCTTAGGGTGATGAAGTAGAAAGGGAAGAGGTTTTTAGAACTAATTTGGCATCTTTATAACAAAATTTCTTATAAAAGAAGTAGCGTCACGAACCTTATACGAAAACTGCTCCAAATTTCTTAATTGGGGAATTTTATTGACATACATTGACACTGTGTAAAGTGAAACCTAGCACATATATCCCATTAACATCTTCTCTATATGACAGACAGTTCATATGCTGTAAGCGTTTAAGTAATTCATTATTTGTATTATTTTGCCATTTTTACAATAAGATATTTATTCAAGCAATTTATTAACATGAAATTTTGTGAGAAACATGGAAAGACATGTTTATTACATCTTTATTTACAGACAAGGTCTGTAAATAAAGTAATGAGACCGGTTCAGAAATCTTTTTATTTACAATCAAATTATACATGGACTCTATCACCTTCAAAATAGTTCCCTTAGGAAGCCAGCCTTAGGAAGTGAAGCAACACTTCAAATGGTTTTCCCACTCTTCATAGCAGTGTCAGAACTCAAAAACCGGAATATCTTTCAACGGTCAGTTACATTATTTTTATGTTTTCTACTGTTCAAAAATGGTGTCCTTTGAGGTGTTTTAAAATCGGGAGGTGGTTGAGGAACTACAGGAATGTTTTTCTTTGCCAAAAACTCATTAATTTAGAGTGCAATGTGACAAGATGCATTGTCATGATGCAGTATCCAGAACTCTTCGATGACTGGTCTCACTAGGACTCTTTTCTGCAGTCTTTCAAGAATTTCTCGGTAAACATATTGATTTACAGTCTGTCCTGTAGGCAAAAACTCCTTATGGACAATGCCATAATTATCGAAGAAACAAATTAGCCGGTTTTGATTTCTGATTTGCTCTTTTTTGCTTTTTTGGGACGTGGTGAGTTTGAAGTGTGCCACCCTTGCTCTGGCGTTTTGTTTCTAGGTCATACTCAAATATCCAAGATTTATCATCAGTAATAACATTTTTTTAGAAAATCAGGATCGGTTTCAATTTGCCCTAGAAGATCGCGGCACACTTCCACTCTGTTGTTTTTCTGTTCAACGTGAGGTTTTTTGAGACCAATTTTGCACAAATTTTTTCATCAGTATACATTATAAATTTTCTCAATAAAGTTCACGGTATCTATTCCAAAGAATTTTACCCTCCAAAAAGCAAGCTGATTGTCCAAGTGACCTCAATAAAGCTCCATAATTTGGAGTAACTAATATTTAAACTACATATTTTAAACATCTATTTAATGGATTGTTCTTTCTCACTGTACACACATAATTTGTATACTCATCATTTTAAGTAAAGTTTAACCGACTATTTTTCTATTCTCTATCGTTCTTTTCTTTTTTTCTGAATATCGTTATCAACACCCGAGCACGATATTTGTATAGTAAACAAATAAATATTAAGAGTAAACTTAAAAACACAGCTTAAATGGAAAAAGCCTATGATGTATGTTAAAAGCAAAATAAAACCACATTGAAATATTACATTAATAATAATCTAAATTAAAACAATAAAATAAACTTCTGCCAAACTCCAAATGCCAATAGGTGAAACATACTGTAGTAAAAATCAAATATTTGAATATAAACAGAAGACCCTAAGAAATCGTAAAACATTTGCTAACATTGTCTTATTTCCTAAGATATTTCATAGGTTAGCCCTACTCATAACATACACAACTCATCAGGATGTGATATACAGTTAGTTAGCAGTCACCACAAGCACAAACAGGTTTGTGTTGTGATCCATGAGAGAGCCTAGTATGCCCTACTTGCAAATAGCAAATAAAAGCCTCCTCCCGATGGTTATTTCTGCATGAGGAGCTCGACGGTGATTCAGTGTTCTTAGCAGGACAAAGTTTATTTTTGATGATATTATTCCATTCACTTTGCCATTCATCAAGGTCATATATTTAATCTATAAAAATCAATGTTTCTTTGTCTATCTGTTCCAACTTAACTCGAGATCTACCAAACAGATTTGTCTAAAATTTTGCACATCTAAACTTTGAAGCCCTGCAGTGAACATAGGCTAATCATAGGCTAATTATCTTACGATAATAGACAAGATCATCAGAAACAACATTATTGAAAGGAGGCTGGGAACAAGCCTCTTTTGTCGCACTATCAACACACTTGTTGATCTGAAATTCCAATATGGCTGGACATCTAGCAGAAGCTCACAGTTGTGTTACATTGAGTAATTTGAGAAATAACACACTGAATCTCACAGACAACAGGGTGTCTGGTGTATATGTCTCGAATTGCTTCTAAGGCATTCATGGAATCTGAACAGATTCCATAAAGTATACACAATCATACTATGAACAGACAGTATGTGTCAAAATATTTGGCTAATTACATTTAAGGCCTTATTAATAGCATACAGCTCCACAATGAAAACACTGATGACGCTGGGAAGTTCAAACATGTATGTTCTACTGTCAACCACAAAAGCACAATCAACAGAATTAATGTTTTTAGAGCTGTCCATATAAACTATAGCATCAGGAATCATACTGTTTACAATATTATAAAATTTTTCTCATAATATAATTTTACAAGCTTAATACATGTTGTACTGGTCAATTTTTCCTAGAGGAAGTGACCGTGATAATGTAATTATTATAAATAACTATTACATAATAAAAGAAACAAAATCCTTACAATGAGAATGAAGATTGAGTGCCAAGTGAACAGTATCCAATTGGCCTTCACACACTGCAAGCTGTAATAATGAAGAAGGATTCATCATGTCCTCCCATCCTTCTAACAGCATTTTAATGTATCTGCTATTAATGCACTGCAACATCTAAAATAAAACAAAAAACTGTTATTTTTTTATTTTATAAAAACCATTTCTCTTTTGAAGAATCATATTGTTTCAGTGGGTCATATATTTAATCTATATATATATATATAAAAATCAATGTTTCTTTGTCTATCTGTTCCAACTTAACTCGAGATCTACCAAACAGATTTGTCTAAAATTTTGCACATCTAAACTTTGAAGCCCTGCAGTGAACATAGGCTAATTTTTTTGGACCTCCAACATAACGGTTGCGAGTTATCGGCATTAAAGTTACTTTTTTCCATTTTGAAAACAATGGATTCATTTGTTCGCATGCTTTAAAAGTTAAATTTCATGTGATTTTAGTTTGTTTTTTCAATTCGAGTTCCAATTTTGATGACACTTAACGATTATGATAATAGCAAAGTACTTGAAATTTTAACGATTATGATAATAGCAAAGTACTTGAAATTTAAAACACTTTATTTCTTCCTTAAAGCTGCTTATTTAATTTTCAAAATGACTTTGATTTTCAAGAAAAATTTAATTTTTTGCTAACATTTTTTTCAACATTGAATTGATTTATTTTGAAAAGGGTTGAAGTTTTAACGTACAGTTATTTCTAAGTTTCAATTGATTTACCGCACATACATATGTAATTTTTACGATTCATTCATTTACAATTTTTTACAGCTGTTTAAAAACATGAATAGCTGCTTTTGTTTATCATGTGTGTGTTACTAATTTAAAGCGTGTAAAGTATTTAACTGCAATCTTTTAAATTCTGTAATCTTTTTTTCAAAACATCATACCATGCCTAAAAGACATTCTTCAATCGGAAGAAATACAAAAAATAGCACGTATGATGAAAACTGTTCGTGCAGCAGAGACTGAAGATAAAAGACAGTCAAGATTGGAAAGTGACCGAATACGCACAGATCAGATCAATCCCGCTCGACTGAAACAGCTGAAGAACGGGAAATGCGATTAGAAGGCGATTAGAAATGCGATCTGAACTCGCGCAGCTAAACCCCGATTAACAGAAACAATGATAAAACAATGAGAGGAGCGACTACGATTGACACGATCACGAACTGCTCAATCTAGGTGGGCATCAGGCATTGAATTGAAAGAATGCGCCTATCATTACGATGCCAACTATGATTATGCCGCTCATTCAAGTGTCGCAATTGGAAAAATGGACAAAGAGTGCCCATATTGTTCTTGCAAAATTATCATATGGGAAGAATGCACCATGTCTCACAAAAAGGCTTTGGAGGCACTTGATTGAACACTCAAAGACATCAGAGGCAATAACAAAAATTTCGGTGGTGCTCTTATACTTTTGTCTGGTGATTTCCGTCAAACGTTGCCAGGTCATACAGCACTCAATATCATACAGTCATACAGCAATCAACAGCCGCTGATGAACTCAATGCATGTTTAAAATCATTGTATTTGTGGCAACATGTTACAAAGTTAACATTAACAAATATGCAAGTTAAGTTACGGAACGACCCATTAGCTGAATGTTTTGCACAACAGCTATTAGACATGATGGTTATTAGACATGATGATTAGAGATGGAAAAACGATAGTTGATGAAAGCACTAAGTGTATTGCTCTACCGTCAAAAAAAGAACTTTGGAAACCTGGAAAACCAAAGCACCAAGCGAAGCGAGGCCTGGCTGGGAGGTCCAGCAAAGCCGGGCCGAGCTTCTAGTAAACTAAAATATTAAAAGAAAAGACTAATAAAAAAAACCCACATTAACAAAAATATCAAGAAATACTTAACCATTACATATGGATGGCCAATACTATTGGAAAATGTCATTAGCCACCTAAAGAAACACATCTTCACAAACACATTATAATAAGGAGGGTAAAATAAGTTTTATTATGTTATGGGAGATTATGTTCATTCAATTCAGTAGAACTTTGAAACAAGAATAAAACAACAAAATTCAGCATGTTCAGAATATTTAAATTTCCCTATCTGAGGACCTCCCTCCAATTCACTGGTATTCAGTGTTGAGAACTCTCCTCAACTCCTTCAGAATAATAGAGAGTAAAAAAAACTGAAAGCAAATAATTTTTTATAAATGATTTTTTTATATGAGCAACTCATATCCATCAGATACCATATATATTTCAATTGCTATTACATTGTGTATTTATAATTTTTATCTTCTTTTCAAATATTTATGTTAATTTATTGGATCTGCAAAATTTGTACCAAGGTTCCTACAGTTTGCTCAATCATGAGACATTCGTCAGCCACTAAGACTCTTGAAGCTTAATTTCCTGTTCTATATAAGGACATTTTAAGAAAATATGAAAAGATCTCAACCTATGTCTTCTCAGAGTAATTCGTCTACTTTTCTTTCTACTAACCATCATGTGAACAAACACTGATATCTATGTACACATACCCAGTCTACCAGCATTCTGAATGGTCATTGTACTTAGTTGAAAATCTCCAAGTGAAAGGGACTCTGAAAATTTTACTTCAGCTGTCTTTTAGCTCATAATTTTGGAACTGACATCAGTGAAAGATGTTTGGAAAAAAATGACTCAAAAATACACAATCACATTTAAAAATTGGAGTCATAAATGTTTCTAAACTTTTGACTGCCTTATCATATAAAGTTGGAGTTTGAAAATAAACTTTAATTATTGACTGCTTTGTATGCTATATTCCAGAATTTGTGGATATATCGTGTAACTTTCTTGAATCAGGGCTTCTAGACAGATGGATATCTTGTTAATGTTGCGAGTGTACCTGTTGTGAATGCATCTGTGTCACTCCAATGCGTAATCAACCAGATATAAAAAAATATTTATAAATTATATATAAAGTATTAATACAGTTAGCGTACATCATTAAAATAAAATTATAGCTACCATACAGTTTATTTTATTGTAGTGATACTAATTTGAGTTTTAACTAGATTTTAGTCTGTAAAATATAAGGCTTAGTTCTGGGTTAATTTTTGCAAATCTTTATAAATTTGCACTAGGTAAAATTACTCTATTTTCATACTTACAAACTTTTTATACTAATATACTTTTTTATACTTATATAATTTAATAAACAGTTACATTTTACTTATGGTTGTAAGGATAAAAGAATTAATCATTGGGGAAAGGACTGAGAAACAAGAAAAAGGTCAAAAAATGTTGAAAAGAAATTTTACTTAAAATCTAAAAGTAGACAGCCACTTCAATTGTTAAACAATCATCATCAGTAAATATTGAAGAAATAGTGATTTCGAGTTTGTTTACATATATAAATTAATTATTACTAAAAAGATAAATGAAGACTTTACAAAACACTAAAAAGTGAGTACTTCTGACTGTGTTTATAAAATAAAATTAAAAATTATAATATCTTATTTTATGAATTTATAATGTATTACATTTGTTTTATTTAAAAAAGTAAACTACAAATAAAGGAAGAAAAAATGTATTTTTATATATTAAATGAACACAATAGTAGAATATGTTTTAAAATATTCAATAAGTATTGCTTATCTGTTAATTAATGCTTATTATTACTTCATTATCTTTTTATTTATTTCTTTATTAATGTTTGTATACATTATTTCCTAGTATCTGCTGATTATAATTGTGAGAATTTGATGATTATAAAACTTTTTTGAGAATTTTCTTGTTTTCCAATTCATTTCAATAACTCTTTAGCATACTTCTTTCTTCATATTGGAGACAAGATTAAATTATTAAATTTCCCATCATTAACCCATGATTCGTCAACCCGTTAAATTTAGCCTAATGAAAAAAGTTACTCTGAAGAAAACTTTTTTATTTTGCATCTGACAAGCCTCACACCCCAGCTATGCCTAAATGACTATTTCTGACTAATTCCATTCATATTTGCATGATGATTCATCAGCGGACATCAATGTTAGGCCATACGGAGGCGCACCATCTCAGTGAAGTTAGTACACAGTTGACCATTCACATCGCTCCTACTGTTAAGTTGTTCTAATTGGTTAACTGTTGTGTTCATACTTTTTGAAGTGTTTTTTTTTTTTCAATTGTTTATTTATTATAATTTATTTAGTGTTGATTATTTGTGTTTTGTATAATTGCTTGTATTAGCGAGTACGTAAAATTTATTATAGCAAGAAAAACTGATGAAGAAGAGATTTTGTGTTGGATTATGGAATCAGAAAATGCTGCACTGCTTGAAAATGAAACTGATAAGTGATTCTTTGTCTGAACATTTAAGTCATAACTCAGATACAGAGCAATCAAACAGTGAGAATGAACAAGAAAATAATGACATAGGGGACATTTGTTTATCTTCACTAATAGGGTCTGCTGTTCGTATAAAAAAACTCATGCAATC